>NC_082697.1:65796920-66119503 GCF_949987515.2 Delphinus delphis | reverse complement strand
TTGTATAATTAGCACCTATTATTTTTATACATATAATAAAGTTATTACCCTTTAAAAGGTGTTGTTCCAGGTTATACCATTACACAACTATGCCAGTACCGGTAGTTACACATTTCAGATGCCTATGGCTGAGGTAGTTAAATACCTCAAATATGAAATGTAAACCCCTGATGTACTAATAACCTATTCTATTTCTTTGGGTACAGGAAGCATCTATGATTTTTATTTCCTCAAGCAAGGTGGTGGACATTGGTACACATGGACAGAGTATATCACCAAACAGGAGGAAAATATCCCAGCAAATGCAAAGGTAAAAGAGAGTTATTGGCCATGGAACTTTGGTAATGACCTGATATTCAGCAAAGTGGAGAGGTTAACAGCAAGTCTGTGTTAGCATTTTCAAGAACTTACTTTAGGAAAAGGTTCAAACATGAGCTGGACTGAGCCTTCAAAACATGGACTTTAGAATCAGAGAGTCCCAGATTCCTTACTCAGCCTTCACTCTCTCTGCCTCAATTTACTCAACTACACAATAGCAGAAAAAAATACCTAAAGGATGGCTGCAAGGATTGAAGACATTATACATGAATTTGTGGCACACACTGGGTGCTAGATTATGCTGCTGCTATTCTGGTTATTATCACTGTCTATAATGCCAGACGGTCATCAGTCCACCTCTCAGATACCTCAGCCAAAAAGATCCTTGCCTTTTCTTTAAAATCCCCAGAGAAAGATTTCTTTAATCAGAATTCTCAGAAAAATGGGTATTGATTAATAGATTTTCTGGTTAGCAGACAGTTCACCTACAACTCCTGCTCATTTCCTCGTGGAAAATTTTTTCCAGATGTGCAATTTCGTGCCTCTATTTGCAGTTATCTAGTGGACATAATTTATCTTTCTGGGGGTGATTGTAGATTGTTCAGGCCCCAGATAGAGTAGTAGGAGGTGGATGGGAAAGTGGAAATACTGATGACAAAGTCAGACAGCAGACAGGAGCACAGCTGCTTGTGAAAAGGGTGCAGTAAGCAGGAGTGAATGTGTGTTGAGTTCAGGACACACCCTGGAGGCTGTCTTGTAAAGAACCCCACAGCACTGAGGCCCTAAACTTTCATTCTCCTTAAAGAGCTTCATCACCAGAGCTCCAGGGGTTTGCAATCTTGCTGGATTCATACAAATAAAAGTCCAATGCAGAAAATATTTCAGTTCTGCTGGGAATTTTTCCTTTGTCAAAAAATTGTTCTAGCCCCTGAAAATAAAAATCTAAGAAACAAAACCTGCTTTACATTCCTAGTCTTGGTACCTGGTTCTGCATTCAGTATCACTTACTGGCTATGTGGCTTTAGACAAGTTAGCCAGCCATCCTCCAGTCTCAATTTTTTCATCTGAAAAAGTGAGCTAATAATATACCTGCCTCAGAGGGTTATTAGGAAAGCTGCAGGGAATAACAGAGGCAAAACATCCATAGCTCAACACCTGTTAATTCTCTTCCTCACCCCTTCAATTCCTTTGTTCTATCTGCTCCTTTTACTTCGATCAAATTATTTATCAAAAGAAGCCAAGACTTTTGTCTACCAATATACACAAGGCCACCATGTTGCACAGTCCCTGTTGGTGCCACTTGCATCATGGTCTAGTTTTGCTTTAGAGGCACCATTTACATAAACCATAGTGTGAATGGTGCTCCCTAGAGTTGCACAACAGCACAACAGTGGCTCCATGTTCACTAGCCCCTTCTAGTCTAGACATTTAAGTAGTAGACAGATAAGTAATAGGGATTCCAGGAGCTCAAGACCAAGCCCTTAGAGCCCAATTGGAGCCTGAATACCAGGAATAGTATTGCAGTTTCCATATTGGAAAAAGAGTTAATAGGAACAACCAAGAATCTGAGCATTAGGAAAAGCAGATGAGGAACAAGCACAGGGAATGGGGGTCAAGGGTCACACCTAACCCTTCCTGAACAAGCAGTATAGGTGGCGTATGGGAGGTGGACCTTTCCTGGGGCAAGGCAGTCAGCTTGGTTCAGAGCAGTGGTCTCAGACGGCAGTAGCTATAGACCCATCCTTACTGTAATTGGTGTTTATAATATGACATTTCAGTGGTTAAGAATATAAACCTTGGAATCAGACAAGCTGGAATTAAAATCCTTGCATTTCCACTTACTTGGTGTGTAAGTGAGCTCTGGATCTCAGCTTCCTCATCTCTAAAACGAGAGTTTCCTCATCTCTAAAATGCCCATATTTACGTGCAAGATTTAATTTAATCCTCAAAACAGCTCAGTGAACTAGGTGCCATTATTATCCCCATTTTACAGATGAAGAAACTAAGGCCCCTGGAGAGGTAAAATACTCAAAATCATAAAGATAAATAAGAGATGGAGCTGAACGGATAGTAAGGATAGAACCCAAGTCTCCTGAATTCCAAGACTCACCATGTCTTTGTGGCACAGGTCTCAGAACTCATCATCCCCACAATGGAAACAGCCCGGCAGTCCTTCTTCTTGAAAACCTACCTGGACCATGAGATTCCAATGCTGTTCGTAGGACCCACGGGCACTGGCAAATCAGTCATCACCAACAACTTCCTTTTCCGCCTTCCCAAAAATACTTATCTGCCCAACTTCATCAATTTCTCTGCCAGAACTTCAGCCAGTCAGACCCAGGATATCATCATGTCCAAGCTGGATCGACGGCGGAAGGGCCTTTTTGGGCCTCCCATAGGGAAGAAAGCAGTGGTATTTGTGGGTAAGGCATTGGCCTGCATCTGGACACACCAAATTCTTCTACTCTAAGCTGCAGCAAAACAGAATCTCCCCTTGTACAGCCACTGTATAGTCCTTTTACTCTCTCTGGGAGGTAAACTATTTCTGGTTAATATAATTCAGCATTCCTTCCCTCCCCTCCTATTTTCCTTCCTTCCTTCCATCTTTCCATCCCTTCTTCTTTCCCTTCCCTCCCTCTCTTCCTTCTTTCATTTTTTGTTTCCTGTCCTTTCCTTCATTCATTACCAAGTATTTGTTAACCATGTACTATAAGCCAACTTTTCAGTAAGTGAGGCACAGTCCAGGCCTTTTTGCCTGAGGGAGGATCCCAGTTTCTCCTGGAATGAAGTTGAGCCTGTGGATCAGGCAAAGTTACTTTATAGTGAGAGGCAGTTAGGTCCAGAAGGGGACTGTGGTGTTTGCCCTCTTGCATCTCCAGAAGCAACTCACACTTTGTGATGAGCTTCTATTCCATTATGTGCCAGATAAATATGTTATCAGTATATGAAGAAATATAATAGTTGCTAAATAAATATTTGTGAAATAAGCACATTGAATTTTCCCAGGATTTTATGTTTACAAAGCACTTCCTCATTTATTTTGTTTGAGCCTCACAGCCCCATCAGTTTATTAGCCACCATTATCACTTTACTAGTCAGTTAATTGAGGCTCCAGAGGTTACATTCCGTGTTCAGGGTCAAACATCTAGAAAATTCTGGAACCACGAGCCAAAACCAGGTTTCGTGGTGCCAAATACATTATCTTTTCCACTCTCTTACTGCTGACTCATAAAATTCTCATTTAGTAATAGTAATGCCCTGCCCTTCTGGGTTATCTCATGTCCTGTCTTTAAAATTCATGTATTGATAGTAAATGTTGCATGTATTTATATCCTTGCCAATTAGTAACAGCTCCCTAAAGGCAGGGATCCTATTTTGTTTCCCTTTCTTTTCCCCCTTTCTCCTTTCCTCCAGTCTTTTCTCCCTTCCTATTTTTATGGTATATCCAAAAACAGATTAAGCTTTGCAGCCAAACAGACCTAGGTCCAAATCTCACTTTTTAACCCTAAGCATACTATTCCATGACCTTCAGTTCCTCACCTCTAACATAAAGGTAATACTCTCTTCCTTATAAAGTTATTATTTTGATTAGATGAGATAATATGTATAAAACTCCTAAAATCTTACGTGACACAAAACTGGGCATTTAATCAATGTTCATTGGAGTTTATTGAGTGCCTTCTATGTACCAGGACTGAGCAATATGCTATTTTAGAAAATCAATCCCTACCCTGGAGGAAATATGGGAAAAAATTAAATGTCTGTTTGTTAATGCCAATCTGTCAGTAAAGCAGTAGAGCCCAGAACCCAGGAAAAGCTCTTCCATTATGGTAAGAATGTCCACTGGCTGAGCCCTGCCTAGAGTGAGGATGTAACAACTGGGCACAGACTCTCCCATGGAGGGATAATCATCTGCTACCTCCTGTGAGAGCAAAGGATCCCATAGACTTACAATCTGTGGCCATGGCTTCTTTCCCCAGATGACCTCAACATGCCAGCCAAAGAGGTGTATGGGGCCCAGCCCCCCATTGAGCTCCTGAGGCAGTGGATTGACCACGGTTACTGGTTTGACAAGAAGGACACAAACAAGCTGGACATCGTTGATGTGCTGCTTGTGACAGCCATGGGCCCCCCTGGTGGAGGAAGAAATGACATTACTGGTACGTGAAGGAGAGAGTTCATTACTCTTCACCCACCCCCTGCAGAGCCAGACCACCTTCATGGATGGAGGGTTGGTGCAGGGCACTCATCCTGATGGAAGGTGGAGAAAGGTGTGTTTAGGCTGTAGCCAGAGACACTTGAGTTAGCTTCCAGGAGTGTCATTTGAATATTTCATGTTGGTAGTTGTATGAAATAGGATGGGAAGATGAAAAGAGGATTTGCGGAGTCTTTGGCTAGAGGAACAGAGAGTCCCATGAAGAAGGGAGTTCAGTGTGGACAGCATGTGTTCCAGGAGGGAGGCTAGATCAGAGGTTCTCAACTAAGGGTGCACGACAGATTCACCTGTTGTGTTTCTCATAATTCTTTGGATTGTCAGAGACAGAACACCTAACCCAAAGTGGCCTAAGGAAAATCATAATGATAATAAACAAACAAATAAAGAAGATTTTTTCCCCTGTCATCTAACACTTCAGGAATATATTTTGCTTCAGGTGCAACTTGATCCATCTAGGTCTACAGATTTTCATACTTTTATTCTGAGATACATCCTTGGTTAAGAATCTTAATGCCATTTCCAGACTTAAGATTCTGTGGCCTTGCTCTCCCCTGTGGCATTTGTCTTTTTCATTTGTAAAATAAGGAAGATAAGCAGGGTGATTTTACTTGGGTATACAAACCCATCACCTTCCACTTCAAGTATAGAGTCCAGGGGTACCTTGCCTTGGGTTTGAGTATAACAGGATCTCAGGCACTTGGCATCTATAAATTCAACACTTCTCTCACTAGTGAGAGGGAGAGGAACTTGGTATATTACTTTTCTCTAAGACCTAGTCATTCTATAGGACAAAATATTTGCAAACCATCTGTCTGATAAGGAGTTAATATACAAAATATGTAAGGAATTCATACAACTCAATAGCTAAACAACAAACAATCTGATTTGAAAATGGATAGAGAATTCGAATAGACATTTTTCTAAAGAAGACATACAAATGGCTAACAGGCACATGAAAAGATGTTCAATATTGCTAATTATTAGAGAAATGAAAATCAGAATCACAGTGAGATATCACCTCACACCTGACAGAATGGCTATTAACAAAAAGTCAAGAGATAACAAGTGCCCTTGTACACTGTTGGTGGAAATGTAAATTGGTGCAGCCACTATGAAAAACAGTAGGAGGTTCCTCAAGAAATTAAAAATAGCACTACCATATGATCCAGCAATGCCACTTCTGGGTATATCTGAAGGAAATGAAATCACTTCCTTGAAGAAATATCTGCACTTCCATGTTCATTGCAACATTATTCACAATAGTCAACTCATGGAAACAACCAAAGGGTCCATCGATGGATGAATGGATAAAGATGTACACACACACACACACACAGACACACACACACACACACACAATGGGATATTATTCAGCCATAAAAAAGAATGAAATCCTACCCTTTGTGACAACATGGATGGACCTTGAGAACATTATGCTAAGTGAAATAAGTCAGAGAAAAACAAATACTATATGATATCACTTACATGTAGAATCTAAAAAAGCCAAACTCATGGAAACAGGAGTAGAATGGTTGTTGCCGGGGTTTAGGGGATGGGGGAAATGGGGAGATGTTGGTCAAAGGGTACAAATTTCCAGTTATAAGATGAATAAGTTTTGGGAATCTAATGTATAGCATGGTGACTCTAGTTAACAACAACAGCAACAATGGAATTGTTACTTGACCTTATTGTGGCAATCATTTTGCAATATCTATATGCATCAAATCATCATGTTGTAAACCTTCAGCTTATGTATGTTATATGTGAATTATATCTCAATAAAACTGGCAGGGGGTGGAGATCTATTCAAAAGGGAATATCTGTTTCCAGTACATATCATGGAAATAGTAATTACTAACATTTGTGCAGCAGTTGACAGTTTTCAGGCTATGTCACATATATGATATTTGAAAAGAGCCTATAATAAAGACCAGTGCCCAAAGTCTGCCAGGAACACATCTGTAGTCAAGTGAAATTGGGTTTATTAATTTGCTGCAGAAAGGGTGTCTGCACAGCATGGAGAACCACGAGAGTGGCTGGTGTAAGAGAGTTAAATGGACTTGTGCTGGGTGATGTGAGGAAAGGCTTAAGGAACCAGGGACTCTGGGATTGGGTAATCTCAGGAAGTGGGGACAATTTGATGAGTGGGTATCTTAATTTTTTTCTCTGCTTGGTAAAGAAGTAGAGTCATTCATATTAGCTAGGGGGGAAGTTTTCATGGTTTCAGAGCAAACTTGTTTCTGTCTTGTTCCATCATAGCTAGGGAGTGACCTCGTCTGATGTTGATATTTAAGGGAATTGTGTTCAGTGGAGAACTAACAGCCTAGCTGATATTTGCCAGACCAGCTGCCAGCTTTCAGGGCTGAGATGGGAAACCTGAAGCTCAAGGCAGTGTAGTGTGGTGGCTGAGAGTATGGCTTGGCAGAAGACTGATCTGGGTTTAGGTAACATTAACAAACATTAAGTACTATTAGTATCCTTATCATCAAAAGAGTAAGTGGGGCTTCCCTGGTGGCGCAGTGGTTGAGAGTCCGCCTGCCGATGCAGGGGATGCGGGTTCGTGCCCTGGTCTGGGAAGATCCCACATGCCGCGGAGCGGCTGGGCGCGTGAGCCATGGCCGCTGAGCCTGCGCGTCCGGAGCCTGTGCTCCGCAACGGGAGAGGCCACAACAGTGCGAGGCCCGCGTACCGCAAAAAAAAAAAAAAAAAAGAAAAGAAAAAAAAAGAAACAAAAGAGTAAGTGAATTTCTCAAGTTCACACAACTGTAAATGGTTCCAGATCAATGTGTAAAATATTATTCTGGCTTTTTTTTTAAAAAAAGAAAAACCTACATATGTCAATACATAAGTATAGTGGAGTATATATATATACATATATATATAATACTTATGTACTGACATATATATTTTCCTTTTTTTAAAAAAATGCCATATATATATATTGAAAAGAGTTTTGGGAAAAATGGCAGCAGCTGTGCCAGAATCATCATTTTTGGCTCTTCCCAAATTCCCATAAACAGAGCAACTAGATAGCAAAACCAAAAACCTATAAACAACATTTACAACAAAACTAGTTGGCAGAGTATTCCCCACATATTCTAAAGTATAATTGGTGGGAACAAACCACTGGCAGCTACAAGACCCACATGTTATCTGCCTCTGTGCGGGAGAAAGCAGAGGGAAGTATTGAGGCATCTAACAGACCTGAGAATGGTTGAACCCCAAAGTAGCAAACAGGTATTCACTGATAAGCATGGCAGCCAATCTGAGAACAGGAGCTGAAGTTGGCAGGACTTTTACCTTCTCAAATAACAAGTAAGCACAGTGAATGTGCAGTGAGCTCTGAGGGACTAGAGCATTATAGCCAGTTGTGATTTCTCTAAACTAACAACCCAGGTCTTCCATACAAGGTGAGACCCTACACTGAAGAGAAACTGGAGTTGAATCAGAATTTAGCAAGTTAAGATTACTAGAAACAAAGGAAAGAGAAGGTCAAAATGAGAGTGAGAGAGAGGAACAGAGGCAGGAAAGTTCAGAAAGCAAGTCACTATATTTTTGAACACTTAAGAAATCAACAGAAAAGGAAACTTTGTGGAGTTAGAAAAGGCATCTGAGTCAAGCCTTCTCTAATTGCATATATAAAAATGAGCAAAGAAAAGTATTGAGGTCATGTTTCATAAAAATTAATGTAGGAAGGAAGAGAGTAGAGAAAAACACCCCTACTTCAAAAGCACAACAGAAAGACATACTTTAAAAACTTTAATCTATTACTTCAAAATAATCTGAAAGACACTGATGAGATAATACAAGGCAGGAAAGAATGACATAAATCAGAATTAGAAAAACTTAGAAATTGAATGATGGAACTCAAGAATTAGGGAAAAAAAGTTACCTTAGAAATGAAGCCAAAACTAAAAGGAGCAAAAATAGAATAAATACAATCAGTAATGCCTTAAGAAATAAAAAATTAGAAGGAATTTTTTCATCAGAAAAAAAATAAAGACATACTACAGCATCGATGAACCTTAAAGACATTATGTTAGTGAAATAAGCCAGTTACAAAAGGACAAATATTATATGATTCCACTTATATGAGGTACTCAGGTTCACAGAGACAAAAAGTAAAATGGTTGTTACCAGAGGCTAGGGAGAGGGAAATGGGAAGTTAGGGCTTCATGAGTTTCAGTTGCAGAAGATGAAAAGATTCTGGAGATAGGTGGTGGTGATGTTCACACAACAATGTGAATGTGCTTGATGCCACTAAACTGTACACTTAAAAAATGGTAAATTTTATGTTATGTATATTTTATCACAATAAAATTTTTTTCTAGAAATGAAGAAAGGAACTAAAAGGTTTGAGAGAAAGTAACAAATATTAAAGTTAGGTAGAGGAAATCCAACATACAACTAACAGGAGTGTCTAAAGAAGAAAACTGAAGTTTCTTCAAAGAAGAAAACAGAACTAATAATAAAAGCTATAATCCAATAAAATGCGCCCCCCAAAAAAGTATTTTTGAAAATTACATATTGAAAAGGTACATTGTGTACCTAAGAATACAGACTCAAAAATGATCATTACCAAGACTAGTAAAATCACTGGACTTTAAAGAAAACTAGATCATCTTAAGAATTTTCAACTGCAATCTTTATGCTAGAGAAAACGGAATAACATATTTATGATACTTGAGGGAATACAATGAGAGTCAAGGCTTTTGTTGCCAGCAAAGCTGACCTTCAAGTATAAAATAAAAACTATTATCAACATGCAAGAACTCAGAGACTTATTTCCATAAGCCCTTTCTCAGGAATCTGTTAGAAAATGGGTTTCACATGATCAAAATAGCTATAAAGAGATCAATATAACAACTGGTAGTGAGCATTACTTAATGTGGTTATTTGTTGAACTAAGACTACATGGGATGGATTGTAACATATAAAGCCTATATGATTTGATGATGTACATATTGAACAGTTGAAAATGGAGGGGGATGAGGATAGCACATACAAGAAGTTTTATTTAAACTCTTCTGTTACTGTAATTGGTGGCGGTAGTATATTCTTATTCTGAGTGTGTTGTATGTAAAAAGTAGGATTATATGAATGAGTAACTATAGTATTTTCTGTTTCTACTGTCCCTTGTGTGCTTGAGAACCAGGACTCAGTGTGGAGAAAAGGAAATCAAGACGTACTATAGAAGAAGTTAAGAAAAAGCTCTGGAGTCCTAAATTTGAAATATCAGTACTAACTCATGTTCCAGGTCTAAAAAGTAATAACCAACTCATTAACAATAAGAATTCTTAGCACCCAGACTGTGGTCTTGAAATCCAGTTTCCTACTAAAATAAACAAGGCTTCTTGGAGAAATGGCTTATTGCATGTCTGGGGCAGGAAATATACAAGATGTATCTGTAATGTCTTCATATATGCCTGTAACGTTTTCATATATCCAATCATGAGAAAGCTTTCAGAGACTACAGAGTCCTGTCAAAAGCATTCAGTTAACAACACAAGGAGGCTCTAACTGGCAAATACAGGGAAATTTGAGCTTCAACAATGATAGTAATTTAAATGGATTGAAATTTATCAAAAGATATTTAAGTCTATGAATCAGTAGTAACAATCATAGCTGGTCATCTTCAGAGGATGATAAAACACCAGTTCATTATCTTGAAAACTGATAAATAAATGGAAAGAAGCAAGCATTTATTTTGACTTTCTTATATGAAGTATACCACTGTATAAGCAAATAGATGAAGGGAAAGTGTCCCTTCTGAAAATAGTCCTAATATTTTAATAAACTATATAGTAAATGAAAAAGAAATTATATAATCAGAATATCATCATTTGGCAAACTTCAGTGAATTAATGGATCTAGCCATTGAGAATCAGTAGCTACCAACATTGCAGAGGGAGAGACAACATCATGTGCCCTCTGATGAAGGACTACACCACCACCTATAGTGTGGCCAAAGAGGTGGAACCTGAATCTGATTAAGTCTCTAGGTACAGCTGCAAATTGGTGGGAAATACGAAGGGCAGAGGAACCAAGTAAATTACACCATGTAATCCTGACTGTGGAAACTTCTACAGATCAAACAGTCCAGCTATTCAATAGACAGAAGATAAAAGAAAGGGATGGAGGGGGGAACCTATAGATTAAAAGAGACTTAAAAGACATATCAATTTTTTTAAATTAGCGGGATTAAACTCTGGTATCTAGAAATGAACACATGGTCAATAAAGATGCAAGATAGCAATTACTTTAAAAGTCAGGATAGTGACAACTTTTGGAGGGAGAAATGGAGAGGTCTGTGATTGGGATGGGATATATGGAGGGCTGGCAAAGTTGTATTTCTTGACATGGATGGTAGATGTAAGGATGTTAACTTTATAATGATTCACTAAACTATACATTTGTTTTGTGTGGTTTTCTATATCTGTGCTTTACTTTATATAGAAAAATACTTTTAAAAGAAGATATGCAGGCAAATCTATAGAGACAAAAATTAGATTATTAGTTGCCAAGGGCTGCAAGGAAGTGGGGAGTGACTGCTAGTGGGTAAAGGATTTCTTTTTGGGGTGATTAAAATGTTCTGCTATTGATTGTGGTAATGGTTGCACAACTAAAATACTAAAAAATCATTGAATTGTGTACTTTAAATGGATGAATTGTATAGTATGTGAATTACATCTCAGTAAAGCTGATACCTAGTATAACTATAAATATATAGGCATCTAACATTGGGTATATAGATACAAATACAGAGATGTAAGAATGTCAGACTAACAGTGGGGAGGGGAGAGAGAATGGATTTCGTGTGTGGGAGGTAAGGGATACTTTCTATAAAAGTATTTCTGAATTGTTTGATTATTTTACAATGATCATATATTGCCTTTACCTTTTTTTTTTTTTTTTTTGCGGTACGCGGGCCTCTCACTGTTGTGGCCTCTCCTGTTGCGGAGCACAGGCTCCGGACGCGCAGGCTCAGCGGCCATGGCTCATGGGCCTAGCCGCTCCGCGGCATGGGGGATCTTCCCAAACCGGGGCATGAACTCGCGTCCCCTGCATCGGCAGGCGGACTCTCAACCACTGCGCCACCAGGGAAGCCCTGCCTTTACCTTTTAACAACCTTGAGCACTGGACTAGCACTATTACCAGAACTTCTGCAATCATGGAGACGTTCTATATCTGTACTGTGCAATACAACAGCCGCTAGTCACATGTTATCCTTGAGTAGTTGAAATGTGGCTAGTGAGACTGAGGAACTAAATTTTAATGTTATTTAATTTTCATAAGGCTGCCATATTGGACAGCACAGCTCTAGAACATTAAGGCAGAGGGAAAACTCTTCTATATCTCAGGATCTCTAGGCCCAGGAGGTAAGTGTGAGAATATATGCACACTCACACCTGTGCATGTTTTCCAGGACGATTCACTCGCCATCTGAATATCATTTCCATCAATGCCTTTGAGGATGACATTTTAACCAAGATTTTCAGTTCAATCGCTGACTGGCACTTTGGAAAAGGGTTTGATGTGATGTTCTTAAGGTAAGAGGTTCCTGTGTTATTGGCCTGGGGTCCTCAGTTCTGGCCCCTCTTTAACTGGTCTGCCTTCTCCTTCCTCCCAAGGTATGGAAAGTTGCTGGTACAAGCTACGATGACAATTTATAAAGCTGCAATGGAGAATTTCTTGCCAACTCCCTCCAAGTCACACTATGTCTTTAACCTGCGGGACTTCTCACGGGTGATCCAAGGAGTATTGCTCTGCCCTCACACCCACCTACAGGTCAGCCGCTATCATTTCTGTTATCAAGTTCATTCAGTGATATCCTTGGCTACATGGAATATACAATGATAAGAGTAATATCTAACTTCTATCAAGCATTTAATCTATGCTAAGCATTGTGCTAAGTATTTTGTAAGCATTGTCTCATTAAAGCCCCATATCGACCCCAGGATTTAGAAACTATTTGAGAACTACCACCTCAGTCACCACCTGCCATTTATTCAAATAATTAACTGGATTTTCAGGATGTAGAAAAGCTTATCCGGCTTTGGATCCATGAGGTTTACCGGGTCTTCTATGACCGTCTGATTGATCATGAGGACAGACAGGTCTTTTTCAACACGGTGAGGGAAACCACCTCCAATTGCTTCAAGCAGTCTGTGGAAAAGGTAAGCCAGACCCTGTGATCATTTGGCCTCAGAAATTGCCCCAAATATTTGACCATGCTAGTCTCAGATTTCAGATTGTCTTCCTACTAGAGACTTAGAGCTCCACTTTCTGAATCTCAAGAAACAGTGTATTGAGCCAACTAATCACTCAGTTTGCTGATATAATAGTTGACCCAATTTCACTTCACTTCCCTGGTAACATATAAGTTTGGATACATTCAAACTTACGGTTTATGATATGATGTTATTGTTTATGATTAATGTAAAATGCATTTGCAAGGTCAGTTAATTTGTGAGTTGAGAAATAAATACACCATGAGTTTTCATGGTTTGATTGATGCCTTGGTAAAGCCCGAGTGAAAGATTGTCATGGTTTCCCATTTGTAAATATTTTCTCTTTTCTATTCTTTTTTTTTTTTTTTTTTTTTTTGCGGTACGCAGGCCTCTCACTGTTGTGGCCTCTCCCGTTGCGGAGCACAGGCTCCGGACGCGCAGGCTCAGCGGCCATGGCTCACAGGCCCAGCCGCTCCACGGCACGTGGGATCTTCCTGGACCGGGGCACGAACCCGTGTCCCCTGCATTGGCAGGCAGACTCTCAACTGCTGCGCCACCAGGGAAGCCCTCTCTTTTCTATTTTGATATAAGTAAAGTTTTAAGCCTATGTATTTGCATCATCTAGTTCTACCTCTATTCTTAAGAAGCTACAATTTCTCCAAAGAAAAAATTACAAGTGTTTCATGTTGCATCCAGGGGCCAAGTGCAGAAGCACTGCCAGTTTTTAATATCAGGAAGAAGAGGCATCTAAAACATTTCTACTCTAGGTACAGAGTGGGGACCAGGGAAATGCCCGCACTTCTATTTGGTGAAGGAGCAAATACATTAAAAATGATGCCATCTTTCGACTACCTCCTCTTGGGATCTTACAATCTGACCACCAATGTTTTAATCACTTAGCAAACAGATTGACCCTTGCTTTCACACTCTTTTCTCAAGTGTCCTTTCATCATAGTCTTTACAACCACGAGATCCACATATTTTGTTTAAAGAAAAAAAAATGTTGATGAACCATGACTTTGAAGAATGCTCAGAGGAAACAAATACATCCCCTGCTCCCTCCCTCTACATCTCTCAGTACCATGGTGGCTGGGGCTACTGGCTGAATGCCTAGTTGAGACTTACCTTTCCCACAGGTCCTCGTCCACCTGTCACCCACTGGAAAGATAGTTGATGATAATATCCGTAGCCTCTTCTTTGGAGATTTCTTCAAGCCAGAAAGTGACAAAAAAATCTATGATGAGATCACTGACTTAAAACAGCTCACAGTGGTCATGGAGTATTACCTGGAAGAGTTCAACAACATCAGCAAGGCCCCCATGTCCTTGGTCATGTTCAGGTTCACCATCGAGCACATCTCCAGGATATGCAGGGTCCTGAAGCAGAACAAAGGCCACTTGCTGCTGGTGGGCATTGGGGGCAGTGGGCGGCAAAGTGCCAGCAAACTGTCCACATTCATGAACTCATATGAGCTGTGCCAGATCGAGATCACTAAGAGCTACTCAGGCAATGACTGGCGAGAGGACCTGAAGAAGATCATGCTACAGGTCGGTGTGGCCTCCAAGAGCACTGTGTTCCTCCTCACCGATAACCAGATCAAGGACGAGTCATTCATTGAGGACATCAATGTGCTTCTGAACACGGGAGACGTGCCCAACATCTTCCCCGCTGACGAGAAGGCTGACCTTGTGGAGAAGATGCAAATGGCAGCAAGGACAGAAGGCGAGAAGATTGAAGCCACTCCTCTTTCTATGTATAACTTCTTTATTGAGAGAGTAAAAAACAACCTTCACATTGTCCTTGGTAAGAAGAAGCAAATTCAGTTTGCCCTTTTCCTCTGGGTATTTCAGGATCTCCTGTGCCTTAAGTCCATTCCTCTTACCGTGGTACCAGGAATGATCCAGCCAAGGCACTCACTCGCCCACGGGTCAGTGCCTAGAATTCCTTTGGAAACTTCCACTGTCCTGAACAACTGTTTTAAACCTGTTCCACTCTCCTCAGTTCTCGGAATTCTCCTCTGAACCCTCTCCTTCCTTTTAGTACAGTACCCGGCAACCTCACAGAACAGCACCTGGAGTTCTTCTCTCTATGAACGATATCTCCAGTCTATCCAGAAACTTAGGGGTCGTGTTTAATACTTCTCTCTTATTACCATGTCCTGTCAGTTTTCGCCTTCTCTCTTGCGTATCTACCCACTTGTCTCTACCTCTGCCACCTTCATATTAGCTAAGCTGCTATCATCTCACCCAGACCTCACCTCTACAGCCTTCTAACTGTTCTATGTCTACTCTGTCCATTCCAGACCTTTATGTTCCACTGAGTCAGGATGGGGATTTTTTTTTCATGTATTGCAAATGTGATCGTTGTATATTTACACACATACACAAATTAAAACACCTAAATTGCTTTCTATTCAGATAAAGACCAAAATTCCTAACCTATAGTCTTATAAGGCAACCTGCCAGGCTGTCCCCTGCATCCTCTCCACTCTCATCTCCAACCAAGCTTCCCCTTCTCTCTTTTTTAGCCACGCTGACCTCCTCACATTTTCACCTGTGCATTATTCTTCCTCCCACCACACTGGGTCTAAATAAACAGTGAAGGGAATTTGGAGCATAGAATCCAACCTCTGTGGTTGGATGGGGATGGGGTCAGAAACAAGCTGATGGCCCCACAGCTCCCTTATGTCTGTGAGTCAGGACAAACAGAGCACGTGGGTCAAAGGGCTCAAACCACTCTGGCTATGTGACCCTAAGGATCTGGAAGGGACAATGTGGATACTGGAGATGAGCCAGAAGGTATTGTAATAAACGGAATTCCCATCACAAAGTGTCCTGAAAATATCCCATGATTCCCCCTGTGCTTCCCAGGCACTCATCCTGACTATTCCCAATCACAGCCTGGAGTGCCAATAGGAAACATGACTGCTCCCTTACCCCACCAGAATCCTTGGAAAGACCTGCCTGTCCCTTTCAGCCTCCTTGACTTGGAGAAAGAGAACTAACGAAGTCTACTTTTCATTAGCCATGAGTCCGATTGGGGACGCCTTCCGGAACCACCTGCGGATGTTCCCGTCCCTGATCAATTGCTGCACAATTGACTGGTTCCAGTCTTGGCCCACAGATGCCCTGGAATTGGTAGCCAACACATTTCTAGAAGATGTGGAGCTCGATGACAATATTCGGATAGAGTAAGTGTTAGCTGCATTTTAGTACGGCAACCAAATATTTCAAATGAAAATCTAGATATTGGCTCTATTCTTGTTGCTGTTTCAAAACTTATCATTTTATGTAAAAAAAAAGTCTTATATTTTTAAATCACATTTAGATATTTAATAAAACACCTTTGCTGATAAAGAATAACATTTCATTGTTCAGAATTGTCCTAGGGATGCACTGTTGTCATAGCTATGAGAACCTGGATATAATACTATTGCTATTTCAATAGTCTTAGAGCATGCATTCTCAAGAGGGGTGATATTGCTGCCAAGGGGATGAAAACTGGTTCTTGTGAGGATTTTTTGTTATGAAAATAACTTTTTTTTGGTATAAAGCACAGATATACAAACGAAAAAAAAAAGCACTGAATTTTGACTACAGTAAGAGAAGGGTTAAGACTGTTGACCACTCTAGGTGTCCCATGAAGGCAGGGGTCATATCACCTTCTTGTATACTTCTGTATCCTTAGTGCCTAGCAAGTGCCTGGTACATAGTAGGTTCAATTACTGCTTATTAAATGAATGAATAGAAAATGAAGGAATAGGTAGGTAGCAGTCAGAATATTCATGGCTTTTAAGAACTTTGAACTTTGTTCTCTAGGTCAGAAGACCCTTAACCTGGGTCCATAGGCTCATGAACAGAATTCAGAGGGACAGTGAATGTGAGTGGGGAAAAAGTACATCTTCGTTTTCACTGACATCTAACTGATACTTTGTATTTCTTTCAACGAATGTAGGCAATAAACCCCAGAAGGATTGTGTGACTTTGTTACCAGTAGGAATCACAGTTATTTTCATAACTCACTCAGTCATTACAGATGCCCCAAATATATCATTTCCTTGAAAATGATGGTAGTTGTTAGATCTGCTGTCCAGTCTTACTGTTTAATGCCACAGTCGGCAAATGATGATCTGTGGACCAAGTCTAGTTCACAGCCTGTTTTCGTAAATAATGTTTTATTGGGAAACAGCCATGCACACTACAGTGGCAGAGTTGAATAGTTGCTCTTGAGACCATGTGGCTCACAAGGCCTAAATTTTTTTTTTTTTTAATTTTTGGCTACGTCACGTCTTAGTTGCGGCACGTGGGATCTTGGTTGGGGCGTGCGGGATCTTTCGTTGCAGCGCACGGGCTCTTTGTTGTGGCGCACAGGCTTTTCTCTAGTTGTGGCCTGCAGGTTTTCTCTCTCTAGTTGTGGTGCACAGGCTCCAGGGTGCATGGGCTCTGTAGTTTTGGCATGCGGTTCCAGAGCACATGGGCTCTGTAGTTTGCGGCACACAGGCTCTCTAGGTGAGGCACGTGAGCTCAGTAGCTGTGGTGCGGGCTTAGTTGCCCCGCGGCATGTGGGATCTTAGTTCCCTGACCGGGGATCAAACCCACATCCCCTGCATCAGAAGGTGGATTCTTTACCACTGGACCACCAGGGAAGTTGTTCCACCAAGCCTAAAATATTTACTATCTGGTCCTTACCAGGAAGAATCTGCTGTTCCCTGATTTAATGCATAAATAAAATCACACATATTACTATATCATAAATTTGGTTTTTAAAATATTTTGAAAACTCTTTCAACATAATTGGTTTCCTTTGTAACCCTCTATATATTATATTATGCATTTTAAAACATTATTCTGCAAAGTCCAGAGTCTTCACCAGACTGACCAAGGTTAAGAACTCCAGCTTAAGCCCTGGTGAGTCACAAAAGTGATTAAAGATAGAAATTACCTAATCAAAGATCATTCTAGTAAGAATATATACTTCCCCAATCATTCTCGAGGCTCTGTTGACATGCTTCACAGAATTTGGGATTCTAGTAGGCCATAGTGAGCGGCTTTCTCACATCCTCACATCTGTGAACCGAGGCTGTACTGGATCTCTCTGGAGCACGTTGGGCCTGCCTGACCACCTTTGTGTCCTCGGCAGGGTCATCTCCATGTGCAAATATTTCCAGGAGAGTGTGAAAAAGCTGTCGCTTGATTATTACAACACACTTCGCAGACACAACTACGTTACCCCCACCTCCTACCTCGAATTGATCCTAACCTTCAAGACGCTCCTGAATAGGAAGAGGCAAGAGGTGGATATGATGAGGAACCGCTACCTGACAGGCCTGCAGAAACTTGAATTTGCCGCTTCACAGGTGAGCGCTGCCAAAATAGTACAGGGACAAAGGGGTCCAAGACCGATTGGATGCGGTAAAGCACTTGTTCAGGTGCAGAAGTCAAGAGAGCACCAAATAAAATAAAGACAGCCTCTGACCCTGTGCTCGCAGAACTCACCTCACTTGCTTGGCCTAAACCCAGCCCTGTCTATCTTTAAGATTTTGATGTTTTGTTCATCATGGATCTTTTTGAACTAATTTTAACTTTTTACAACATTACAGTAAAATACTATTTATCTTGAATACTGAGTTCTTTGGAGCCCCCTTAAATTTTGTGCCCAAGGCAAGTGCCTTACCCACCTCACCCCTGCCCCAGCCCTGGATACTCTCGTGGGGAACTGGGCAGAATAAGACAGTGGTTAAGAGCAGGGCCTGGACTCAAATTCCAGCTTTATAACTTATCAGCTATAGAACCTTGACAATGTTATTTCACCTCTTAGGGCCTAGTTTCCTCTTCTATAAAAAGAAGTGATAATAACAGGCTTCACTTCATAGGGCTATTATGAAGATTAAATGAGCTGACACAAGTGTAACCCTTAGCAAAATGCCTGGCATATAAATTAGTGATTGATTTGTGCTTGAGCCACTTGACACAACCACACTAAGGCATGGATTTTCAGCACCAATAAAGAACTAAGGAAGGGATATATGTATATGTATAACTGATTCACTTCGTTATAAAGCAGAAAGTAACACACCATTGTAAAGCATTTATACTCCGATAAAAACGTTAAAAAAAAAAAAGAACTCAGGCAACTGAATGGTTTGCAGTAGGTTGACCTGTCAGTGAGTATAGCAGACCCACCAACATGCAGCACAGGGATGGGGAAGAACATCAGGGGTGCCTCTGTTGCTCTGCTCCTGCAATTGCTGGGTCCAGTTCAGCGTCCTTAGCTTTCAGAGAGATGTTGAAAATTGGAGTCTCTCCAGACAAGGGTGAGCAAACTGTGTTGAGCAGCAAAATGACCTGAGACAGTCTAGACCAGTAAGGAGAATGTGGTGCCAGTTAACATTACTTGAGCCCTACCACGTGCCTGGTGCTGTATATGAGGAAGGTACTGTTATCACCACATTACGCACAAAGAGACCAAGGACCCAGAGAGGCCAGGCAACTTGCTTCATGAGTAGCTGGTGCAAGTTGTGAGGCCAAAACTGAAACTTAGGTCTGTGTGACTGCAGAGTCTGTGTTCCTAATCAGGCCAGCATGCTATGCTTCTTCTCTCATGTGGGCTTTCTGTGGACAGTGGGTTCAAGGTCATGAAACTCTCTTCAGGTAAGCATCTGAGCTGCCTTGGAAGGCAGAATCAGGACCAGTGGGGAAAAACTGCCCGGGGGTAAATTCTAGCTCCTTATCAGGAAATCTAATGTGTTCTGCTGCCTGAAAAATGGCCCAGCTCCCCTGAGAGGTGGTGAGCTCCTCACCGTTAGGAGTGTTCAAACAGTGGCCAGAAAACTACTTGGCAGAAAACTACTTTTCTAGAGAGCATCAGACTGTTGGGAAAAAATGGCCTTGAAAGTTCCTTCTATCCCAGCTCTCTCAGTCATGTATGATTCCTTCACAACCTTAAAAAATTTTTTCCTCCTAACTTACTTTTGTTCTGTCTTTCGGTGCCCCCAACACTAGAGTGTAGGCTCAATGCAGTAGGAATATATATATATATTTTTTTGCTGTACGTGGGCCTTTCACTGCTGTGGCCTCTCCCATTGCGGAGCACAGGCTCCGGACACGCAGGCTCAGCGGCCTGGCTCACGGTCCCAGCCGCTCCACAGCATGTGGGATCTTCCTGGACCAGGGCACGAACCCGTGTCCCCTGTATCGGCAGGTGGACTCTCAACCACTGTGCCACCAGGGAAGCCCCAAGGAATATCTTTTTTTAAGTGTTGTATCTTTAAAAATTTTTTTTGTTTACTGTTATATGTATAGTGCCTACCACAGAGCTTGGTAACTACAACACATAGCATGAACTCAGTAACGAAATATTGAAAGATCAAAGAGAGAAACTCCAGCCAACAAATATGTACCCAGTACCATGAAAATCATTAGTATTTTCTGCGTGTGTCATAGGTGAGAGAATCGTTTCAACTTTTGCCAGCCATGCCATTTTCGGCATTGACATAGCTGACCCTGCACCCCTCCCACCTTCCTCTCCTTGTTAGGTGGCCGTCATGCAAGTAGAACTGACTGCCCTGCAACCCCAACTCATTCAGACCTCTGAGGAGACCGCTAAGATGATGGTGAAAATTGAAGGGGAGACGCGAGAAGCTGATGCCAAGAAACTTCTGGTGCAAGCCGATGAAGAAGAAGCCAATGCTGCTGCCGCCATTGCTCAAGGAATCAAGGTATAAACTGTGAGAGAGAAGAAAGGGAATCCGCATTTTCAGGGTTCATCTGTTATCTCACTAGAGCCTAACAAAGTCTTGCAGAATATGCATGGTCATGCCCATCTTGCAGAGGAAAGATGTGAGGCTTGAAAGGATGCTTTCCCGGCATCACGCAGCTAGTAAATGACACCTGGCTCTCTCCAGGAAGCATTACTGTTTTACAAATACTCTCCATCTCACTCAGCGTCAGGTCCTATAAGCCCCAACAAGATCTAACCTTATCTCTCATTACTTTCCCCTCGTTGACTCTTCTGGCCACACCAGCCTCCTAGCTATTCCCCAAACAAACACAAGGCATGTTCCCATCCCAGGGCCCTTGCACTGGCTCTTCCCTCTGGCTATCTCCTTCACCTCAATCATGTTTTTGCTCAGATGTGGCTGGTATGTCATACGTGTGGAGTAAATATTTGTCAAATGACAGATTGTTGAATCTAGAGGACCCCATTTGAAGGTAATTCTTATACCAAAGAAGAATAGTCCTGGGAAGGGCTTCGCCTACATTCAGATATTAGAAGAAAATCTGATTAATGTTCATGTTATATATTTCCCCAAGCACTCTCAAGTATACGGTTCCATTATCACAATGACTTTGGACTTACTAATGACAGCCATCAATGTCTAGAAGTCAACAACACTGAGGTTCAGTGGTGAATTGACTTTGCAGAGCCGCACAGCTAGTTGGTGGGATCAGACTCCAAGGCTCTTGGCACTTAGCTGAAGATGCTTGTCCCTGTGTCTCCACTTAGCAGTTAGAAATTTCTTCTGACCATTCTTCAAACAAGAGCTTGCTTCCAAATAAAATGGTTTGCTTACATTGGTCGATTCTTTTTAAGCTAATGGATCATTTCTTTCCCCCGTAACAAGGATAATAAATGATGTCAGGAGTACTGCAGAGTTGATTACATTTCATCCGCAAGCACTGTGCTTCACACGCCTCAAACAACCCTGCTGCTCTGTGCACTGCTAAGCCACAGAGGTCATTTTTATTTTATTTTTTGGGGTGTTCTTTTGGGGGGGCCTGTGTCAGGTCTTAGTTGTGGCCCACACGCGGGGTCTTCATTGTGCAGCGTGTGGGCTCCAGAGTGTACAGACTCACGCGCTTCTCTCTAGTTGTGGCTGGCGAGCTCAATAGCTGCGGCGTGCGGGCTTAGTTGCCCCACCCTGCGGCATGTGAGATCTTAGCTTCCCGACCAGGGATGGAACCTGCACCCCCTGCATTGTAAGGCGGATTCTCAGCAACTGGATCACCAGAGAAGTCCCCACAGAAGTCATTTTTAATTATAATTTTTTTAATCATAGAAACAAATGGTGTCATAACACATACAAAAGAATTTTTAAGAGCTCAACTTTAACACCTTTCCAATTTTCCAAGTTTTCCTCTACTTCCTGTTTATACACGTGGATAGTTCTGGTATTGCAGTCATAGCATAATTGTGATTTGCTTTATGCTTTTTAATTTCCTTAACAGCTTATCACAAATGTTTTTCCAAAATGTCATATAATCATTTTAATGACCATTTTAAGTAGGTGCTTCACCTCTCAAGTGGCCATTCCCCTATTGGGCATTGAAGTCTGTTCCTTCCTGCCTTGCTTTCAGTGTTTCCAGAGTATCAACTGGAATCTCTCAACAGAGCTTTGGAGTTTTAAAAATGCACATGCCCAGACTCCACCCAGACTGAATGAATCAGAATCTCTGGGTGTGGAGCCTGACATGAGGATGCCCTAAATGCTCCTCAGTGACTCTGATGCAGAGTCAGCGTTGAGAATCACTGCTAGAGTTTGTAACTCTAAATGTTACAATTAGAGGCCTTTTGAGTCACTTAACAAACAAACTTGCTAGAATCCAGGCCTCAACCTTAGGAAAGAAGCAGAGCTACCGGGCCACTAGTTGTCTGGCACATTATAAGAAAGTGACACAGAACTATCAATAATAGGACACCAGGGGCACCTGGGATGGTTGAAATCTACTGAGGATCCAAAGATGTAGCTGCGCCAATACCTGTAGCCTCCTCGGCCACCAAACCCTTTCTGAAGCTGGTCATGAGAAGCAGCAGGGGGCAGCTCTGGTCCTTCCCCTCGTCTTGCACTCTGGCACATATCCTAGGGCTGAAGAAGGGGCAAACTAAATTGCCCCTGGGACTGAGCCATTCTTACCATCCAAAGCAGGACGTTCCATTTTGATACTGGGGACATCTAACGTGGCTCATCTGGGGGTGGGGGTTAATATAAGGAAGCCAAATAAAACCTTGCTATAAATGTATAGGAAAAGCAGAAAACCTAAAATAAAGAATCCATGATATACACACGCGTGTATATATACACATGTGCACACACCTGTATGTAAGAAGGTGGAACCTCCTTTATTTTGTTTGCTTATCACAATAAACGTGCAGGACATAGACTTCGACACATGCTACTTTTAACATTCTCTTTTGAAGTTTCACTTCAGTCATGGCTGTGTGATCAGTCCCTGCGCTGGGAGGCTAACAGAAAATTCACTGAGTGGGGAGCCAGGGGCCCAGGGTTGGAGCTTGGCTCGTTGACTAACCAGCTTTGTGACCTTGGCTAACTCATTTTCCCTCTCGAGTCCTCGTTTCATTGTTGTTGTTGGAGGAGGATTTGGTAATTGAACTGCTAAATGCAGTTGTATTTGCAGGGGATTGGGTCCAGCCCTCCCCACCCCACCCCACCCCCCGGCCCACCCCACAGATACCAAAATCCGCAGATGCTCAAGCCCCTGCCGTCTGCCCTCTGGACCCGTGGTTCCAAATCTACAGGTACAGAGGGCCAACTGTAATCTATGAAATTCTGAAATCTTATAATGTTAATCTTCCCTTTTTTAAAAAAAATTGAGATATAATTCACATACCATGAATATTCACCTTTTTAAATCATGCAATTCAGAGGTTTTAGTAAATTCACAAAGTTGCACAACAATCACCACTATCTACTTCTAGAACATTTTCATTACCCAAAAAGAAACCTGTACCCATTAGCAGTCGCTAGCCATTTCTCCCTCTGCCTAGCCCCTGGCAACCACTAACCTACCTTCTGCCTCTGTGGATTTTCCTTTTACGCACATTTCATGTGAATGGAATCATAGAGGGGGTGGCATTTTGTGTCTGTCTGGCTGCTTTCACTTAGCATAATGTTCTCAAGGTTCATCCGTGTTGTTGCATGAATTGTCACTTCATTTCTTTTTATGGCTGAATAATATTCCATTATGTTAGCTTTGCTTTCAAACAAAGAAATAATGGGCAAAACATATACGGTCTCCTTTTCCCAGAACTCACTACCCAGCTCTAATCTCTATCCCCATTCCTCCTCCTGAAAGTCTTGCCTTAAACTCCACCCTGTCCCCAGCTCCACCCCTACCCCATCTCTGAGCTACAGTGCATCCCAGACCCTCACCCCATCTCTGACATTCTCCCACCCCCCATGCCTTATTCTTCCCCAAACTTGCCCTAATCCCCTTCCCATCTGTCACTCACCCCTAGGCTTCATTCTTTACTTCATCTTCTCAACCCATCCTTGATCAATGGGTATGAGGTCACTGACTGCATATATCTCTTGGGAATTCGTTAAAAACCAAAAGCATGATTTTTTTAAGATCGCAAAACAGGTAAATTCTCAAATGTCCAAGGCATCCAAACCACAGCTCCCAAATGCGTGCATGCTTCCCTGCTGCCTGTGAGAGCCACCCTCGCCATGCAAACCTCCGGGAGGGAGCAGTGTCCTGGAAGGACACTGGGGCGGGAGGCACCTCTTCTCCCTTCTGCTGCTTCCCCCAGGAGCAGAGCTTGCTTCACGCCCGGTGTGCCGGGCGCCAGGCACTCACCCCTTCTGTCTCTGTACCGCCTGCAGAACGAATGTGAAGGGGATCTGGCAGAGGCAATGCCGGCTCTGGAGGCTGCACTCGCTGCACTGGACACCCTGAACCCGGCAGACATCTCACTGGTGAAGTCGATGCAGAACCCACCAGGTCCTGTCAAGCTGGTCATGGAGAGCATCTGTGTGATGAAGGGGCTGAGGCCAGAGAGGAAGCCGGACCCTAGTGGCAGCGGTAACCACCCCACAAACCCGCACCCCTCCCGACCCAGCGGCCTGCACGGGCTGTGCTCCCCTGGCAGGAAGGCTGCCAGCCCCCCCCCCGCTCATCCGGCCCCAGGCCTGCAGGCAGTATTGTGGTGTCTTGGGGGAAATAAGAAAGGCACCAGGATGCGTGTGCGCTCACTTGTGTTTCTTCACCATCCTCTCTCCTCTCAGTCAGTAAGGAAAATGCAGCCATCTTTGGGTGAAGCCAAGCTCAGTCAAGGCCCCTGCCTACAAATCATTACAAAAATGAAGGTCATGGAGACAAGAGGACTGATAGAGAGCAAGCACACAGAGTAGTGTGTGGGTGAAAGGAAGAGAGAGAAACAGAAAGAGCTAGAGAGAGAAAGATAAAGGAGAAACAGAAAAAGAGACAGACACAGAAAGAGATACCCAGAAGAAAAACAGATAAGAGAATGAGACAGAGACAGAGACAGAGAGATGGAGAGAAAGAGATAGAGACTGAGAAATAAATGGGGAGAGACCCAGACACCTAGACGCCTTCATATGCAAGCACATAGACACGAAGAGATCCTGAACAGGGAGAGGGAGGTTGGGAGGGAAAGAAATCAGGAGGGAGAAAGACAAAAGGTGGGGAGGTGAATGAGGGAGGGAGAGACTCTTAACCATGTCAGATATAGAGAGACAGAGAGAGAAAGATATGGGCGGGAGAGAGAAACAAACAAAAACAGGCAGAGAGACAGAAAAGCTGAAAGTGAGAAATGGAGACAGAGACCCCCAGAGATACAGAGACATACGAAAATAGAGAGTGAGTGGGAAGAAAAGAGACCAGAAAGACGAGAGACAGAGACAGGGAGACAAAGACACACAGAGAGAACAGGAGAGGTCTGGGTTGGGGACGGGGTGAGGAGGAACAAGAGCTGCTGGTGAAGGATTAGAGGGAGAGAGACAGGGGCAAGGGAGGGAAAGACTGAAACTGATGGGCCTGAGGAAGACAAGGAAACAGAAACTTAGAAGAGGAGAGAAAGGAATAGGGGAGGGAAAGAGGAAAGCTTATATAATCAAGCCTTAGAAGCATGAATAGGTGAAAATTCATTCTTAAAATCCAAATTAGATGCAGGATCTTGCAGTAAAACCAGTGTCTTAGAATTGAACAAGGACTTTATAAAACATCTCCAGTGATATTTCCTATCTTTTGAATCCTCGTATCCTTCAAACAGTCCTGCTGTTCCTCCATTCCTTCCGATGTGTTAGAAATTTCTGATCCCTCATTTGGGAGACTCTGGCTTCTGCTTCCCATTGTTTATCATTCCCTCTTCCTTGGCTGGTTTCAGGCCAAATAACACATGAAGAAATGCAAAGGTGATGAGGATTGACAAGCAGGGAGCAGACATTACAGGAGACTCCTCTAGGGAAGCAGCTGAGGTATAATCTGGCTACACCCTGGAATCACCTGGCAGTTTAAAGAATGCTAAAGCCCCTGCCCCCACTCCTAGAGATTCTTATTCCTTTGGTCTAGGGTGTGGCCTGAGCATTAGTATTTTTCTTAAAGCTCCCAGGTGATTCTAAGGTGCAGCCAGGATTGAGAACTGCTGAGATACGCAAAGCATGGCCAGGTCACAAAAAATCAGTTCTCTTCCTGTATCATTGATGGTGGGCACAGGATGCATCATTCACCTTTCTTATTTTAAAATTGAAATGAATTTTGGGTACTATTCATGTAACGCACAGAATTTAGCCAGTACATTGGGACGGAGCAGAAGAGCAATTAAATTAGTTTTGGGTATCTTGAATTTAAACAAAGCAGATCATTTCCTAGAATGCAAACAAAAACTTTCATGGGAAATATTTCTTTGGTGTCTAAGCTTGCTTTAGGAATAGGACATATTTGACCTGTTGTACCTAATATGATATCTCAAGTACAATTTTTTTTGATGAGCCTGAACTTGGCAAGGGTTTATAATTACCTGAGTCAAAGAGTTTGACTTTTTTCTAACACATTAACAAAAGGAGCACTGCCCTGGGATGGGATCTGGGCTCACTCATTCATTAGTCAGCATGAAGGCTGCTAAGGTGAATAGGGCCCTGCTTTGTTTCTGGGCAGACCAAGGACAGCCTTCTGTTTTGTTGCAAGTCTGCAAGCTGCTTCCCCCACCCTCACTCTTTGTCTGGAGACAGCCTCACTCACTTACTCACTCACTAGAAGGACTGATTCATCACAAGGACAGCCTAATGCGCTCCATCTGACCCACTTCCCATATTTGAAAAAGAATATCAAAACACATAGCCATGGATCCGGTTGCCCTCTTCATCTGTGACTGGGATAAGGGGCAACATTCATTCAATACATACTGAAAACTGATAATTAGGCACTGTGCCAGATTGTAGTAAACACAGAAGGAGCACACAAATTTTTTTAAATGTGTACTTGGTTTATTATATTATGTTAGTTTTTGAGTGTACAGCATAGGGACTCAAAATTACTTTAGATTATATGCCATTTAAAGATATTATAAGGGGACTTCCCTGGTGGCGCAGTGGTTAAGAATCTGCTTGCCAATGCAGGGTGCACAGGTTTGAGCCCTGGTCTGGGAAGATCCCCCATGCCACGGAGCAACTAAGCCTGCGCGCCACAACTACTGAGCCTGCGCTCGAGAGCCTGCGAGCCACAACTACTGAGCCCGTGTGCCACAATTAACGAAGCCCACATGCCTGAAGCCCATGCTCCACAACAAGAGGCCACCGCAATGAGACCATGCACCACAACGAAGAGTAGCACCCGCTCGCCACAACTAGAGAAAACCTGCGCGCAGCAACAAAGACTCAGTGCAGCCAAAAATAAATAAATAAAATATAAATTTTAAAAAAAAAATTAAAAAAAAGATAAAGTTATTATAGGAATAAACCTACCTAAGGAGACAAAAGACCTGTATGCAGAAAACTATAAGACACTGATGAAAGAAATTAAAGCTGATACAAACAGATGGAGAGATATACCATGTTCTTGGACTGGAAGAATCAACATTGTGAAAATGACTCTACTACCCAAAGCAATCTACAGATTCAATGCAATCCCTATCAAACTACCAACGGCATTTTTCACAGAACTAGAACAAAAAATTTCACAATTTGTATGGAAACACAGAAGACCCTGAATAGCCAAAGCAATCTTGAGAATGAAAAACGGAGCTGGAGGAATCAGGCTCCCTGACTTCAGACTATACTACAAAGCTACAATAATCAAGACAGTATGGTACTGGCACAAAAACAGAAATATAGATCAATAGAACAGGATAGAAAGCCCAGAGATGAACCCATGCACATACGGTCACTTTATGTTTGATAAAGGAGGCAAGAGTGTACAATGGAGAAAAGACAACCTCTTCAATAAGTGGTGCTGGGAAAACTGGAAGCTGCATGTTAAAGAATGAAATTAGAACACCTTCTAACACCATACACAAAAAGAAACTTGAAACGGCTTAAAGACTTAAATGTAAGGCCAGACACTATAAAACTCTTAGAGGAAAACATGGGCAGGACACTCTATGACATAAATCACTGCAAGATCCTTTTTGACCCACCTCCTAGAGAAATGGAAATAAAAACAAAAATAAACAAATGGGACCTAATGAAACTTAAAATCTTTTGCACAGCAAAGGAAACCATAAACAAGAGGAAAAGACAACCCTCAGAATGGGAGAAAATATTTGCAAGTGAAGCAACTGACAAAGGATTAATCTCCAAAATATACAGGCAACTCATGCAGCTCAATATCAAAAAAACAAACAACCCTATCCAAAAATGGGCAGAAGACCTAAATAGACATTTCTCCAAAGAAGATGTACAGATTGCCAACAAACACATGAAAGGATGCTCAACATCATTAGTCATTAGAGAAATTCAACTCAAAACTACAATGAGGTATCACCTCACACCGGTCAGAATGGCCATCATCAAAAAATCTACAAACAATAAATGCTGGAGAGGATGTGGAGAAAAGGGAACCCTCTTGCACTGTTGGTGGGAATGTAAATTGATACAGTCACTATGGAAAACAGTATGGAGGTTCCTTAAAAAACTAAAAATAGAATTACCATATGATCCAGCAATCCCACTACTGTGCATATACCCTGAGAAAATCATAATTCAAAAAGAGTCATGCACCACAATGTTCATTACAGCACTATTTACAATAGCCAGGACATGGAAGCAACCTAAGTGTCCATTGACAGATGAATGGATAAAGAAGATGTGGCAAATATATACAATGAAATATTACTTGGCAAGAAAAAGAAATGGAATTGAGTTATTTGTAGTGAAGTGGGTAGACCTAGAGTCTGCCATACAGAATGAAGTAAGTCAGAAAGAGAAAAACAAGTACCATATGCTAACACATATATGGAATCTAAAAAAAAAAAAATTCTGAAGAACCTAGAGGCAGGACAGGAATAAAGATGCAGATGTAGAGAATGGACTTGAGGACACGGGGTGGGGGAAGGGTAAGCTGGGACGAAGTGAGAGGGTGGCATTGACATATATGCACTACCAAATGTAAAATAGCTAGTGAGAAGCAGCCACATAGCACAGGGAGATCAGCTCGGTGCTTTGTGACCACCTAGAGGGGTGGGATAGGGAGGGTGGGAGGGAGACTCAAGAGGGAGGGGATATGGGGATATATGTATACGTATAGCTGATTCACTGTGTTGTACAGCAGAAACTAACACAACATCATAAAGCAACTATACTCCAATAAAGATGTTAAAAAAAATAAAATGATGCCAATCTAAAAAAATAAAGTTATAATAAAATAGTGACTATATTCCCTATGTTATACAATATATCCTTGTAGCTTATTTACTTTATTCGTAGTCGTTTGTACCTCATAATCCCCTTCCCCTATATTGCTCCTCTCCCTCCCCTCTCCCCACTGGTAACCACTACTTTGTTCTCTATATCTGTGAGTCTGTTTGTTTTGTTATATTCATTAATTTGTTTTGTTTTTTAGATTCCACATACCAGTGATAACATACAGTACTTGTCTTTCTCTGTTGGACTTATTTCCCTAAGCATAATAGCCTCCAGATTCATCCACATTGCTGTGTGGCAGTATTTCATTCGTTTTTATGACTAAGTAATATTCTATTGTATATATATATACCATATCTTCTTAATCCCATCGTCTCTTGATGGGCACTTGGGTTGTTTCCATATCTTGGCTATTGTAAGTAATGCTGCCATGAACCTTGGGGGTGCATGTGTCTTTTTGAATTACTGTTTTTGTTTTTTCCAGATATATATCCAGGAGTGTAATTGCTGGATCAATTTTTAGTCTTTTGAGGAACCTCCATACTGTTTTCCATAGTGGCTGTACCAATTTACATTCCCACCAGTGTATTTGAGGGTTCCCTTTTCTCCACATCCTCTCCAACATTTGTTATTTGTGGTCTGTTTGATGATAACTGTTCTGACAGATGTGATGTGATACCTCACTGTGGTTTTGATTTGCTTTCTCTAATAATTAGCGATGTTGAGTATCTTTTCAGTGCCTGTTAGCCATCTGTATGTCTACTTGGGAAAAATGTCTTTTCAAGTCTTCTGCCCATTTTTTGGTTGGATTGTTTGTTTTTTAATATAGAGTTGTATGAACTGTTTATATATATTGGATATTAACCCCTTATCAGTCATATCATTTGCAAATATTTTCCCCCATTCAGTAGGTTGTCTTTTTGTTTTATCCATAGTTTCCTTTGCTGTGCAAAAGCTTTTAAGTTTCATAAGGTCCCATTTGTTTAGTTTTGCTTCTGTTTCCTTTGCATTAGGAGATGAATCCAAAAAAAATATTGCTATGATTTATGTCAAAGAGTGTTCTGCCTATGTTTCCTTCTAGGACTTTTGCTGTTTCCAGTCTTATATTTAGTTTTTAATCCATTTTGAGCTTATTTTTATATATGGTGTGAGAAAATGTTCTAATGTCATTCTTTACATGTAGCTGTCCAGTTTTCCCAGCAGCACTTATTGAAGAGGTTGTCTTTTCCCCATTGTATATTCTTGTCGCCTATGTTGTAGATTAATGGACTGTGAGTGTGTTTATTTCTGGACTCTCTATTCTGTTCCATTGATCTTTGTATCTTTTTTTTTGTATCAACACCATACAAGGAGTCAAGGACTGTGATACCTTCAGCTTTGTTCTTTTTTCTCAAGATTGCTTTGGCTATTCAGGGTCTTTTGTGGTTCTATGTATGTTTTAGGATTATTTATTCTAGTTCTGTTTTTGGTATTTTGATAGGTTTTTGCATTAACTCTATAGATCCCTTTGGGTAATATGGACGTTTTAACAACATTAATTCTTCCAATCCAAGAACGTGGGATATCTTTCCATTTATTTGTGTCGTTTTCAGTTTCCTTCATCAGTGTTTTATAGTTTTCAGAGTACAGGTCTTTCACCTCCTTGGTTAAGTTTATTCCTAGGTATTTTATTCTTTTTGACATGATTTTAATGAGATTATTTTCTTGCTTTCTCTTTCATTATTAATGTATAGAAAAACAACAGCTTTCTATATATTAATCTTGTATCCTGCAACATTATTGAATTCATTTATCAGTTATTTATTGGTTAAATTTAATTTATCAGTTAAAATTATTATTTTTCTTGGAGACTTTAGGGTTTTCTATATATAGTACCATGTCATCTGGAAATAGTGACAGTTTTCCTTCTTCCCTTCCCTTCCACTCCCTTCTGGGTGCCTTTTATTTCTTTTCCTTGTCCGATTGCTGTGGCTAGGACTTCCAATAATATGTTAAATAGAAGTGGCCAGAATGAGCATCCTTATCTTGTTCCTGATTTTAGAGGAAAAGCTTTCAGCTTTTCACCATTGAGTATGATGTTAGCTGTGGGTTTGTCATAAATGACCTTAGTTATGTTGAGATATGTTCCCTCTATACCAATTTAGATGAGCGTTTTTAATCATGAATAAATATTGAATTTTGACAGATGCCTTTTCTGCATCTATTGAGATGATCATGTGATTTTCATCTTTCCTTTGGTTAATGTGGTGTATCACATTGATTGATTTGTGGGTATTGAACCATTCTTGCATTCTTGGAATAAATCCCACTTGATCATAAAGTGATCTTTAGCTCTAAAGTGAGCCTCTTATAAGCAGCTCTAAAGTGAGCCTCTTATAAGCAGCAGTCTTGTTTTTTTATCCAATCAGCCATTCTGTGTCTTTTGATTGGAGCATTTAGTCCATTGACATTTAAAGTGATTATTGATAGGTATGTACTTAATTGCCATTTTGTTACTTCTTTTCTGGTTGTTTTTGTAGTTCTCAGTTCTTTTCTTCTTTTAGTCTCTTGTGGTTTGATCATTTTCTTTAGTCTTATGCTATGTTCCTTTCTATTTTTTGTGTATCTATTGTAGATTTTTGATTTGTGGTTACCATGGGGGTCATATATGTTGACCTAAATTGTATCTACTTGTCTTAAACTGATAGTCATTTAAGCTTGAACACATTCTAAATGAGCTATGTTTTTCTACTCCCCTCCCCCATGTTTTGTGTTTTTGATGTCATACTTTACATCTTCATGTTTATCCCTTAACTGTTTATTGTAGTTATAATTGATTAAACAATTTTTGTCTTTTAATCTTATTTAAGCTTTTAAGCTTATTTAAGTGGTTGATCCACAGCCTTTTCTATATATTTGCCTTCACTAGTGGGATTTTCCCTTTCCTATAAATTCTTACTTCTTGTTATAGCCTTTTCTTTTCCACTTAAAGAAGACATTTTAACACTTCTTTTAGGTTTGGCTAGTATTGCTGAACTCTTAGGTTTTGCTTGTCTGAGAAGTTCTTTATCTCTCCTTCAATTCTGAATGATAATCTTGCTGGTAGAGCATCCTAGGTTGTAGGGTTTTTCCTTTAAGCACTTTAAATATATAATTTCACTGCCTTCTGGCTTGCAAAGTTTCAGCAGGAAAATCAGCTGATAGCTTTATGGGGGTTCCCTTGTATGTGACTCTGTTTTTCTCTTGCTGCCTTTAGAATCCTCTCGTTAATTTTTGCTATTTTAATTATATGTCTTGGCATGGGTCTCTTTGGGTTCACCTTGTTTGGGACTCTCTGTGATTCCTGGACCTGGATATCTGTTTCCTTCTTCAGGTTCAAGAAGTTTTCATCCATGATTTCATCCAATACATTTTGCCCCTTTTCTCTCTCTTTCTTCTCCTTCTGGAACCCCTATAATTCAAATGTTGGCACATTTAATGTTATTCCAGAGATCTCATTCATTGCTTCCTATTTTTCTTCTTATTTGTCTTTCTTTCTGCTCTTCTGATTGGGTGATATCTGTTATTCTATCTTCCAGATCACTAATGTGTTCCTCTGTATCATCTAGTCTGGTGTTAATTCCTTCCATTGTGTTTTTCATTTCAGTTATTGTATTCTTAGCTCTGACAGGTTCTTTTTTTTTTTTTTTTTGCAGTACGCGAGCCTCTCACTGTTGTGGCCTCTCCCGTTGCGGAGCAGAGGGGCCAGACGTGCAGGCTCAGCGGCCATGGCTCACGGGCCCAGCCGCTCCGCGGCAGGTGGGATCTTCCCAGACCGGGGCATGAGCCCACGTCCCCTGCATCGACAGGCAGACTCTCAACCACTGTGCCACCAGGGAAGCCCCCGACTGGTTCTTTTTTATATTTTCTAGTTCCTTGTCAAAATTTTCACTATGCTTATTTATTCTTTTCCCAAGTTCAGTTAGCATTCTTATTACTAATGCTTTGAACTCTTTATCTGGTAAATTATTTATTCCTGTTTCATTAGTTGTTTTTTAGGGTTTTTTCCTTGTTCTTTTGTTTCAAACATATTCCTCTGTCTTCTCATTTTGTTTAACTGTCTCTGTCTCTATGAAAGTACATGAAACAGTTACCTATCCCAGTCTCAAAGGAGTGTTCTTGTGTGGGAGTGTCCCTTTGCAGTCTATGTGTGCCCAGTGGCTTTGGTGGAAGAGCTGAATCTTGAAGTGAGCATGGGTCACATCTTTCCCCAGGGTCTGCTGGCAGCTATCACCTTGGTGGGAAGGGGGCTGGAGATGGAGGGGCTAGAGCCAGAGCTGGGTGTGAGATGAGCCTTCTCCTGTGCTGAGTGGTCATCACCACCCCGTCAGGGGCAGGGCAGGTCCCATGGTGCTGGAGCAGAAGCCCTGCGGGTTGGGTCCAAGCTGGTTCCATTCTCTGTAAATGTGTGTTCTCCCCCTCCCATCAATGGCACCTTTATCCCAGAGGGGAGCAGTTCTGGAGCGAGGGAGGCCAGAGCAGGCACCCTGTGTGGGCTAGGTGTGTGCTGGGATGGTCCCAGCACACCAGTCGGAGCTTCAGACAGCTCCTGATCCACTGCCTCCATGAGCTCCAGCAATGGATACCCTCATCCCATTAAGATGCAGTGCCAGGTCTGGACCAGCTCGGTCCACCCCCACCCCACCCCCACAAGTGCACACTCTCCGCAGCAATGGAAGCCTTCACCCTAGTGGGGAGCTACACCAGAGCTAGAGGAGCTGGGGCAGGCACTTGGTGCAGGCCGGGCACATACTGGGGCAGTGGTGGGAAGCTGGTCAGTGCCCCAGGCAGTTTCAATCTGCTTTCTTCATCGTGTTCCCGGGAGTAGGCAAGCTTGTGTGCACTCTTTATGAGTGGTGTCTCAGTTTGTCCTAAAAGTTCCACTGGTTTTCAAATCAGCTGAAGGAATTTATCTTCCTGGTGCCAGACCCCAAGCGTGCCCAATATGTGTTTGAACTCCTCACTCCCAGGGAGGATCTCCAAGCCTGTGATATCCCCTCCTCTTCTGTATCTCCTCCTAGGGGCACAGGTCCCAACCTCATTGCTTCTCCTCCCTTCCTACCCAACTCCATGCGGATCTCTGTTTATAGCCTTGGTTGTAGAAGAGTCTTTCTGCCAGTCTACAGTTGGTTTTCAGTGAGATCTGCTCCACGTGTAGATGTACTTTTGATATGTTCATGGAGGGAAGTGAGCTCAGTGTCATACTACTCCGCCATCTTGTTCTCCCCAGAAGCTTACAGCTTTGAGGGAGAGACAGACAATCAAAACTAAACCAAAAAAAATCACAGACTGCCGTCAATGCTATAAAGAGAATGGATGTTCTAGCCTCTGAGATGAAAGAAAATGCTCCACAGAGAGGTGGCTTTTAAAATGAGCCTGAAGTCTGGCCAGGAGCCATCTAGATGCCATTTACAGCCTAGGTTAAGAGCTCATGGTAGCGAAGCACTTGGGATCATCAAGGAATTGAAGCAAGATTCTTGTGACTGAAGACCAGGGAGCAAGGCAAAGATGAGGTGGGGAAGGTTGGTGGGCCACCCAGACCATGGTAAGAAGCTTGGGCTTTTTTTTAAAATTAAGATTGTATTTTTTCAGAACAGTTGTAAGTTCATAGCAAAATTGAGTTGAAGATACAGAGATTTCCCATATACCCCCTATTCCCATACATGCCTAGCCTCCCTCATTATCAACATCCCCCACCAGAGTGGTATATTTGTTACAACTGATGAACCTACATGGACACATCATTATATCCAAAGTCCATAGTTTACATTAGTATTCATTCTTGGTGTTATACATTTTACAAGTTTGCACAAATATGTAATGACATGTATCCATCATTATGGTATCATACAACATATCTTCTGCCTAAAAATCCTCTGTAAGACCTTGGATTTTTTTTTTTTTTCTTTGCCAAATATGAGAAGTAGCCACTGCAGGGCTGTAAGTTTCAGGCAGAATGTCTTAATAATAGTCTTATCTCTGTTTTTTGTCCCAAACAGGTAAAATGACAGAAGATTACTGGGGGGTATCAAGAAAGATTCTCGGAGATCTGAAATTCTTGGAGAGTCTTAAGACATATGACAAAGACAACATCCCACCAATGATCATGAAGCGGATCCGGGAAAGGTTTATCGATCACCCGGATTTCCAGCCGGCTGTGATTAAAAATGTGTCATCTGCGTGTGAGGGTCTGTGCAAGTGGGTGAGGGCCATGGAGGTGTATGATCGTGTGGCCAAAGTGGTAGCTCCTAAACGGGAGCGGCTGAAGGAGGCTGAGGGGAAGCTGGACACACAGATGCAAAAACTGAACCAGAAGCGAGCAGAGCTGAAGATGGTGGAAGGCCGCCTCCAGTCCCTGAACGATGACTTTGAAGAGATGAATACCAAGAAAAAGGCGTTGGAGGAAAACATTGAAATCTGTTCCCAAAAGTTGATCAGAGCAGAAAAACTGATCAGTGGTCTTGGGGGAGAGAAGGACAGATGGACAGAAGCTGCCCGGCAGCTGGGTGTCCGCTATACTAACCTGACAGGGGATGTGTTGTTGTCCTCTGGGACCGTGGCTTACCTGGGGGCCTTTACCATGGATTATCGGGCTGAGTGCCAAAAGTGGTGGTTGGCCCAATGTAAGGACAAGGTCATCCCCGGCTCCAGTGACTTTAGTCTTAGCAACACATTAGGAGACCCCGTAAAAATTCGTGCCTGGCAGATTGCTGGGCTGCCCACTGACTCCTTCTCCATTGACAATGGCATCATTGTATCCAATTCCAGGCGCTGGGCCTTAATGATTGACCCTCAGGGGCAGGCCAATAAGTGGATCAAGAATATGGAGAAAGCAAATAGGCTGTCAGTCATCAAGTTCTCGGATACCAACTATGTGAGGATGCTGGAAAACGCTCTGCAGTTTGGTACCCCGGTCTTACTAGAAAATGTTGGGGAAGAGCTGGATGCCTTTATTGAACCCATCTTGCTCAAGTCCACATTCAGACAGCAAGGGGTTGAGTACATGAGGCTTGGTGAAAACATCATTGAATATTCCAGGGATTTTAAGTTATATATCACAACCCGTTTGAGGAACCCACATTATCTCCCTGAAGTCGCCGTGAAAGTCTGTCTCCTCAACTTTATGATCACCCCCTTGGGCCTCCAAGATCAACTCCTTGGCATCGTGGCTGCCAAGGAGAAGCCAGAACTGGAAGAGAAAAAGAACAAGTTGATTGTGGAAAGTGCCAAGAACAAGAAGCAGCTAAAGGAAATTGAAGATAAGATCTTGGAGGTCCTTTCCCTTTCTGAGGGCAACATCCTTGAGGACGAGACTGCCATCAAAATTTTGTCCTCCTCCAAACTGCTTTCCGAAGAAATCTCTGAGAAACAGAAAATTGCTTCAGTGACAGAAATGCAGATCGACGAGACTCGGATGGGCTACCAGCCAGTGGCTGTCCACTCTGCCACCATCTTCTTTTGTATCTCTGACCTGGTCCACATTGAAACCATGTACCAGTACTCCCTGACATGGTTCATAAACCTCTACGTGCACTCCCTGGCCCATAGCAGGAGGAGCGAGGAACTAGAGCTACGAATTGAGTACATCATTGAACATTTCACTCTAAGCATCTACAACAATGTCTGCCGCTCTCTGTTTGAGAAGGACAAGCTGCTTTTCTCCTTCCTCTTGACGATAGGCATCATGAAAGAGAAAAAGCAAATTAACGAGGAAATTTGGTACTTTCTTCTAACTGGAGGCGTTGCCCTGGACAACCCCTTCCCCAACCCAGTTTCCGAATGGCTGTCTGAGAAGGCGTGGGCAGAAGTGGTTCGTGCATCCGCGTTGCCAAAACTGAAAGGCCTCATGGAACATTTGGAACAAAATGCTAATGAGTGGAAGCTCATCTGTGACTCAGCCTGGCCCCATGAGGAGATGTTCCCTGGATCTTGGAAACTTCTTCCAGGTTTGGAGAGGATGGCGATTCTCCGATGTCTGCGGCCTGACAAAATGATTCCAGCCATTCGGAGGTTCGTTGCTGAACACATGGGAAACGTATACACTGAAGCCCCTACGTTTGATCTCCAGGGGTCCTACAATGATTCCAGCTGCTGCATACCACTGATATTCGTGTTGTCTCCGGGTGCAGACCCAATGGCAGGTAAGGGCAGAATGTTGTGTGAGGAATATTAAAAGCCCAGAATGCATGGATGGATGACAATAGCTTGTCCCTTACAGCAGGAATCTCAAATTCAAATGGCTTTGAGCGTCAAGCAGTTAACAGACTAAGGCAGGGCTGGGGCAACATAAGACTTCTTCTCCTGCCTAAAGCGGGCAGCTGCTACTCAGCTCTTGTGCATTGTGCCGTCTGATAATGTGATCTCAGGATGACCAGATCATCTGCTTTTTCAAGAGCAACCAGAAAGGTAGAAATCACCCATTTTTAAATCCTGATATCTCATTCAGATTTTTTCTTAAAAAAAGCCAGGGCTAGATTGAGCCAAGTGACTGCTAGTTTATCACCTTTGTCTTAGACCATTTTCTCAGACTGTTGCTTCTCTCAGCTACGCTTCTTTCTTTTCTTTCAATTTTTAAATATTTTGAGTAATTAATGCTGCATGTAGTAAAAAAATAAAATAAAATCAAACAACGCAAAAAGTGTAGGACTATGGCTCCATTTTGTCCCCTCAAGGGACATTTGGGGAAACATTTTTGTTGTCAAAACTAGGGGGTGCTACTGGCATCTAGCAGATAGAAGCAAAGGATGCTGCTAACTGTCCTACAATGCCCAGGACAGTCCCCCACAACAAAAGATTATCCAGCCCAAAATGTAAATAGTACTGGGGTTGAGAAACCCTGGTATAAAGTGAAAGGTACATCTTCCTCCTAACCGTCTTAGAGACAACCACTACTAACAGTTTGTGTATGTTTCCAGAAAGTGTTTGTGCATTATAAAAGGGTGTGAGTTGTTGACAGAAATAGATTCGTTTTCTATTCTGTTGGGGAATCTTAAAGCTTTAGTTTTCTCTGTTGCTGAATGAAGAAAGAATACCAGAAATGCAAATGACATAGTTGGCAGTTCTGTGAAAGCTGAGGAATTTGACATGTATCCTGACCCGGTTAGAAAGCCAGCACTTCTCCTCAAAGGCAATCAGAGGAAGGCGCTGAAATGAACTGGTACCCTTTCCAGGTTCCTACACCCAAATTATTGTTGTTGTCAAAGCTCAATTCATGACCCCTTTCTAGCATCTTTTCTCCTTCCCCTGTGTCCTTTCTGTGGCAGGCTTATACAAGAGAAATGAGGGGAAACCAGGAAAAGTAGAGAAGAGAAATGGGGACAAGGTCAGAATATGGTCTGTAAAATGATGATGCTGTGTTGGGAGAGGACAGGCCTGTAAAATCCAACGGTGTATGTAGCTTGTTCCTGTCCCTCTGTGCTAGAGGCTTGATTAGATTCAGCTGGGATAACTTCCCAGGAAACTGCAGGTACTGTGTCCCTCAGAGTGTGCCGTATTAGGAGGCACATACTGTCTGGTCATCTTTTTTCATTAAGATTGATCAGTGGGTTCAGGCATTGTCAGTGTGCTTCAGCTCGCGACTCCTCCACCGCCTCCTGTATAAAGTTTCCCATCAGCCTTTCACCTAATATGGTGGTTCTCAATCTTGGCTGCCCATTGAAAGCACCTAGGGAGCTTTAAGAAAATCTCCATGGAAAGACAAATACCATATGATACCGCTTATATGTGGAATCTAAAATATGGCACAAGTGAACCTATCTATGAAACAGAAACAGACTCGCAGACATAGGGAACAGACTGGTGGTTGCCTAGGGGGTGGGGGGTGGGAGAGGGATGAGTTGGGAGTTCGGGGTTAGTAGATGCAAACTGTTATATGTAGAATGGATGAACAATAAGGTCCTATTGTATAGTGCAGGGGACTATATTCAGTATCCTGGGACAGAACATAATGGAAAAGAATGTAAAAATGAATGTATATATGTGTATAACTGAGTCACTTTGCTGTACAGCAGAAATTAACACAACATTGTAAATTAACTATATACTTCAGTAAAAAAATAAATCAAAAACAGTCAGTGAGAAAAACAAGATTACCTCTAAAGAACAGCAGTTAGACTGACAGCAAATGTTTCAATAGCAACAGTGCAATTTGTGGAATAATACCATCATTGTGCTAAAAGAAAGTATGCAAACGTAAAATCTATCTTTCAAGAATGAGGGTGAAATAAAGAGGGCATCTCAATTAAAAATTGAAAGAAAGAAGAAAAAAAAAAGAAAATCTCCATGTGCAGGCCTCACCCTCAACCAATTAAGTTAAAATCTTTGTAGGTGAGACCCAGGCACTGTGTTTTATAAAGCTTTTCAGGTAATTTCAGTGTGCAGCCAATGGGAACCACTGACCTAATGGTTTTATCAGCCTTAGAAAATCATTCCCCAGATCCATTATTTCATTAGGGGCTGCAAAATGATGATATTTTAATTCTATCATTCCTCCCACATTTATTAGCTGGAACTCTTCTATAAAGAAGGATTTTTCTTTATCAACTCTTTAGTTTACTCTAAATATAGTTCAAAAAGGACAGACAGAAAAGATGCTTGGTTCATACTCTTTATTTACCAGCTTTCAGAATAGTGAATTGGTGCCCTAGTGACCTCCAAAGTTACTTAAGCAGTAAGATGGGGGTTTTTGGTACGATTATTAATGTATTAGTTTTAACATATTGGACGTTTCCAATATAGTGGTATTTTACTCCACTGCTGTCATTATTCTTTTTGATGCTCAGATTATTCAGTCATTGGCCTGTGGTAGCACCTTTGTATCAATATCCTTTTCACATACCCCAGTGGTTTTTGATAACTTCCTCGCTGTGTAGAACTACCATATATATTTCAGGCTTATCTTGAACAAATGTTTCTCCAAGGAACTCCAATTCCTTTAGCAGGTGATGGTATTTGGAGACCTGGGGTTCCCATCACTACGGAATGCATCATTGATTGCAGACCTTACTTTCCACTAATTCTCTTTTCGGCTGTATCTAACCTGCTTTTTTAATCAGTGCTTTGAGTTTTTATCTTCAATGACGGTGCTTTCCATTTCTAGAAGTTTTGTTTTGTTCCAAATCCATGTATCTTTGTTTTCCATAGAACTCAGAATTTTGTTTTCCATAGAACTCTGAATTTTAGGCTACTGACTCAAGAAGCAACGTGGAAAAAGTAAACAATTCTTCAGTGAGAAATTAAAACTCAGGGGTGTAGATTTACAGTACCCTATGGTATGGGATTCTCAAGCTGAGGAATTTCCCATAAAATTGATCCAGAAATTTCCCATAAAATTGATCCAGAATGGCAAGATGCTGGGGACACCAGTGTCTGCATATGCAAAATTGTTCTGTTAGGGCACTCCTAAAACCCAAGATGTATCAGACTCCCACAAAATAACACAAACTTGCTGATTGTGAACTCAACAATAAAAAATTATAAACTACATGAGGAAATATATAAGGCATAATCACTATAAAGGCATAATCAGCCCATAGAACAATCAAAAGAATTAACCCCCAGTATTCTGGGGGTATCATGGGCTGAACTGTGTCCCTCCCAAATCTGTATGTTAAAACCTAATTCCCAGTACCTCAGAATGTGACTGTGTTTGGAGATAAGGTCCTTCAAGAGTTAGTTGTGAGGTCATTAGGGTAGGTCCTAATCCAATATGACAGGTGTCCTTATAAGAGAAGATTAGAACACAGACACACTGACAGGAAGAAGACCATGTGAGGACACAGTGAAAATATGACATGAGAAAATGGCCACAAACAAGCCAGGGAGAGAAGCCGCAGAGGAAACCAACCCTGCCAGCACCTTGATTTTGGATTTCTAGCCTCCAGAATTGAGAGAAAATAAATTTCTGTTGTTTAAGCCACCCAATCTTTGGTCGTTTATTATGGCAGCCCTAGCAGATTAATATTGTCTCTAAAAAAGATCATAAAAGAAAAGCATCTAAAAATCATTAAAGAAAGAACACAAAGCAGATTTCTGGCCTTCTTACATGAGAGTGCAGTCGTTTGAAGATCCTAACTTTATAAAAAAGTCTCAGTTCTAGCGTCCCACCCCTTGTAAGTGCGAAGCTATATTCCCTGTGGACAAACTCCAACCACTAGACTGGTGAAATAAAGTATTGTATTTTCCAAAGGTGAAATACTATATAACCATGAAAAAGAATATGGCCTTTATATATGTACTGATGTGGAAAAGATCTAAGTGTAAAAAGCAAATATAGTGTTCTACAATTCATGTAAGTATAATAGTGTATACACATTTACTTAAATGCGTGAAATATCTCTGGAAGGACTCACAGAAAGGTGTAACATCGGCTGCCTCTGAGGAAAAGAGATGTGAAAGAGATCTATTTGAAATTTCACTGTCCAAATACCTGTTTTCCTAGTAAAATAAATTTACAAAAACCCAGTTCCTAAATGAACTTATTTGCAAAACAGAATTAGAGTCACAGATGTAGAAAACAGGCTTATGGTTACCAGAGGGTAAGCGGGGGAGGGATAAATTGAGAGATTGGGATTGACATATACACACTACTATATATAAAATAGATAACTAATAAGGACCTACTGTATAGCACAGGGAACTCTACTCAATACTCTGTAATGGCCTATATGGGAAATAACCTAAAAAAGAGTGGGTATATGTATATGTATAACTGATTCAGTTTGCTGTACACCTGAATCTAACACAACATTGTAAATCAACTATACTCCAATAAAAATTTTAAAAAGAAAACCCCAGTTCCTAGTTCTTTGGTTATGTGCTAACCTTTCTAGTTTGGAGTTCCCTCTTCATTTTTGGCACCTGGGAATTTCTCTTCCTTTCAAACTCTTATTTTTTTTTTTCAGTTTGTGTCTTTTTTTTTTTTTTTTTATGAAGAATGTCTATCTATTTAGAGCAAAAGAGGAATCAGTAGTATCTTCGTTCACCATCTTACCAGAAGTCTAAAGCTTCCTCAGAAAGATGCTAATTTCATAATTAACAAAAGCCAGTGGCTTTCTTTCTGAGTCCAGAATTTTAATGTAACCCCTTCTTCTGTGTTGTTATTATTAATACAGTCTTAAATAGCCTGTTCTCTTTCAAAAGCCTTTTTTCTTCCTGATCTCAGGCCTGCTGAAATTTGCTGATGATCTTGGCATGGGAGGTGCCAAAACACAGACCATCTCCCTTGGCCAAGGCCAAGGCCCTATTGCTGCCAAAATGATTAACACTGCCATCAAAGATGGGACCTGGGTGGTCTTACAGAACTGTCATCTGGCCACGAGCTGGATGCCTGCGCTGGAGAAGATCTGTGAGGAGGTGATTGTTCCTGAGAGCACCAATATGGGATTCAGGTGAGATGCTGCCCCACCTCTGAGTCCCTCAGCCCCAACCTCAAGTTCCAGACGTCATGCTAATGGCTGGGAATGCAAAGATGAGCAAGACACAAGGGTCTTGTGTAGACACAAGTTCTACCCTTAAAGAAGCTCTCAGTCTAGTAGAAGGCAGACCATAGATGAATAATGTTGATACCATGCAATACCTGCTGTACTTGTTTGAATAAGAATGGAAAAGGGAAGGAAAATTTGGGGAAGACCTGGAGTACCGAAAGATGAATAGGAGTTTTCCAGGAAGGACATTCCAGGCAGAAAGGGCAGCATTTGTAAAAGCAAAGGAAAGACCAAGAAGTTATCCTATGATTCCTGGGTATACACTGTGAGCAATTGTTTTTGGGAGGTGATAGGAGATGTGCCTGGGAAGGTAGATTAAATGCCAGCAAATCGGAGTTTTAAAACTTATTTGCCTAAAAACAAAAAAAAATCCACCCGTAGTCTAGGCACTTGATCTATCCTATACTTGTTTAGATCCATGGAATTTTAATCAATACTGTAAACAGCTATTTATTTTCTGTGAACTTTAAAGCCCAGCAAGACTGGGCCTAAGTATTTGCATTTAGAGGATGATGAGATGAAACAGACTTCAAAGCCCCTTTTAACTCAAATGTTCAGTGATTCTTTCATTCTGGGCCAGGGGTCAGCAAACTATGGCCAAATCCAGTCTGCTGCCTGTGTTTGTACAGCTTGCAATCTGAGAATAGCTTTTACATTTTTTATGGTTGAAAAAAATTGAAAGAAGTATACTATTTCATGACATGTGAAAATTATATGAAATTCAAATTTCAGTGTCTATAAGTAAAGTTTTATTGAAATACAGCCATGCTCACTCATATACTGTCTACGACTGCTTTTATGCTTCAAGTAGTTGTGACAGAGACCATATGGCATGCAAAGTCTAAAACATTTACTCTTTGATCCTTCATAGGAAAAGTTTGCCAACTCCTGCTCTAGGCAACAAAGTTTGCCGGTTATTTTTATTTTAGTCATGTCTGCCTGAAAATAGAAAAGCGTTTGGTGTTTATTTACAAAGCCAGATTAGGCCGTAGTTGATTGTATTCACGTAAGACTCATATGAGATTCATGTAAGAGTTTAAGAGGAAATCCATTAATTTCAAGAATTCTATTTGGTTTTGGATCCTGAGTTGACTCATTGACCATCAGGGACATACTCAATGAAGAAAAATTATTCATGTTGACATTTAAGGTCTTCTGTAATATGATCTTAACCCAAGTCACAAACTCAAGTGCCTATACAACGAGGAATGTAACATAAATGAGTGAAGAGGACTGGGCACAAGAAATATTCCACTTTCCACAGTACAATAGCTATCACCATGGATGGGCAGCCTCAGTGTTGAATACCGGTAGAGAGTGGTGGGGACTGTGGTGAACTAGAGGCACATGCCCTGTAGAGAAGAGCAGTTACCGCCTACTACCAGCTGTTGCCAAGCAGGAATACAGGCCTCTTGTATCCAGATTTTATGACTATTTTAAAGGAAAGACGGGAATCTAGAACTTTTAAAAGAAAGCCCTAAATTTTTAAAAGTTGGCAACTACTTCAAAAATATGTTACAGCATTGTGTCGGTTTGCATGGTGAGAGTTCAACATCACCCATCTGCAGACTGAAGTCAGGCCACAGGCCCCCAGGTTATGGCCTCTTCCCTCCCCTCTGAGACCTGTGCCTGGACCACAGCAGGCTGCCCACTGTAGGCCTTACCACATCCCCAACTTTTCCTCCTCCGTGCAGTTGCTCAGCCTGTGTCCTGTGTCTTTAATGACCTTCCATCCCCAAATCCTCCTGTTGGAAACCTCTCTAATGTCTAGCAAAAAAGAAAAACAAACCCACAAAAATGAAACAAAACAGGATGCCACAGTGTGTATGTAACCTGAGCTTGAGTAAGAAAAACAAATGAATAAAAGCCTGGAAGACAATATGCCAAAATGTTAACCTGTAGATGGTAAAATCATGTATTTTTTTCCTTTCTATATACTTTTACCTATGTTCCCATTTCTTATGGGCATAGATATACTTTTATTATTTAAGAAAAGAAATCTTCCATATTCTCAAGACCCATTTCTAATGCCATCGGCCTCTATGGCAGGGATCAGCAGACTTTTCCTGTAAGGGCCCAGATAGTAAATATTTTAGGTTTTACACGACATGTTGTCAGTTGCAACTGTTCAGCTCTGCTGTTGTGGCATGAAAGCATCCATAAATAATTTGTAAATGAAGAGGTGTGGCCATGTTCCAATAATATTTTATTTACAAAAACAGGCTAAGGCTAGATTTGGCTCCCTGGCAGTAGTTTGCAGACTTCTGCTCTCTCCACCCCGTGGAAATCTCTTCTTCCCATGGACCCCCATGGCCCATTATTTCCCTCCCTCCCTGTGGTCTTGATTTTATAACTCCTTGGCATTCTGTTTGCTTGTCTTTTCTCCCCTCCCCAGCTCCCATTTCCCCTCCTAGCAGCAAGGCTGTGAGTATCTAGAAGCAAGAAACAATTCTTTTCTCATTTCGGCCACTCCTGGAGTGCCGGGTATAGTACTTGACCATGATAGACGCTCAGAAAGTCCAGCAGGGCAGGAACATGGTGTAGAGATTAGGACACAGGGCCTTTGGAGTCAGGGAGCCCTGAGTTCATCTTGGTTCTGCTGCTTCTAAGTGGTGTGTCCTTGAAAACCCCACTTGACTTCTCCATGCCTCTGTTTCCTCACTGGTAAAGGGGATAATAAATCATAGGGTGGCTGTGAGGATTAAAGTAAATGAAGGGATATAAATTAAATTCTTAGCTTGGGGTTCAGCATCTAGTGATGCTTAATAAATGGTAGTTATTATTTTCTGTTACTGTTTTTCAATATAATGTATTGCGTTGCCGTAAATAGTCGGGTCTGTTGTTCTTCCAGACTCTGGTTAACCAGCTATCCATCAGAGAAGTTTCCAGTCAGCCTCCTCCAGAATGGGATTAAGATGACCAATGAGCCCCCCAAAGGGCTCCGGGCCAACCTTTTGCGCTCTTACCTCAGTGACCCCATCTCAGACCCCGTGTTCTTCCAAAGTTGTACAAAAGCAGTGATGTGGCAGAAGCTGTTGTTCGGCCTTTGCTTCTTCCACGCCGTCGTTCAAGAGAGGAGAAATTTCGGAGCCCTAGGTGAGAGGTGGCAGCATACCTGGATTGCCTGGGGGAAAGATCACAGGCAGATACAGGGGTGCGTTCGAGTTTGTACCCAGGGTTGCCAGTAAAATAGGGTCTAAGTATGTTCCACGCGATATTGGGGACATATTTATACTAAATATGATTCGTTGTTTATCTGAAATTAAATATCACCGAGCGTCTCTGTATTTTTATTTATCAAGTCTGGCAGTCCTATAACCAGGTCAATATCAATGTCAGGGAAAGAGGTGATGCTCCAGAATCAGAGGCCCCCTAATTACGGAAGTAATATGGTAATGAGAAGAGGGGAGGCCCTTCCCTTTGGTGTATTTGCCTAGCTTGGCTATCATGGCCACTCTCCAGGGAATCGTCACCAGGTGATTTATAACACTTTAGGTTGCTCTCTTTACCTGTGCATAACAATGAAAGAAATACAGCTGGGACATCTGTTTGTGCTTCTCCTTGAAAAAATAAACATAAATTTCTTTATTAATGTAACTTATCCATGGCCTAACTTAAGTGACTCAATATTCTTGTTAGAGCAGATCATCTGCTAAATGCAGATCCCATATCACCATGGTTTTAAGGTTGGCTTATTTTTCTCTCACCCATGGGCTGAGTCTAATTCTTTTCTTGAAATGACCCACCTGAAGGTATTCTTAGCCATTCTTTCGGGTTACAAAAGGAGGCAAATTGTCCTTTTGGTGATTCTCTCAGAACATCCTCTTTCCTTCTACCTGCCCCAGTTAGCTCCACAGACCACCTGACCCTTCAACTGAGGGTTTCAGAGACGAGACAGCCAAAGGGGACACTTCCTCTACATCTGCATCTCACACACCACATTCTCCCACCACCATGCTCCCAGCCGTGCCAGACCTCCAAACATCCATACAGCAGTTAGGCTTATAGTCAACTGCCCAGTTGTGTTCTCTCTGCCAGAACCGAAGTTTTTGTTATTTTATTATATTTTTAATTTGAATGTGAATGTTTAGGAGGAAATTAAACGTCTCCATTGAGCACAGGTCCTACCATACCCTACTGTCTTACATCCAGCCTGGTTCATACATTTATGTCACTTGTGCAGCCCCACTGGGCATTTACCATTATAACACTTGAAAATACAAGCAGTAGTTTCTTCAAGGCCTGCCATCTAGTTCTCCCATGAGTGGGAGGAGGGGCATTCTCAAAGCTACCTTAGTTCTATTGCCCAATCACAGACAGTGCACTCTGGCTATGCTTGGGTGTTATTTTTGGCCTTCGGTGCATTACCACAGTATTCCAGCCAGGGTGAGTAACTCTCATTCCACAAATCCCAGGATGTTAACATCTTCCTTATCAAATGGGGGAGATCCATAAGGAAACTGACTTTAGAATGGATGTTTTCTCAGGCAGGATGTCTCCCACGTTGGCAGTAAAGGTCAAAGCTAATAGTTGGCATGGTGCTTGATAGGCACAGGGCTGGAAGAGGCTCTTGATCCATAATGATGCTTAATTCCACCAGCTCAGTCTCTGAGTGGAAATTAAGAGCTCTCATCCCTGAAGCATCTAATTTATCTCTGCCTCACGCAGGTTGGAATATTCCTTATGAATTCAACGAATCCGACCTGAGGATTAGTATGCAGCAGATCCAGATGTTTCTGAATGACTACAAGGAGGTGCCGTTGGATGCTCTAACCTACCTGACAGGTATTTATGGAAGGAGGCTTTGGCAACCATAAACCTCCATGATTATGCTCCACCTTCCTGCTCCTCTGCTTCCATCTCCATTTGTTTACTTACTCACTCATGCTTTCAACAGACATGGAGCTCTTAATGATGCTGGTCACCATGCTGTATATTGTAAAACAAACAAACCAACAAAAACAAAAAACACACACAGAAAAATCAAGATCAATCCCTCCCTTTAAGGGGTGCACAGTCTACAAAGGGAGGGAAATATAACAAAATAAATAACAGTACAGTGATAAGTTCAGTAAGAGAAACATTTATAAGATAGCACAATGATTAAATTTCAGACATGGGGTGGGGATGATTAGGGAAAACCTCCTGAAGGTGTGAAAGATGGTTTTGAAGGATCAGTAGGAGTTTTACAAGTGGAAGAAGAAAGCGGGGGCAGGCGGTGGGAAAAAGGAAGGAGAGCACTCCCAGCAGAGGTGCCCTGAGGTGAAAATGATACTTGCTGTTTTGTATTAAAGCAATTCATCAGCAATCTTTTATCAGTCGTCCAATATATACTAGTACATAATATGGAAGAATGTAAATATATAAGACTTGGTCACTGCCCTCAAGAAGCACACCATGTAATCCCAGAGATAGGAGATAAACTATAGATGAGCTAAATGAGTGGATTACCATGGCCAAAAGTCAAAATGCAGCTCAATAGAAAAACCTGGGCATCTTCCAGGTCACACACAAGCTCCTCCCTCAACTCTGGATCCTTTCCCCAATCATACGGCAGGCACTTTACCTACATCATTCAGTCTTCACAGCAATCTTATGAGCTTCACTTTAGTGACCCTGTTTTACAACTGACAAGACCGAGGCCTTAGAGCAGTGGTTCTCAACCAAGGGTGATTTTGTCTCCTAGGGGACATCTGGCAAACTGAGGAGACATTTTTTGTTGTCACAGCTAAATGGATGTGCTACTGGGTAGAGGCCAAGGGTGCTGCTAAACGTCCTACAATGCACAGGACAGCCCCCTACAGCACAGGGCTACCCAGTCCAACATGTTAGTCGTGCCAAGACTGAGAAATCCTGCTTTAGAGTGATTGAATTCATTTGTAAAAGGTGACCAAGACCTTAACTCAGCACAGTGTCTCCTAAACCAAAACCCCAGGGGACACACAACATAAGTTCAGTGGATTTTAGTTGGGTGAGAGAACTTTTCCAAAGAAATGACCCATATTCCCATTATTCCAGACCACACAGAAGCACATCCCAGGGCTCCCCTTCAGATCACAGAATGAGTGCATAATTGCCCTGGGATGAGGTCTTAGTATTGGACTGCCTGCAGCTCATAAACCAACCCGCTCCAACTGTGCCCGCTGGCTTGAGGATAGTCACTTTCCAACTGCACCAGTCAGGATAGACTAGTTAGTCTGAGATAACAAGCAGTCCCCAAATCTCAAGGGTGTGAGACATTTCTTGCCCATTCTGCATGTCCAGTGTGAATTGGCAAGGGTGTCTGCTCGTTGTAATTATCTATCAGGGGCGCAGTTGGCAAAGGCTCCACCAAATTTTGATGCCACCATCTCAACATACACTTGTGTGGTCACTGCCACAGGGTAGCACTGACGAGCTGATGCCAGGAGTTAAATGTGCAAGAACTTGTCACCTGGCCCCACCTCACTGCCAGAGGCCCCGGGAGTTATAACCTTCCTATGTACCTGGAAGGAAAGAAGATCAGATAGAGATGATTATTAGAGCTCTGTACTGACCGCAAGGGACAGACTAACCAAAGAGACAGGTCTTATTTGGAGAGCAGTTATCGAATTAGATGGGCCAAAGTCAAATACATTCTTAATCTGGTACCCCCAACCCTGTGGCAGAGCCAATGGAGAATCTAGAAGAGATATAAGGCACATCCTGGCCCCTTTAGGAACTTATGCTCTTGCTACAAAGAGGAGACATATAAGTAAAGAAATGTACCTTCCTTCATAAACATAAAACCCAGAGCCTATAAGGGTATCCCCTGAAGTAAAATTTGCTGATGAGAGAGTGGAGGTGGAACCCTGAATCATGACTCTGTGCCTAAGGTTTACCTTCACTGGTAGTCCCTCTTTGGTACTCTCTAGCACTGCCATGCTGACTTCAGGGGGGAACTACTCTCCCTTTAATATTGTAGCTCTAGTGTTGTCATAAACCTCTTTACATCTGGGACAAACTATAATGTTCCAACTAAACTTTGCTAAAGGCCTGAGAGGTCAACAGAGAGAGATCTAGATGGTCTGGCTTAAGGTCAAATAGTTTTTGCAGGGCTCAAATTACTCAGTGGGTATGAGCTTCCCCTTAGTCTCTTACTTCTTCCTTAATGAGCCACCAGGATGCTCCTCCTAGACATTTAGACCCCTCCAATACCAAGAGAGGCTGAGGCCTCCTCAACTTGAGTCATACTTCCTGTTTCATGTCTGTAGACCTGCTCCTTCCTAGAATGATTAGAATTGGAAATGAGCCCACCCTTCAGGGGAGCCCTTGCATGCAAACACACACGCAAACACACACACACACACACACAGATGTCTTTTCCTTGCACACTAGTGTGTTGTCCCCAGCTTCCAAATACCAGGTGGTACCCACATACTGTGGGACCTGATCCAGCTAGAAAGTGCATCCTGGGTTGGTGAGACGGATTTGATGGCCCCTCAAAAAATTGCCTAATTCTTTTTGTAGAAATCTGCGTGTAGAAACCTGAGTCTCAGAGAATGATGTTGATGATGGGGATGGGGGTAGGAGAGTCATATCCCAAAGAAGTATATATAGGATAATCTTAATTTTCTAAACTGTACGTATTTGTAAAAGCTGTAGTTGAATGCTTTCTATATGCTAAGCATTGTACTAAATGCTTTATAAGCGTTGTTAACCACAACGACGTAAGGTAGGTATGCAGTTATCTCTACTTCTAGACAGATGAGAAACTGCTAATAAGTGGCAAAAGTTGGAGCCCAGAAACTGGCTGTAATTGGAGCTCAGTACTGTCTCATGCCAGAGTTCTTGCCCTGAACCACATTTCTATAATGCCTTTCACATTTATGTACACATACACACAAATGTCCAGACAGATGTCTGGAAGATGCCTAAATGTTAACAGTTACCTTTGTTGGAATTATTGGTGATTGTTTTGCTTTTCTTTCAGTTTATCACTATTTTCTAATTTCTAATATGGTGAACATGTATTATTTTTGTGGCAACCATAATACCAAAAAGGCCTGGTCTCATCCCAAGCTGAGCATGGTTTTAGCAACCCTGTGTCTCAGCAGAGCTCCTTGGCTGGAAGAATCCTCTATTTTAGGTTATTGACCAAGTTCATTATGGGCTCAACTCCTTCTTCTGTTGGTTGTCCCCAGGGGAATGTAATTATGGAGGCAGAGTGACAGATGACAAAGACAGAAGGCTCCTGCTATCCCTTCTGTCCACGTTCTACTGTAAGGAAATTGAGCAGGACCATTACTGTCTTGCTCCTGGAGACACTTACTACATCCCTCCTCATGGCTCCTACCAGGTGAGGGGCAGGGGAGGGAGAGGTCCCTCTGTCCCCCCAGAGGGGCTTGGCGGTCTCCATGTGGCTAGGGTTACAGTGTATCCAAGGAGGGCCCAGGGATAGCTTGGGCTTCCTGACGCGGGTCCATAAGCTATTTCAAATCTTCCCAAAAGCCTACAAGATACACATTATTACTGTTTAATGAATGCTGGTCATTTGGTAGACAAGATCTTTCAAAATATGGGGTCCATCTGGGGAGAAGGGGCAGGGATGTTTAAGATGAAGCCTTGGTAGTGAACAGGATGGAAATTGCTACTTGAAATCAAAGGTTCAGAAGGTGGCAAAGGGAGGAACAGAAAAACTGGATGGGAGAATGATAAAAGGAAGAAGAAAACAAGAAATCTGAAGGAAGAATGAAAAGGGCTTACTTTCATTGAGTACCTGTTAATGTGCTGAAGCCTTATTCCTTCATAACCTCATTTATTTTCCCACTTACAGATAAGGAAACTGGGCTTTCAGGTGACTAGCTCAAGGTTACACAGTTGGTTTAAGATGGAGCTAGGATCCAAATCCTGTTCTGCCTGAATCCAAACCCAGTTTTTGTCTCCAAAGCTAAGACTGCTGGGGGAGCAGGGAGGAAGCCAGCAGAGGTGGGAGGGGAGATACTCAGTCCCTCTACCTTCATACTCATACTCACTCCTCCGAAACCTGCATGAGGGAAAGCTTGGGATGTCTTGGCCCCGGTGGTGTGTGCGTGTGTGTGTCTATGGCCTGTGCTACCGAAAGAGTGTGATTCCTGCATGGGTCTGCTCTGGCAAAACCTTGGGTGATCTGTGGGACCCCAAGGAACCTGAACTTATGTCAACTGAAGATTTCCTTTCCAGTCCTATATTGAATATCTCAGGACCCTCCCTATCACCGCCCACCCAGAAGTGTTTGGCCTGCACGAGAATGCCGATATCACCAAAGACAACCAGGAAACCAGCCAGCTGTTTCAAGGGGTGCTGCTGACCCTCCCTAGGCAGTCAGGAGGGAGTGGCAAGTCCCCTCAGGTAACCAGGCTTGAATTCAATTTCCCAGGCAATTTTTCATCTAGTGGGCATGCAGGATTGTGGCTGATGACCAAGAAGGCAGAAAAGTGGAGGCCTGGCAGACCCTTGAGGGAGGATGTGGGTGCTCTGGTCTTACTGCTGAGGTCTTTAAATACTGAGCTGGAAGAGCACCGGTGTTTCTAAAATGTCAGCTGTTCCTATATAACCTTCATGATTCATTGCTATATCCACATATTATCTGTATTCCATTTACATAATCCTTAAAACTAAATCTCTTTTGCTTAAAAACATTTATTTAAAAAACTGCACATCAGGACCATAAGTGGAAACCCAGTACCATTTCCGTAATGTCGTGACAGCCACAAAAAGCAAACAAAGGCTAAACATTATTAGGTTCTTCCAGATGCTGCTGCTGATGTCTTTCTGGCTCCTTGGGAAAAGGGGAGGGTCAGCAAGTGTTCCAGAGCAGTGTCAGCCCTGACCTGAGACTTTCTCCTTGAAGGGAATGAAAAGAAAAAGGTGGCCAGAACTTGACAAGAGAGTGACTTTCTCATCCTGTGATTCAACGTTATTTGCTCTATGTCCTGGAAACACCTGGAATCATTTTGGGTATCTCTTGTGATCATTCCACACATTGTGAAGGACTGATCCTGGCTACCCTCCTTGGTCTACAGATGAGGGCAAAACAAACCCTGCAAGAAGTGACCCACTTCAAGGCATTCAGAAACACAGAGGCAGTGCCAGGCCCAGAACCACATCTCCTGACTCCACCCTGATCTCTCCTTTCCTTCTCTTCCCTTCTCCAGCTTCTGAGCTACTCCATGTTCAACCCTGCTCAGCTGTGGACTTTGCATACAGTTGGCCTTGCATATCCACAGGTTCTGCATCCTTGAATTCGACCAAAGATTGAAATATTCAGAAAAAAAAATTCCAGAAATTTCCAAAAGGCAAAACTTGCATTCACCCCACTTCAGCAATTATTAAAAAGCATTTACATTGTACTTACAATTATTTACATAGCATTTACATTGTAGTAGGTATTATGAGTAATCTAGAAATGATTTAAAGTATGGGGGGGAGGGGTGATGTGTGTTGGTTCTATGCAAATACTACACCATTTTCTGTTAGGGACTTGACCATCTGTGGAGTTTGGTCTTGCAGCCAATCCCTAGTGGATACCAAGGGATGATTGTATTTGGTTTCTCAATTTGGTTCATAGTACCATAAGTGGTAATATGTGTGAAGATAAAGCAGCCTGGTTTGTGTGTCTCAGCTTAGGGATGGAAATTCCCCTCACAGTGGGAAGAGGGAAGGAAGTGTACATTCCAGCCTCCTCGAGCCAAAGGACGGCAGAGCTGTGTTTCTCTCCCACACCTCCTCTTCCTACTCTTCCTCTAGGCCTGTCCCCTCCCTACTTGGCTAAACTCACTGCCATGGGCTATTCTTAATGCTGAGGAATGGCCTACTGCCTTCCCAGGTGTCCATGTCACTGGGACAGAGCAAAGTCTCACCTGCACCTGGAGCTGGTCCTAAGGGGCTGGCTGTGAGAGCCTTGGGAGATTGTCTCCCAGGGGTGACCTTGAAGATTTGAGCAGTTCTGCAGGGTTCAGCACTGCCCTGAGTCTACGTGGCTGGCTGAGCACGAATTCCCCACCTGGCCCTCAGGCCCTTGCTCAGGACTTTCATTGTTCAGCTTAGAGGTGATGTCCTCCCTAAGGCTGGGGGCAGGGGTGGGGGTTGGGAGTGGGTGGGATGGGTATCCTCCTTTCCCTCAGGGCAGAATTGGCTTCTGTAGGAGAGTTCCCAGAAAGGTCCTGTAGACTGTGTTTAAAAAGACAAAGGCTCACTGCTTCATGTTTAACTGGACAAAGCCACAGCCCGCTGGCCTTGTGTCTCATTCACCTCTCTAATGCTTACACTTTAAGGAAGTGGTTGAGGAGCTGGCCCAGGACCTACTCTCCAAGCTTCCCAATGACTTTGACTTGGAGTTGGTCGTGAAGTCGTACCCTGTGGTCTATGGTGAATCTATGAACACTGTCCTAAGGCAAGAGCTCATCAGATTCAACAGGTGGGCTGTATGGTCTTACTTGGATCCTGGGAGTTGGTGTGAGGGGTAGAATCTAATGGGCAGTAACTAGAATGGACACTTGATAAGGGTTGCTGTGCAGAGTTGGTTTGCCCTACCTTGTAGGAAGGGCTGTAAATAGGGCCATCCCAGCATGTGTTGGCCCAGGGTTAAATCAGTTCCTTCTATTCATTCTCTCTCATTCATTCATATGACATCTGTAAACTGGGGTGAAAACCAATACCGAGCACAGGCTAATAGTAAAAGTAATCATTAAAGCCACTTTTATTGAGCCTTTAGTGCTAGAAATGGCTCCAAGCACCACTCATGCCTTTGCATTCAAACCACACCATAGTCTTTAAAAATATGCACAGTTAGTAATCCCTCTACCACTGTTTTACAAATGAGAAAACTGAGACAGAAGGGCTAAGTAACTTGCTCAAGGTCACACAGTCATTCAGTGGCAGAACTGAGTTTGAATCCAGGCTCTCTGATTCCAGAGCCCATGCACTTAGCCAGTATGTGAAATCAGGGTAAACTTAGAAAGGGGTGAGGAACAGTTCATCCCATTGCCGCTACCACAGGGGTAAGGAAGGGCTATTATAAGATGGCCATGGGGCTAAGGGTCTCCGGCCTTCTATTCTAGTCCCTCCTCACTTCTCCTCCAGGTACTAGAGCATAGAGCCCAGTGGGATCACCTTGATCTGATTTCTAGATAGTCAAAACTGAAAGAGTTCGCAAACACCATCTAGGCCAGATGAGGAAATTCATCACTTCTGCCTCCACGTCAAGGTTCTTGCTGCTCCAAATACTCTTCAGTGCTGCTCTCTCCATTTTGCTTCATTGGTCATTGCTCGGTTTTAGGGACAGCCCTGATGCCGAAAGACCGGTGACTTGAAGAATGTCAACTAAGAATTTGTTGACTCCCTTAGTCTTAGGGTTACTCCCTATAGTCAGTAGGCATTTGGCTGTGTGGATGACCAAGCCAAGTATGGCGTGTGAGTCAAGGATGCTGACTACTTGAGTCAGATACCTTGGGATGATGGGTTGTAGTCCTCGTTCATCCAGACACCAGGCCAATGGCTTTCCTCCTCTGCCACTCATTCTCTGCCAAGGTCACTGGAGCTCTTGGTGGTTACAGGGGCCTTCACTAGCCTTTACCACTGGCCATTGTGATAGAAGAGAAGAGGGTAACAGCAATCTTATATTCCAGTGATGCTCAGGGTTAACTACTTGGGGCAATATTGTAAGGTACTTCCCCACTACCTTTTTTTTGCCTATTCACCCAGTGGTATGAGAAGCCCAAAATGACAGTTCAGCTTCCAATTCAGGGGAACCGTTATTGTGTCTTCTAGGGCAAATATTCCTTCCTTGAGTACTAAAAATCTTGAAACTAGCAGAGCTCATAGTTTCAAGAATAGAAAGAAACCTTTTCCCAGTAGGTTTCAGGTATGATAGAGGTCTGTGGTATAATCCCGCAGAGGGTAGCTTTGCTCTTGACTCCTCAGCCAAGCACATACACCAATAACACGCTTGAACCTTAAATTCCTCTTAATAGAAATGTTTAGTGGTTACACATCCAGGAATCCCTTTCTTGCGTTTGAGCCTTCTCTTGTCCATTTGGCTGGGATTCCATAAGTCTTTGGACATGACAAGCTCTCTCTGGTAGCAGAGTCTTTGGCACTCTCAGCTGAATTCCCTCTGGACTTGTTGAGGCCTCATAACAGAGGCCAGAGAGAGAGAGACAGGTGATCTTGGCATCTCTCAGGCTGCCCTTCAGCTGCCTTTTCTCAGGTATGCATGCACCTCATAGTCTATAAAAAGAACAACTATAGATCAGAAGCCTTAAAACTGCATTACCCTTTGACCCAGAAATTCTACTTTTAGTAAGAATATCATTATAAATTTCCACAGTGATTAATATAGATGGATGTTCCTAGTAATGTTGTTTACAGTGACAACAATCTGGAAATAATATGTTTCAGTGATAGAGGAACAGTTAAATTAAATGGAACACCTTGCAGTCATTAAAAAGGACGATTTTAATTTGGTCTCTATTGAATTGGAAAGATGTTCCTTATATGCTAAGAGAGAAAAACAAATTACAAAAAACACATATATAGTATGATCCCATTAAAAAATAATTTGTGTTTACATATAGAAAACTCTAGAAAGATATACATCAAAGTTATCTTTAGGTGGTGAGATAATGGGTGATTTAATTTTTTCTCATCTTTACAATTCTTCTATCATGAATGTATATTATCTGACTTTTTAAAGGGAGGAAAAGTAAAAGGAGACTTGGAGTCAGTGTACTTGGGGTAGAATGAGGTCACTGGAGAGCCAGGCTGAGTCTGCTCCTTTGTTCTTGCAGATTGACCAAAGTGGTTCGCATAAGCCTCATCGACCTTGGCCGAGCAATTAAAGGGCAGGTTTTGATGTCCTCAGAGCTGGAGGATGTATTCAGTAGCATGCTTGTGGGTAAAGTGCCGGCCATGTGGATGGCCAAGTCCTACCCATCACTGAAGCCCCTGGGAGGCTACGTGGCTGACCTGCTAGCCCGCTTGGCCTTCTTCCAGGTACCTTGGAGTCAGGGTAACTGGGCACCTGGCATTCTCATTCAGGTGGAGAGGACGTTCTGAAATGACGGATTAGAGGCAGAGGGAGTAGGGTAGTCTCACAGCATCCTGGACTGAGCACCTACTGGAAACAGTCTTACCAGGGTTGAGGGCAGGAGGGAGACTTTTCAAAGTCCTTGAAAAGATTATAGCCTCTAGAGGCAGGAGTGGGAACCAGAATAAATGTCACAAACTGGTGTCTCATGGGCCACAGCTCACGGGCTAGTAGATAGATTTGGCTTGGCTGCTTGGTTATTTAAAAATTTGAGCTAGCATATGAACACTGGATTGTTACGTATCAAAATACAGATGTTTGTCCTGCAAAAACAGGAAGACCTGAAACGATGGACCTGCATTCCTGCATGGCAACTATTGCTGGAGATGAGTGGCTGTGGCTCCGCTTAGACAAGGCACACACTCTCCACTGCTACAGTCCCTACCACGCTCTACCGTATCCCTGACACCCGCCTGCACCCGCGCTTTTCTTAAAGTAGAGATATATTACATTGTACCTTTGTTTCAAAGGGGGAAAATATAAGCTAAACTGAGAGGGCTGCCTGTTTCAAGAAAGATGAGAAAAAGCCTATTTCTTTATGGGACCTGTTGTATCACCTGCCTTTGAACAATCTTTGTTGTGTTGTTGACTTTGCATTTTTATTTCTGTGGCTCTCCAGGAATGGATTGACAACGGGCCTCCTGTGGTCTTTTGGATCTCTGGATTCTACTTTACACAGTCTTTTTTGACAGGCGTCTCTCAGAATTACGCTCGGAAATACGCCATCCCCATTGACCACATCGGATTTGAGTTTGAGGTAAGAGGCATCTTGGGTTAGATCAACTCAAAGGGCCAACCAGAGAAAGCAGTGCTGTCCCTTTCCTTGAGTCCAAACATTTGGATCTGTTAAGGCTCAAATACTTCCGAGATGGTACAAATGAAGTATTTAGCATGACTTAAAGTAGCTCTAAAAGTTATTCCCAACAGAATCAGAGGATTCCTAAGGCTTTGTCTCTGCGTGTATAAAAAGGAATCTTTCCAGGGGAAAATTCTGCCACAGTTGTACAAGAAAAATGAAAGCACCTTCCACATTGTTTATTCAACACGATGGACTCTTCATTTGGAAGGATGTTAATGGTCTTGTGTAGTGCTTTGCTTAAAGTCAAAGGAATGGCCAATAGTCAAGTATCACCCAGTCCATATTTGGAGAGAAAGTAGTAAGATGGACTGTTATAGAGCATTGTAGAATTTTAAATTCTATAGAAAGATCCTTTGAAATCATCTAGTCCGGAGGTCACAAACTGATTGCCCTAGGTCTTTATTTAGTTTATAAATGAACTTACCTTGATTGGCCTTTGAAGACAATGTTAAGCCAAAATTAATGCAATAAGAAAGCAAAGTAACGGGAATAAACCCTGGAAAAAAGATAAAACTATCTTTTTTTGATGTTGAAATGATTGTATACCTAGAAATCCTAAAAACACACCTATCAGAATTAATAGAATTTGTAAGATGACTGGATACTGGTTAAATATACAAAAATCCTTTTCCTATTCTAGCAATAAATACTTAGAAATGGGAAAAAACATTCCATTAACAATAACAAAAAGATTAGAATTTGAATGATTTTAAATGGAGCTCGTGCTCTCTGCTTCACCATAATCCCCTCCACCCCGCTATTCTCCTACACCTAGACCATTTTCTGCATTTACCAGAAGAAATTTATCACCTCTGAATCTAAACAGTTGTATGCTGGAGCTCATACTAACTCACCAGAACCTGTTAAAGCTGGTGGTTAAACAATTGATAGGCTGAAATTGACCATGGTGGGAGTCTTTACACCACAGAAATTGACAGAAACTACAAATCAAGGTTTCATTTCTCCTGCTAGAGAACTGTTTTACCAACATGCATCTGAACCTAACCCCTCACTACAGATCGAGGTTCGGAAAGGGGAAAGATTGTGCAAGGCCACTAAGCTAGGTAACAGTTAATGTGGCCTCCTGGCTCTTACTTTAGTGCATTCTCTGTGCCTGCCATATATAAGGGCAGCATGCTAACTAGAAATCAGACCTGGCCCATGTAGCAGGCAGGAATATTATCAGAGAAGCCCCAGTGTCCTGGGAAATGCATCCTGGGAAAGGCAGACAGTAAAGCCAGTTTGTACTTTTTCAATCTCTTAATGCTGCCTCATTTAGGAAAATGGCAGATAATGGAACTCACAGCTTCCTGTCTTCTAGGTAACCACACAAGAAACAGTCATGGAGGATAACCCAGAAGATGGGGCCTACATAAAAGGACTCTTCTTAGAAGGCGCCCGTTGGGATAGGGAAACGATGCAGATCGGGGAGTCTCTCCCCAGAATCCTCTATGACCCATTGCCCATTATTTGGCTGAAACCTGGGGAAAATGCAATGTTTCTGCATCAGAACATTTATGTGTGTCCAGTCTACAAAACAAGTGCCCGAAGAGGTATCCTCTCCACCACAGGCCACTCCACCAACTATGTCCTATCCATTGAACTCCCAACCGACAGGCCCCAGAAGCACTGGGTAAACCGAGGAGTAGCCTCACTGTGCCAGCTAGATAACTGATGGCATCTGTCTCAACAGAGAAAATAAAAGGAACTTCATTCTTTTTTTTTTTTTTTTTTTTTTAAAGAAGGTGTTGGGGGTAGAAGTTTAGTACTTTATTTATTTATTTTTGCTGTGTTGGGTCTTCGTTTCTGCGCGAGGGCTTTCTCTAGTTGCGGCAAGCAGGGGCCACTCTTCATCGCGGTGCGCAGGCCTCTCACTATCGCGGCCTCTCTTGTTGCGGAGCACAGGCTCCAGACGCGCAGGCTCAGTAGTTGTGGCTCACGGGCCTAGTTGCTCCGCGGCATGTGGGATCCTCCCAGACCAGGGCTCGAACCCGTGTCCCCTGCATTAGCAGGCAGATTCTCAACCACTGCGCCACCAGGGAAGCCCAGGAACTTCATTCTTGACTGAAATCTAGCTTTCCTTTCTTGATAGTCACATGGGATGATGACGATGATGATGATAACCGTTATATTAATGGAGCACTTGCTATGAGCCAGGTATTTTAGAGCATTCCTATAAAGTGGGTTATTATCCTTATTTTATGGCTGCAGAAACCATGATATAGAGAAAGCAATATTTTCCAAATCAGATAGCTACTAAAATAGTGGAGCCTAGATTTGAACACAGGCAGTGGGACTCTTCAACCTAGACCTTTAGTCATGTGGCTAAGCTGCCTGGTGGGTTTTTTGTTTTTTTTTTTCCTATTATTTTGCCGTAACTGTCACTGATCTTTAAGTGCTTCTCTCCTAGTCTATTCACGTGGGCTAACATTAGGGCTTCTCATAGGTTGAAAGATGCTTAGCCCACTTTTACTTTTTAAAGGCTCTTGATATATTTAAAATGTACTTCTCACAACAATCTTATGCGGTATTATCGTTATCTCCATTTCAGTGATGCAGAGATGGAGGCTTAGAAAAGTAACTAGCTCAATTTTACAGCTAGCCAGTGGTAGAACTGGGACCCCAATTCTTCTCCACTAGCCTACACAGGTGGGCAGAAATTTCAGGAAGAAAGGAGACGCGAGAGAACCATTATTTGTTGCTTGCCATGGTTTGTCCCTGGGCCTTTAGATATCTTGCTTGTACCTATGTTGGATATGATTGTCTCCCCCTCTAGAGGTTCAAGGAGACTAACTTGCCTACAATTATCCAGCTCTTTCACATTGAAAAGCCAGGTTTTGAGCCAAGGTCTATCTGGCTCTAGAACCTGTGCAGTTTTCACTGCTTCACGCTGCCTCCTTGCTGAGGACTTCACTATATTGTGATGTAGAATCTTAGAAGAGATGCGTAGTTCCAACAACCATGTCCAAGAAATTTCTAGTTTATCACTGTTTCTCCCCAGGGCCAGCTGGAAGAGACTCCTGAGGGAGATAAAAATCAAATTCTTGATATATCCTCACCCAACTCTCTCTTGTGGCTCTTTGGCTCTAAATGGCTACTTCTAGGGCATTCCCTTGGTCAGTCCATAGATGAGCAAAGACATAAGGCTTTTTGGGAATCTTAATGTGTCTGGCCTGGCTTCCCTGCCTCTTCACTAGAAGAAATGTCCTGACTTGGGGTCTTTGATTTTTCTTAAATGAAGCTTCTGAGAACCACATAAACATATTCCAGGAAACTTGTTTCTTCATGGGAATGTGGAGCCAATCAAATTCTGATTGAGGACTCTGAATTCTGAGATCAGCAAATCATCTCATTGATCCTAAGTGCAAAAGGGGAGTTCGCCAAATCTTGCCTGGGGCCGATAAAGAGACAGTGAGGTGGAGCCACTCTCTTTCAGCTCCAAGTAGGTAGCTTAAAAGCTGTTTCTCGAAGAAACATAACTTTTTCCAATAGAGGAAAGACAATCAGAATTAATAGATAGCTGGAACTGCCTTATTCTCTATTATTCCAAATAGATTGCTAAGCCATGTTAGATGGAAAGACGGTCAGGATCCCAAATCCCTAAATCTTCGACTGGCTAGGTAAGTCAGATTGTAAGCTATGAGGCAGTGAGAAGGTTGCTAAGAGAACTGAATTTCTCTTACAGTTATCTAACTCCACCTTCAGTGGCAAAAGCTGAGGGAGGCAGGGACTGTTTTGTTCCTCAGGGGTCAAGGGACAGGATGTTCCTGTACGATGGATTAAATTTTTTTTTTTTTTTAATTATTTGGTTGCACTGAGTCTTAGTTGTGGCAGGCGGGCTCCTTAGTTGTGTCATGTGGGCTCCTTAGTATGGCATGGGAACTCTTAGTTGCAGCATGCATGTGGGATCTAGTTCCCTGATCAGGGATAGAACTCGGGCCCCCTGCATTGGGAGCGCAGAGTGTTATCCACTTCGCCAGCAGGTAAGTCCCGGATTAAATTTTTGTAACTTAAAAAATTTCCCTCAATTCAAAAGATTCCCCTAAATTTAAGGTCATTTTCTGTTGGGGTCCATGTGTTAATTAATGTCTCTCCCCCTCACCCCCAGGAGAGAGCAGTAGGTTCTTCAGGAGTCCTGGTGAATTAGAGGCTGGGGCCCTGGGGCAGAGATGGCCAGAGATCAGCTCCGTGAGAAGCTGTAGGTCCTGCCTAGAAATACCTCAGCAGATGACATCAGACAAACCTTGTCGCCAAGCTAGTCCTTGCTCTTTAAAAATCTAGCTGTTGAGTAAATAGTTTTCAGTCCTTGTCAGCACTGGAAGAAAATTTCATTGAAAGAGGGGATGTAGGGGATACCTTTAAAAGACCAAAGAAGGAGATTTTATAGGGTTGGAGAGAAAATGAAAAGAAAAAATTATAAACAAATAGGTTTCATGGAAAGTTTGGCAGGAAATTATGTTTCTGTGTAATAGAATATGCATCTTTGCGAAGGAGGCTAGGCATATAAAATTCACATTTAGGGAAGATTCCTGGCACACAGAAGGTACTTAGAGGTTAGCTAGCATTAGATGGACTTCCATTTTGGAAGAGTCTGGGTAGGAAGGATGGTTTCTAACCCCTACAGCGTAAAACAAAAATTGCATATTCAAAATCACCTTGAATTACTTAGAAAGGGACAATGATGGAGACAGCAAGTCATGTTTCACTCAGTTCAGCACAGCCAGTTTTTCCTCCAGTGTAAGAACAGGTCAGTGTTTCACTGACCACCAGATAAAGCAGTTGGCTTGAGTTCACAGGCCTTATATTGCTTTAGAACTATTTACCTTTAAACATCAGAACCACCTCTTGGTAGGGAAATGCTTCCACAATGAGATCAGATAGGAGAGTGACTGATGGAATAGCAGACTGATGTCTCCTAATTGAAGCGAGGCTGGGGTATGTGCTCACCGAATGGCCATGGAGGGGCCGACATGCCTGCCAGCACATGTACATTTCTCTCTCTCCATCAAAGGCCTATAGCTGCATTTGTGTTAAATATGTACATGCTATATCTCTACTGACACAGTATGATATTTGCTGTCCATGTCACTGCCAAACCCTGTAATACTTACTTATCCTGAGCATGAAAAGGTATGTTCCTGCTCACAGGAACGGGTTTTGAAATTGAAATATACATGTTTTAAATTAGAGAATCTGTGTGAATCCTAAATCTAGGTATGGGCAGGAAGTTATCAGCTGCTGCTTTTGAGGATCACAAGGCCATTCTGGGAAAACAGCAGAGAGAGACCAAAATCACTAGAGATTTTTCTTTATTGGTGATTACCCAGCCCCTTTGGAGGTAAGAGGGAAGGACGCTGACATACAAATGAACTGCCATGGGAATCTCACCTGTATCCACACATGCAGGGGTGTAAGTCCTTTATGTTTTGATCTCTACTTGTCCCATTTCAGTCTGGATATAATTTGAAAGCCAGCTTAGCTCTTGTACTTCCTAATTATGTTAATGTAAAATTCTCATAATGAATGCAGTATGAGTTTCTAGTGAGCCTTTCAGATCCTAAGTGTATCCAAAGTAATTATAGGCTTTAAGACAAACTAAACATATGCATTTACCTAAGACATGAACTTTTGTGTATGTGTATGTCTGGGGCAGAGATGGGTCTCATATAAAATTTCAGTGAAAAACCACGATTGATCCAATGATGCGCTTTTTAAGGGGAGTTGTTTATGTGGAAATTGGAAGTGTCAGAAGACAACAAAGCACACACAAAAACCCACTTTTAAGCAAATCTATAACTTGAAAAAAAAAAAGCCTAAAAATATTCTGAGGGGTGGTATATAGTTTAATAGTAGCCATGAGAACTTCCAGCAACTGGCTAATTTCTTCATATCAGCTGGCACGTGTGGTGATCGGCATTCCCTTGAAGAGCTTTGTCACCTTTCAGTCTTCTGCCCACAGGCCTTAGTCTTGTTTCCAGATGATGCTTCAGTGAGGATATAAGGTCCATGACCTCTAGGGTTAGTGCTGTCCACTCAGGCAGCAAGATCCTGACAAACTGTAGTGATGTGTGAGCACACGCCATGGGGTGAGTACCAGTATTTTGAAGGTTTTAAGAAGATATTTGGATTTTTGCTCCCAATCAAGAAGAGCTTTGTTGTCTGTTACATTTAAGACCTAGTTGGCTCATCATTCTCAGAAAAAAACTTTTTTTCTGGGTTAGGAAACTTCATCGTGAGACTTGAGATATACTGGTTTGGCAAATTTCCTCAATTTCTCCTGGCTTCGAAGTCCCCGGCCTCGTAGTGGGGCAAGGCCCATAGGAGGTAGATGAATCTGAATAATAATAATAATATTAAGAATTATATTCATTACAGCAGCTTATATTCACTGAAGATTTACTAAGTACCATGCTCTCTGCTAAGTGCTAACTCTGTACTGACTCATGACTCCTTATAGTCCTTATACACATTAATCCTCAATATAATCTCATAGAGAATTATTATTCTAATATTCACAGATGAGAAAATGGAGGTTCAGGTTAAATAACTTGCTCAAGATTATACACTAAGTGATAGAACCAGGGTTTAAACCCAGATCTGTATGATTCCAAAGCTTGTGCTCTTCTTTGCCATATTTCCTGCACGGAGGAAAAAACCACAGATCACACAGTGAGATGAGAGTCCAAAGAAGGTGAGGAAAAAAGTGTATACACAAAGATGTTCTTTGCATAGTGGAAAACTGGGACCAACATAAATGTCTAGTGAAAGGGTGGGTGCTGGTTAAATTATGGCATATTCTTACAATAGGATACAATGCATCCATTTTAAAAGATATCCAAAAGAGAGGAAATAAAATAAATAGGCGATAAACAGTATGCCTAGGGTCCCATATACTTTAAGAACATGTACGTACGTGAGTATAGAAAAAAAGACTAAAAGGATATATTACCAAACTGTTAGGCTGAGCAAATACAATATAAAATTGCTGTTTTTGTAGGTCAAGAGTAGAATACTGGCGATTTCATATGGTCCAACTCAACAGTTATAGCGGTCATTTCCACAGGGTGAGAATTTTTGACAATTTTCACTTTCTACCTTATGCATTCCTTCAATATTTGAATTTTATTCTTTCTTTAACAATAAACCTGTGTTTTACAATAAGGAAAATAAAAATATTTCCATAAAAAAGGTGAAAGTCAGAAGAGAAAGCTATGTAAATGTGAGCTGGCTTTCCCTTCCATATAAGGGAAAGTTGTTCAAGTAGGAGAAATCAGGCATTCATTGACATTTTAGTCTGTTGTGATGGGCTGGTGGCCACGCAAGGGTAGCTTATTTCCAACATGCCTGCTACGGTAGCTCTAGACTTCTCAGCAAACACTAGCCCTCTTGGTACACATTCTTGGAAATAACTGGGTTGACAAGGATAAGTACACACCACATGTTAACTGGAGTCACACTTACTGGCCTTGGATAAGGAATCTGGTAATGTAGTCCAATTTCAATCCTGGCTGTGCACTCATCTATACACTGTTTAATCAGGTCTGTGTCTGTAAGCTATTAAAAGGGAAAAAATAGGTGAGATTGTTAGCATCTTTCCAATGCTACATAAAGTATAGGTACACATTTTCTTAAACTTTTTTCAGTTCATTAGCCACTAAATTAAATATTGGTAATTTAAAAAATCAAAAGCAATTTAGCATAAAATTTCCCATGGATTTAACTTTTAAAAATTATTGAGGTAGATAATACAAGCACATGGTAAAAATAATTCAAATAATACAAAAGGATATAATGTAAAACAAAGTCTCCCTCTTCTTCCTGTCTCCACAGTTCCCCTTCTCAGAGACAACAATTATCAGAAGTTTCTTGTTTGTTCTTCCAGGGATATTCTATGCATATATAAGTATACCTCTGTAAACTTAGCATTTCTACTTATAAAAATGAAAGTTCTGAACCTTTGCCTTTTCACTAACAACTTGAAGCTCCTTCTGTATTTACACATACAGAGCTGCCTCATTCTTTTTAACAGCTGCACAAGATTCCAGCATAAGGCTGTATTATAATTTAACCAATCTTCTACTGATGGACATTTAGGTTATTTCCAATCTTTTGCCATTATAAACAGTGGATCCCTCTAAAACTTTTTTTGGCTCACATGCAAATATATTTGAAAGATCATTTCCTAGAGAGAGAACTGCTAGGTTAAAGGGTTCATGCTTTTTTAATTCTCACAGATATTCCCTGTAGATTCAAATTACCCTCTAAGAGGCTGTACCGATTTACATTCCTAAGAGCAATCCATAAATTATATTCCCACCAACAATGAACAACAGTGCTTCTTCATATCCTCCCCTTGTTGATCAAGTTACTTCCAAGTAACCCAATTATCAGCAAGTGCTGTCTAGAAACCCCGAGTAAGACATTGGAGAATGATCCACCTTCTATTTTGAGCTGTAAACTGTCTTGCTCATTAGTGAGGAAAAGAAATGACATTTGAAATTTCAAAACAGTTAAATTGTGGTAGTCCAATTTCAAGTAAAGGAATGAAAAGTTCATTCTGAAAAACAGAAAGCCAGGTAGGAGAAGGGGAGAAACCGTTTCATTCCGAGGATGGAAAATGAGTCAACACATGCCTCTGCTAAGAGTTTGTAAGTGGGCCTCAAAGCAGAGCTGGGATTGCATCAGCCCCAGATGACACCCACAGTGAAGTCTGGGCCATCGTGGCTTGGAAATTCCAAGGGCATTCTGTCCTATGGTACCTCTTGGAGTAAAGTTCCAGAAACTGCAACACATAGAAAGAACCACAGCTGAGTCCCTTGGGACAGAGGCTCAGCTTTCTGACCTCTGTATTTCTCAGAAGCTATTGCTCTGATGTCCACCTTGGGAGTAGATTTCCATGTTCTCATTTGCGCATTAGGATTTAGACCAATTAATGAGATACCTTTGGGTTATTATTAAGCACTTATAGCAAGTGAGGTTACAAGAGACTACTTATGTCTACGTGAGGGATTAGGAAGAAAGAAACCCCTAATAAAGATGTGGTTAAGGGGGCTGAGGGCTTCTGGGGCTCCAGCTGTCCATTTGAACAAGTTGGGGTAGAGTTCTCCAAATCAGTCATTCAGAGGCTGCCTGCATGATTCTGCCATATCCACAACTACCTATACTAATATTAAACTTTTTCTTTAAGTGGACTCTCTAAGCACAGTACTTGCAAAATTATCTGATACTGTTTTCTTTCTAATACATGGTAAAACAAGTATGTATTTTATTTTATTTATTTATTTATTTATTTGTGGTACGCGGGCCTCTCACCGTTGTGGCCTCTCCCGTTGCGGAGCACAGGCTCCGGACGCACAGGCTCAGCGGCCATGGCTCACGGGCCCAGCCGCTCCGCGGCATGTGGGATCCTCCCGGACCGGGGCACGAACCCGCGTCCCCTGCATCGGCAGGCGGACTCTCAGCCACTGCGCCACCAGGGAAGCCCCGGGAAACTTTATGGAGTTAAATTTTTTTAATCCTGTTGATGATGGGGAGGCTCAGTATGTTTGATGGTAGGGGGTGTTTGGGAAATCTCTGTACCTCCCGCTTGATTTGGTTGTAAACCTAAAACTGCTCTAAAAAAGTTTTATTTTTAATCCGTATGGTATTATGTTTGGAAAAAAAAGTGGTTATCTTCACCGATTATCTAAAGTAGTAGTAGTAACAATAATAATAACCACCACCAGCTTTTTTTTTTTTTTTTTTTTGGTTACGCGGGCCTCTCACCGTTGTGGCCTCTCCCGTTGCAGAGCACAGGCTCCGGACGCGCAGGCTCAGCGGCCATGGCTCACGGGCCCAGCCGCTCCGCGGCATGTGGGATCCTCCCGGACCGGGGCACGAACCCGTGTCCCCTGCGTCAGCAGGTGGACTCTCAACCACTGCGCCACCAGGGAAGTCCCAGTATTTTATAAATTTATTTATTTTATTTATTTTTGGCTGTGTTGGGTCTCCGTTGCTGCACACGGGCTTTCTCTAGTTGCGGCAAGCAGCAGCCACTCTTCGTTCAGGCATGCAGGCTTCTCATTGTGGTGGCTTCTCTTGTTGCGGCGCACAGGCTCTAGGCACGCGGGCTTCACCACTGGCAAATACACCGCCTCCCTCTGGCTCACAACACATTGGGCCAATTCAAGCAGAGGCAAATGAAGGATTATTATTGCCTTAACTGAAAACCCAAAGGGTCTTGGGCAGTAGTTAGGTGAGTGAACCTGCAAAGGTTTACTGGGCACATACTACTATGATATCCCCAGCACCAGACTAGACACTGTGAGGTCATGGTCCCTGCCTTCAACTATCAAGGATATTACCTTGGCAGAACAACTCTGACGCAATGGTATATAATCAACAAGGGCAATGACTGCTACAGACTGCTATCTAGATTCCTATATAGCGGAGTAGCTGGCCATCATGGGGTCGGGTGAGGGCAGAGAACTTGAGGAAGACTTCCTGGAGAAGATCAACTGAATCAAAGTATTTGTAAATGCTCAGTAATTTAGTGACAACCACAAGGCAGGGCCCATGACATATACTAGAAAAGGATAAGAAACTGTCTATGTGCTCAAGGAACTGACAATCTGGTTACGGAGACCATACCAACATAAATGAAACAAACAAGAAAAAAAAAAGAGAATATCACCAACTAATTAGGAGTAGGTATAGCTCAGTGGTCTGCAAAATTTTTGATCATATACTTCTTTCAATAAAAAGTTTCTGAGCCCTGAGAATTCCCTGGTGGTCCAGTGGTTAGGACTTGGCACTTTCACTGCTGTGGCCTGGGTTCAATCCCTGGTCAGGGAACTAAGATCCCACGAGCCACACAGTGTGGCCAAAAAAAAAAAAAATTTCTGAGCCCCATATGTGTATTTATAAGTTTATTAAATATAGTAATAATTCCATTATAAATATATATATAATAGACATTATTAAAAGAGCGATAAAAATAAATAGAAACAGCACTTACAATATTTTACTTCTATTCCTCAAAGGACTATTTCAGGACCTTAGGGGGTACATACACTCTGATGTGGTATGCATGGTCTATGGTAAGAGCAGAAAAAGCCCACAAGCAGGTTGGTATTAAAAGCAGGGAGACTTCAGGGATTATGAGAAGGGAAGGATATTGTAGATCGAGACGGTTTCTTGTATAGCACTACCCCAATTGTAATTTTACATTTCTATCTAACTCTGAAACATCTTTCAGGGACCCTGTCTCAGTTTTGCTCAGTTATATCCCTGATGTCTAGTCTGGTGTTTGGAACATGGTAGACAGTCAGCTACTTGCTGAATGAAAGAATGAGAGCAATGGGTCACAAAATAGTGGCAGGAGCTATGACAGAAATGGGAAAGCTGGGAAGGGGAGGTGTTCTTGTGGAAAGATGAGTTCTGCTTTGGGCTACTATGCTTGTGGTGAGTTCCTGCAGGTGGCTGATGACAGGTCAAGATATGGGATCTGGAACCATGGTGCCTGGGCCTCTCAGGGCAGAGGGCTGACCTTCAGAGGACGCTTACAGCTGGTAGGAGTGTGTGTGAAGAAGACAGGGCAGAAAAGGAGACTGAGATGGGGTCAGAGAGGGAAAAGTAAAGAGAGTAAATTGTCAGGAAGTTTCACGAAGTGAACAGTGACAGTGCTGAATCCATGAGATCAATGAGAAAGAGGCAAGAAAAGTCAGGAGCTGAAAGCCTCCTTCCATGCTTAGGGCCAGGCAGTCTTCCTAAGGAGCTGACAGCTAGATGCTTTATGGTTTGTCGAGTCAAGCCTCCTGGAATGGTTTTTGGCTCCCTGGTGTCTGGGTTCAACTAGCAAATGGAGGCACTATTTTACCCAATTTTGAGGTCCCAAAGAGCAAAGTCTCTCTGCTAGCCAGAGGCTTGAGTTCAAAGCCAAGTTATGAAGGGAACCCCATCTTAAACCTGTTCTCTTCCCTCTGAATGGGTTTATACTTGGAGGCTCTGAATAGCTTATGAATTGAAAAAAAAAACCAAATTTAACTGCGCACCTCCTGTGGGAGTGGCTGACAATAGGCACAGCGTGTGAGGAACCTATCCTACCCTGAAAATTCTCACTGGCCTGACTCAGGTCACCTGGCTCATGGGCTCTTCTGAAGATGCTGAGCCACTTACCCGCTGGACTGAGACCTGCCAAGAGCGAAGAGAGAAGCCCGGGTTGGGCAAGCCCGCTAGGCTGTGCCTCTGCCCCTTCCTGCTCCACACTCCGTCACTCTGACTTGTGCTGCTCAGTCCTCTCAACTTTAGGACAGAGAAGAAATGAACAAGCACCACAAGAAATTGCTCTCCTCCTTGCAGTCTCCAGCTAGAACCTACTTACATTTTTGTTTTTCTGAAACAGTGTTCTGGCTTCATTTAATATGTACTGTTTCTCTTTAATGGTGTCTTCCATCTGCCCTGATGCAGCCTGCCATTTCCTCGCAAGCCTGAAAATTCTGCGGTAGAGGCCAAGAACTTCTTGTCGTGTTGCCGTTGTCATCTTCCGACCCACCAAAATAGAAGAGGAAAAATTTGCATAAAAATTCAATTTGACAGTAGGCAGGGAGGCAGCTGTACATTTTTAAAAATCAAGCTCTTTAATTAGTCTAGAAATAACTGCTCTTTCTGAACAGATCTGTTTGCTGGCATTGCCAGAACGGTGTTATTATGAATACCAGCGTCTCCGAGATGGCCTTGTACGTCATCCCATGGTTAAAGGTCGCTCAGCCTTGCTGTTTGCCATGATGGCCACTTTTATGACCATGACAAAACCAAAATGCACATTTAGTGTTCTTTAAACCAGTATATTCTTTGCCAGAATATCTTAGGAATGATGCTTTTAGTGTATATTCTGGTAAAATTACATCACTAACCTGAGTGCATAGGAGAAGCCACATTTTGAGTAACTGAATTTTCTAGTTAAGTGTGAACTTGAGTTTAATGCAGGGATTGCAAACTCAAGTGCCTCTGGAGCCTGGCAGGTAACAAAATGAGGAAAACCGGCTGGGTGGGGACAGTGGCCAACTAGAGAAGATGTACCCCCTTGAAAGGGGACAGTTGCTACTCTGCCCCAGCCAGCTGCTGTCATGTAGAATTGAGGGCCTAAGGGTGCCAGATTTCCTGATAGCTTAACAATAGGTGGCAGTCGAGATTTTTAAAATATGAAACTTCAAAAAAGACAGTAATTCCTTATTTTTGAAAATGTGAGTACCAAACATAAAATGAATCTGCAGGCTCAATTCCACCCAGAGTTTGTCAGGTTGCAAACTGTTTTTTAGTTCATCATAACCTTGTCGAAAATATTTCTCAAAATTGTTGGTCTACTTCCTTGTCCACATAAGAACTGTATAATAAGTACAACTGAAAATCTCTCTGATGACTGAAGATCCCCGGGATTTGACTGCAGGACTTCAACAGGACTGGGGGAAAAAGAGACTCCACTCTTGGAGGGCACACACAATGTAGTGTCAGCATCAGGACCTGGGGAAAGGAGCAGTGACCCAATAGGAGACTGAACCAGACCTACCTGCTTGTGTTGGAGGGTCTCCTGCAGAGGTGGGGGACAGCTGTGGCTCACCCCAAGGACAAGAACATTAGCAGCGGAAGTTCTGGGAAGTACTCCTTGGCGTGAGCCCTCCCAGAGTCCACCATTAGCCCCATCAAAGAGCCTGTAGGCTCCAGTGCTGGGTCTCCTCAGGCCAAACAACCAACAGGGAGGGAACTCAGCCCCACCCATCAGCAGACAAGCGGATTAAAGTTTTACTGAGCTCTGCCCACCAGAGCAACACCCAGCTGTACCCACCACTAGTCCCTCCCATCAGGAAGGTTGCACAAGCCTCTTAGATAGCCTCATCCACCAGAAGCAAGAAGATCTGCAATCCTGCAGCCTGGAGGATGTAAACCACATTCTCAGAAAGACAGACAAAATGAAAAGGCAGAGGACTATATACCAGATGAAGGAATAAGATAAAACCCCAGAAAAACAGCTAAATGAAGTGGAGATAGGCAACCTTCCAGAAAAAGAATTCAGAATAATGATAGTGAAGATGATCCAGGACCTCGGAAACAGAATAGAGGCAGAGATCCAGAAGATGCAGGAAATGTTTAACAAAGACCTAGAAGAATTAAAGAACAAACAAACAGAGATGAACATTACAATAATAAAAATTTAAAAAAATAGACTAGAAGGAATCAATAGCAGAACAACTGAGGCAGAAGAACGGATAAGTGACCTGGAAGACAGAATGGTGGAATTCACTGCCGCAGAACAGAATAAAGAAAAAAGAATTAAAAGAACTGAAGACAGCATAAGAGACCTCTGGGACAACATTAAACACACTAACATTAGCATTATAGAGGTCCCAGAAGGAAAAGAGAGAGGGAAAGGACCCGAGGAAATATTTGAAGAGATTACAGTTGAAAACTTCCCTAACATGGGAAAGGAAATAGCCACCCAAGTCCAGGAAGTGCAGAGAGTCCCAGGCAGGATAAACCCAAGGAGAAACATGCCGAGACATGTAGTAATCAAATAGACAAAAATTAAAGAAAAATTATTAAAACAAGGGAAAAATGACAACATACAAGGGAACTCCCATAAAGTTAACAGCTGATTACTCAGACGAAACTCTACAAGCCAGAAGGGAGTGGCACGATATATTTAAAGTGATGAAAGGGAAGAACATACAACCAAGATTACTCTACTGGCAAGGATCTCATTCAGATTCAATGGAGAAATCAAAAGCTTTACAGACAAGCAAAAGCTAAGAGAATTCAGCACCACCAAACCAGCTCTACAACAAATGCTAAAGGAACTTCTCTAAGTGGGAAACACAAGGGAAGAAAAGGACCTACAAAAAAAAACCTAAAACAATTAAGAAAGTGGCAATAGGAACATACATATCGATATTTACCTTACATGTGAATGGATTAAATGCTCCAACAAAAAGACACAGGCTGGGGATTCCCTGGTGGCACTGTGGTTGAAAGTCCGCCTGCCAATGCAGGGGACACGGGTTCATGCCCCGGTCCGGGAAGATCCCACATGCCGCGGAGCGGCTGGGCCCGTGAGCCATGGCCGCTGAGACTGTGTGTCCGGAGCCTCTGCTCCGCAACGGGAGAGGCCACAACGGTGAGAGGCCTGCGTACCGCAAAAAAAAAAAAAAAAAAGACACAGGCTCTGTGTCTTTTTTGGGTACTGATTGGGTACAAAAAGAAGATCCATATATATGCTGTCAACAAGAGACCCACTTCAGACCTAGGGACACATACAGACTGAAAGTGAGGGGATGGAAAAAGACATTCCATGCAAATGGAAATCAAAAGAAAGCTGGAGTAGCAATACTCATATCAGACAAAGTAGACTTTAAAATAAAGAGTCTTACAAGAGACAAGGAAGGACACTACATAATGATCAAGGGATCAATCCAAGAAGAAGATAAAACAATTATAGATACACACGCACCCAACATCGGAGCACCTCAATACGAGTGTTAACAGCCATAAAAGAGGAAATCGACAGTAACACAATAGTGGGGGGCTTTAACACCTCACTTACACCAATGGACAGATCATCCAGACAGAAAATTAATAAGGAAACAGAAGCTTTAAATGACACAATAGACCAGATAGATTTAATTGATACTTATAGGACATTCCATCCAAAAACTGCAGATAACATTTTCTTCTCAAGTGCACATGGAACATTCTCCAGGATAGATCACATTTTGGGTCACAAATCAAGTCTTGGTAAATTTAAGAAAATTGAAATCATATCAAGCATCTTTTCCAACCACAATGCTATGAGATTAGAAATAAATTACAGGGAAATAAAACGTAAAAAACACAAACACGTGGACGCTAAACAATACATTATTAAATAACCAGGAGATCACTGAAGAAATCATAGAGGAAATCAAAACAATGCCTAGAAACAAATGACAACGAAACACAACGATCCAAAACTTACGGGATGCAACAAAAGCAGTTCTAAGAGGAAAGTTTATAGCAGTACAATCCTACCTCAAGAAACAAGAAAAATCTCAAATAAACAATCTAACCTTACACCTAAAGGAACCAGAGAAAGTAAAACAAACAAAACCCAAAGTTAGTGGAAGGAAAGAAATCATAAAGATCAGAGCAGAAATAAATGAAATAGAAGCAAAGAAAACAACAGCAAAGATCAATACAACTAAAAGCTGGTTCTCTGAGAAAAAACACAAAATTGATAAACCTTTAGCCAGACTCATCAAGAAAATGAGGGAGAGGACTCAAATCAATAACATTAGAAATGAAAAAGGAGAAGTTACAATGGACACTACAGAAATACAAAGCATCATAAGAGAGTACTACAAGCAACTCTATGCAAATAAAGTGGACAACCTGGAAGAAATGGACAAATTCTTAGAAAGGTATACCTTCCAAGACCGAACCAGGAAGAAATAGAAAAAATGAACAGACCAATCACAAGTAATGAAATTGAAACTGTGATTAAAAATCTCCCAACAAACAAAAGTCCAGGACCAGATGGCTTCACAGGTGAATTTTATCAAACATTTAGAGAAGACCTCACACCCATCCTTCTCAAACTCTTCCAAAAAACTGCAGAGGAAGGAACACTCCCAAACTCATTCTACAAGGCCACCATCACCCTGAGACCAAAACCAGTCAAAGATACTACAAAAAAAGAAAATTACAGACCAATATCACTGATGAATATAGATGCAAATATCCTCAACAAAATGCTAGCAAACTGAATGCAACAATGATTAAAAGGATCATAGGGGCTTCCCTGGTGGCACAGTGATTGAGAGTCCGCCTGCCGATGCAGGGGACACGGGTTCGTGCCCCGGTCTGGGAGGATCCCACATGCCCCGGAGAGGCTGGGCCCGTGAGCCATGGCCGCTGAGCCTGCGCGTCCGGAGCCTGTGCTCCGCAACGGAAGAGGCCACAACGGTGAGAGGCCCACGTACCGCAAAAAAAAAAAAAAAAAAAAAAAGGATCATACACCATGATCAAGTGGGATTTATCCCAGGGATGCAAGGATTCTTCAATACATGCAAATCAATCAATGTGATACACCATATTAACAAATTGAAGAATAAAAACCATATGATCATCTCAATAGATGCAGAAAAAGCATTTGACAAAATTCAACACCGATTCATGATAAAAGTCTCCAGAAAGTGGGCACAGAGGGAACCTATCTCAACATAATAAAGGTCGTATATGACAAACCCACAGCAACCATCATTCTCAATGGTGATAAACTGAAAGCATTTCCTCTAAGATCGGAAACAAGTCAAGGATGTCCACTATTATTCAACATAGTTTTGGAAGTCCCAGCCATGGCAATAAGAGAAGAAAAAGAAATAAAAGGAATATGAATTGGTAAAGAAGTAAAACTGTCACTGTTTGCAGATGACATGATACTATACATATATAATCTTAAAGATGCCACCAGAAAACTTCTAGAGCTAATCAATGAATTTGGTAAAGTTGCAGCATACAAACTTAATGCACAGAAATCTCTTGCATTCCTATACACTAACAATGAAAAATCAGAAAGAGAAATTAAGAAAACAATCCCATTAACCATTGCAACAAAAAGAATAAAATACCTAGGAATAAACCTACCTAAGGAGGCAAAAGACCTGTATTCAGGAAACTATAAGACATTGATGAAAGAAATCAAAGATGACACAAACAGATGAAGAGATATACCATGTTCTTGGACTGGAAGAATCAATATTGAGAAAATGAATATGCTACCCAAAGCAATCTAGGATTTCAATGCAATCCCTATGAAATTACCAGTGGCATTTTTTACAGAACTAGAACAAAAAATCTTAAAATTTGTGTGGAGACACAAAAGACCCTGAATAGACAAAGGAATCTTAAGGGAAAAAAACAGAGTTGTAGGAATCAGACTCCCTGACTTCAGACTATACTACAAAGCTACAGTCATTGAGACAATATGGTACTGGCACAAAAACAGAAATATAGAACAGGAACAGGATAGAAAGCCCAGAGATAAACCCACGCACCTGTGGTAAACTAATCTATGATGAAGGAGGCAAGGATATACAATGGAGAGAAGACAGTCTCTTCAATAAGTGGTGTTGGGAAAACTGGATGGCTACATGTAAAAGAATGAAATTAGAACAGTCCCTAACACCACACACAAAAATAAACTCAAAATGGATTAAAGAGTTAAATATAAGACCAGACGCTAAAAACTCTTAGAGGAAAACAGTCAGAACACTCTGACATAAATCACGGCAAGATCTTTTTTGACCCACCTCCTACAGTAATGAGAACAAAACCAAAAATAAACAAATGGGACCTAATGAAACTTAAAAGCTTTTGCACAGCAAAGGAAACTATAAACAATACAAAAAGACAACCCTCAGGATGGGAGAAAATATTTGCAAAGGATTAATCTCCAAAATATATAAACAGCTCATGCAGCTCAATATTAAAAATGCAAATAACCCAATCAAAAAATGGGCAGAAGACCTAAACAGACATTTCTCCAAAGAAGACATACAGATAGTCAAGAGGCACATGAAAAGCTGCTGAACATCGCTAATTATTAGGGAAATGCAAATCAAAACTACAATGAGGTATCACCTCACACTGGTTAGAATGGGCATCATCAGAAAATCTACAAACAACAAATGCTGCAGAGGATGTGGAGAAAAGGGAACCCTCTTGAACTGTTGGTGGGAATGTAAATTGATACAGCCACTATGGAGAACAGTATGGAGGTTCCTTAGAAAACTAAAAATAGAATTACCATATGACCCAGCAATCCCACTACTGGGCATATACCTTTAGAAAACCATAATTCAAAAAGAGTCATGCACCACAATGTTCACTGCAGCACTATTTACAATAGCCAGGACATGGAAGAACCTAAGTGTCCATTGACAGATGAATGGATATGGCACATATACACAATGGAATATTACTCGGCTATAAAAAGAAACAAAATTGAATTATCTGTAGTGAGGTGGATGGACCTAGAGTCTGTCATACAGAGTGAAGTAAGTTAGAAAGAGAAAAACAAATACCGTATGCTAACATATATATATGGAATCTAAAAAAAAAAAAAAAGGTTCTGAAGAACATAGGGGCAGGACAGGAATAAAGATGCAGACGTAGAGAATGGACTTGAGGACACAGGGAGGGGGAAGGGTAAGCTGGGACGAAGTGAGAGGGTGGCACTGACATATATACACTACCAAATGTAAAATAGCTAGTGGGAAGCAGCCGCATAGTACAGGAAGATCAGCTTGGTGCTTTGTGACCACCTAGAGGGGTGGGATAGGGAGGGTGGGAGGGAGACACAAGAGGGAGGGGATATGGGGATACGTATAGCTGATTCACTGTGTTGTACAACAGAAACTAACACAACATTGTAAAGCAATTATACTCCAATAAAGATGTTAAAAAAATAAGGCAATAAATATAATATTTCACTTTCACATTTTTCAGTAAAAATAATTGTAGTTTCTTCAAAAAAAACCCCACTAAAAATAGAATTACCATATGACCCAACAATCCCACTACTGGGCATATACCCAGAGAAAACCATAATTCAAAAAGACACATGCACTCCAGTGTTCACTGCAGCCCTATTTACAACAGCCAGGTCATGGAAGCAACCCAAATGTCCATCGACAGACAAATGGATAAAGAAGATGTCATACATATATACAATGGAATATTACTCAGCCATAAAAAGGAACGAAATTGGGTCATTTGTAGAGATGTGGATGGACCTAGAGACTGTGATATTGAGTGAAGTAAGTCAGAAAAAGAAAAACAAATGTTGTATATTAACGCATATATGTGGAATCCAGAAAAATAGTACAGATGAACCAGTTTGCAAGGCAGAAATAGAAACACATATGTAGAGAACAAACGTGGACACCAAGGGGCGAAAGCGGCAGAGGAGGGTGGTGGTGGTGGGATGAATTGGGAGATTGGGATTGACATCTATACACTAATACGTATAAAATGGATAACTAATAAGAACCTGCTGTATAAAAAAGATAAATAAAATTCAAAAAAAGAAAAAGTATGAACAGGCCAATTACCAGTAATGAAATTGAATCAGTAATTTAAAAATTCCCAGTAAACAAAAATCCAGGACCAGAGGGCTTCACAGGTGAAATCTACCAAACATTCACAGAAGAGTTAACACCTATCCTTCTCAAACTATTCCAAAAAATTCCACAGGAAGGAACACTTCTGAACTTATTCTATGAGGCCAGCATCACCCTGATATCAGAAACAGACAAAGATATCACAAAAAAAGATAATTACAGGCCAATGTCACTGATGAACGTAGATGCAAAAATCCTCAACAAATTATTAGCAAACCGAATCCAACAAGACACCAAAAGGATCATACACCATGACTAAGTGGGATTTCAATATCTGCAAATCAGTCAATGTGATACACCATGTCAACAAATTAAAAATTAAAAATCACAGGATCATCTCAATAGATGCAGAAAAAGCTTTTGACAAAATTCAACATGCATTTGGGACTTCCCTCGTGGTCCAGTGGTTAAGACTCCATGCTTCCACTGCAGGGGGCATGGGTTCGATCCCTGGTCAGGGAACTAACATCCTGCATGCTGCACGGCATGGCCAAAAAAAGTGAAAAAAATAAAATAAAATAAAATTCAACATCCATTTATGATAAAAACTCCCCAGAAAGTGAGCATAGAGGGGACATCCCTCAAAATAATAAGGGTCATATATGACAAACCCACAGGTAACATACTCAGTGATGAAAAGCAGAAAGCAGCCCACTTTCACCAATTTTTTAATTCAACCTAGTTTTGGAAGTCCTAGCCACAGCAATCAGAGAAGCAAAAGAAATAAAAGGAATCCAAATTGGAAAGGAAGAAGTACAACTGTCACTGTGTGCAGATGGCATGAAACCATACATAAAAAATTCTAAAGATGCCACCAGAAAACTACTGGAGCTCATCAATAAGTTCAGTAGTGTTGTGGGATACAAAATTAATATATAGAAATCTGTTGCACTTGTCTATACTAACAACAAACTATCAGAAAGAGAAATCAAGGAAACAATCCTATTTAGCATCATATCAAAAAGAATAAACTATCTCAGAATAAACCTACCAAGGAGGTAAAAGACCTGTACTCAGAAAACTATAAGGCACTGATGAAAGAAACTGAAGAGGATGCAAACAGATGAAAAGATATACCATGTTCTTGGATTGGAAGAATTAACATTGTTAAAATGACCATACCACCCAAGGCAATCTACAGATTCAGTGCAATCCCTGTCAAAATACCAATGGCATTTTTCACAGAACTAGAACAAATAATTTTAAAATTTGTATGGAAACACAAAAGACTCTGAATAACCAAAGCATCTTCAGAAAGAACAGAGCTGGAGGCTTCATGCTCCTTGACTTTAGACTATACTACCAAGCTACAGTTATCAAAATAGCATCATATATCATTTATAAAAATAAACTCAAAATGGATTAAAGACCTAAATATAGAACTGAAAACCATAACACTCTTAGGAGAAATCATAGGCAGAACAGTCTTTGACATAAATCGTAGCAAGTTTTTTTTGACTTGTCTTCTAAGACAAAGGAAACAAAAGCAAAACTAAACAAATGGGACCTAAGTAAACTAATAAGCTTTTTCACAGAAAAGGACACCATTGACAAAATGAAAAGACAACCTACTGAATCGGAGAAAATGTTTGCAAATGATATGACCAATAAGGGGGTAACATGCAAAATATATAAACAGCTCATATAACTAAACATCAAAAAAACAACCTGATTAAAAAATGGGCAGAAGACCTGAATAGACATTTTTCCAAAGAAGGCACAGAGATGGCCAACAGTCACATGAAAAGATGCTCAACATCGCTAATCATCAGAGAGATGCAAATCAAAACCATCATATCACCTCACACCTGTCAGATGGCTATCATCAAAAAGAACATAACAAATGTTGGCGAGGTGTGGAGAAAAGGGAACTGTTGGTGGGAATGCAACTTGGTGCAGCTACTATGGAAAACAGTATGGAGGTTCCTCAAAAAACTAAAAATAGAATTACCATATGATCTAGCAATTCCACTCCTGGGGTACATATCTGAAAAAAAACACTAATTCAAAAAGATAAGCGCACCCAGTGTTCATAGCAGCATTATTTACAACAGACAAGATAGGGAAGCAACCTAAGCGTCCATCAACATATGAATGGATAAAGAAGATGTGATATATATCTATTATGTTGTACACCTGAAACTAATATAATGTTGTAAATCAAGTATACCTTGATTTAAAAAAAAGGAAATTCAGAGAAGATATGAAAAAAAATCCCACTACTAGAGGATTGTGATCAGTCAAATTTAGGAGAGTGAATACTGTACTGCCCTTAACAAATTACCAGGCTGGGAAGACAAGGAAGACAGATTTAGCAAGTGAGTAGCAGGACCAGGCACTGGGACACCTCATTATGAGTCCTGGGCTTTCCTCAAACAGGTCATCTGTTGAGAAGTAGGCTGCTCATTGCCCTTTGAGAACAGACCCATTTCCAACCCAAGGGGCAGGGGTAATACATGGAGACTGCATGCTTTAGAGTGGTCCTGAGCTTATGAGAATTTAGGCAGCTAAAGAAAGCAGATGGGAGCTGGAAGGAGCTGTGTTTATCTAGAAATTCTAAGTAATTGCAAGGAATTCACCTTAGAGAGAATGTCTCTTTTGAGTATGATTGCACCTCTTACTTATCCTGACCCTGGTGACCTTTCTTAAGCAATGAGGAATGAACCAAGGCTTAACCATTGGATGAAAAGCTTGAAATCACTACTTCACCCAATTCAAAAGTTAAAAGGACATACCTGATATCCATTCTGATATCCATTATACCTCACAGGAAAAAAATGCTTGAAAGGAATTCATACAAACCAGAAGAGATCATCATGCATTGTGGCTATAACTGTAATGAAAACTCGGATGAATTGATGATGTTCTTCCTGGTAAGGAAACAGGTTTCTGAGTTTCTGGCTCTCCCTAAAACTCCATGGTTTCATGTGAAAATACATGAGTCAGTTCCTGTGAGGAACAGAGTCTTCGACTAACCTCTATTAATGACTGCTTCACTTCCCTGTCATTAACAGATGCAACTTCCTTGACTGCATGACACTTAAGAAGGAAAGTGAAGGCAGTATGGCATATTAAAACAGCAGCAGCCTTCTCCAAAGTCTGACTTTCATTTCTTTGTTTTTACCACTGTCTGAACCACAGCTTCAAACTATAACTGATCACGTACCACAAGCTGATACACACGCCCTGCAAATATGGTATTTAAGGTAACAAGCAGCACTAACAATTGGTATTTAATAAGACCATTTTCAAAGCCCTTTAACGTTTAAGTGTTTTGAAAACTAATCCTGAAAGGGAAATAAGTGATGTCTTCCTCTCCAACATCAGGTGACCCAGACTGTGTTTCAGTCCAAAAGATTTCCACAGTCTAATGCTGTGTTCTCCATTATGTACTATTCGCAAGTGGTTGTTACAAAGCTTGTGATTCTAGAAACAAAATCAGCCATATAAATTTAAAAAATGTTAAAAAGCTCTCTTCTTTTTGGTTTATATCTTTATTCCCAGGAAGCAACTTGTTTAGGAAACGTGACTTTTCCCTGAGAGTCTTCCTCCCTATGGTATGATGGCTTGAAACCAACATTTATTCCTCTAAAACTATCAATGACCTCTCACTATTGATGAAAGGCCGAGTCAGCCCTTCTTCTTCTTCCCTAGTCTCAGGGGTTGACCTGATGCAGTGGCGTCTGCTGGGATTCTCCCATGGTCGACATCAGGAATATGAAATTGTTTAGAGGGCCACAACTGAACTTCAGTCTCAACTGCCTGTGAAGTCAGTTCTTATAGAATTTTTACAGTTAAGGTTTTCTAACTTTTATTCTGAGACTGAGATTTCTTCAAATTCTGCTTTTCACTTCCTTAACCCTCAAATCCCAGAATGAGGAAAGATAAGAGATGGGAAGTGTGCCTAGGAGGAATTGTGACTGGAAACTGGGCTCTTTTCTTCAAATCGTATTTCATGCATAAACACAGTGCCAGGATAGAACTCATTACCAAGCGCCTACCATGTGCAGCCTACCATTAAAAAAGGGCTGACAAATATTGCTGCTGGTCCATTTTGGCTTCAGGTCATAGTCAGAAGTTTCCCTTAAAGCAAGTGTCCCAAAGACTGGTTGGGGAGGTAATTTTTGATGTACAAGAAAATATTTATTTTCTTAGTGTGATTCCCTTAATGTGTTTTAATAGCCCAACAAACACATGATTTAAAGTGATTTCTATTTTGTAGTGATATAGAGCTACCTTTAAACATATTACGGAAACTTTTAAGCTGGTTTAAAACATAGGTAGGACTTCCCTGGTGTCCAGTGCTTAAGGCTGCGCTCCCACTGCAGGGGCACGGGGTTCAATCCCTGGTCGGGGTAAGATCCGGCATGCTGCGCAGTGTGGCCAAAAAACAAAACAAAACAAAACAAAACAACATAGGTAAATAATAGCAGAAATTGTGATGTGGAGTCCCCAAAAACCTGAGTCTGGGAACTGTAGCTATAAGGCACCCTGCTGTGGTGTTTGTTCTGCTGAAACTTTCACTTAGAATGCCTGTCTTCTGCTGGCCACCTCAACTTGTAGACACCAGTTTATTCTCAGGCTTCTCTGGAGCACCTTTTTCTCTGCTTCTATCACATCCAGCTATTGTTCTTTTGCAGTTTCACTGTCTTTTTCTTCCCAGAGTCTCTGAATTCCTGGAGGGCAGGGACCGCATTTTGCTCATTAAAGGAATAATAATAAGGATAAGAATGATAATAATAACAGTAACAGCTACATTTATCTTGCACTTCCTCTGTGCTAGGCTTCCTAGGTACTTTACATACATATATTAACTCCCATAATCGGCACAGTTCTATAAGGTAAATACTACATTACCCTGTTTTACAAAGGAGGTACCTGATGCCAAAAGAGGTTAAGTAACTTGAGCAAGGTCACGTGGCGAGGAAGAGGTGGAGCCAGGATTCAAAACCAGATAGTGTGGAGTCAGAGCCCCAACTTTTAATCACTAAATAGGCTGCTCAATCTCAGTAAATGTGGTTGAATGTCTGCTGATTGCTTTAAAGAGCTTAGCCAGTTGTGACAATGGGAACGAAATTCTATTCCTTTCCTACAAAGAGCAAAAGACCAATCTTTCTGCACCCTGATTGAATTGCAATTACCCTTTTATAAGGTTTTCCATATACCGTCTGCCCCTCCCCTGCAACTGTCCTTCCTCAGTAATGATGTTACACACCAGCACCTTTAGAGGAGGCTGTGCACTTAACTGGACTGCTGTGCTCTTCTGTTCCCTGCAGCAACCCTGTCCCTGACACTCCAAAGGAGCTGACATCACATAAGAGATACCAGCACTCATTACAGTGCTACTACCCTGCAGGTCTTACTCTTTCCTCCCAAGCATCTATCCATCCATCCAACATTTATTCAGTGCCCATGTGCCAGGCTAGGCATACAGTGATAAACATGCAGCCACGGTCCCTGTCCTCCTAGAGCTTATATCCTAGGGGCAGAGGCAGATGATATACAAGAAAAATTTTTGTATAATTTTGGTTATATGTGCTCTCAAGGAATGAAACAGTAATATGATATGAGTGAGCAGAGGTGGGGGTTATTTTATTTTGGGTGGTCAGTGACATTTGAGCTGAGTCTTGAATGGTGTTCAGGAACCTATTAATGGGAAGAGTTCAGGGGAAGGTGATGCAGGAAGAAAGAACAGCAGGAACAAAGGCTATGAGGTGGGAACCAACCTCAGTGTTAATACAGTTGAGAGCTTATGGGGGAAGTGGGACCACAGGTGGACAGGATCCAGCACAGGCTGAGAGAGTAGGCCTTGGAAAGGAGTTTGATTTGTAGTCTAAGAGCAAAAGGAAGACATTGGTAGGTTTTAAGCAAGTAAGAGTATCATGGTCTGATTTACATTTTTAAAAACATGCTGGATTTCAAACTGTATCATAAGTACTTGTGATTCTACCAGTCTTGCAGATGGTGAAGAGTCTTGCCTAATGCTACTTAACTGACAGGAGAACTGGGATTAAGAGCCAAAAAAGCTGAATGATTATTTCCCTGACTGAAAGCTTTTCCCTGTTTTTATTTTGGAGTCAGTAATGGGGACTCCAAACAGGCAGTGATCAATTTCCTAGGAAAAAAAAAAAAAAAGCACCACCCACTCACTCTTCCACTTGCTGTGGAGAATGAAAATACAGTGAAAGGGTCTATATACTTGGCATGTCTAGATCTAGTTTTGCAGGAGACCTACAGGAAGATTTGCCAGGACCAGGGGCTTTATCCACTTCACCCTTTTCCCCACCTTTGGAACAGTTTCTTTCACCTTTGGAAAGAGCATCACTGCATGAACACTTAGAAGTTTAAAAGCAGAGACGAAAATTCCCTTTCCTCAGATGAAATTTATAGAAGTATGACTCTGGTCTCAGGAATGTCAAAATTCCAAATGTTGCACTCCCATGAGGCTTTGCCTTCTACTGAAGAAAAAGTGTTGCAGTACAAACAAGGGACAGAAAAGGCAAGGGAAATTAACTGACTTTCAAACCCCAGGTGGAAGGCGACTCCATTCTTTCAAGATCTGTCCTTAGGTGTAAATTTATAAAATCATAACCAATGAATATAATGTAGTCAAATTTCTCTCCCAACTACTTTATGATTTTGGGGGAGGGTGATAATGAAACTCACCCAGTGAAATCCATTGTATGTGTTCACCGTGTACCAGTGGTGACCTATCCCGTGTCCTGCTGCCCTATCTTCTTAGATCTGGGACTCCTTCTTTTTGCCAAATGGAAGGCCCCAACCTATACAACTGAAATATTCTTTTTTTGCTTAACTGGTGACTCTCATCCTTTGGCTTTCATCACTTTTCACGGGGTGCCTTCTTCACACTGGGTCAGCGTCCCTGCTCTGGTGTATACCCCTATCATAATGTTCATTCTACTCTACTGTAATTTTCTGTTGACTTATGGTTCTTCCTCCACTGTGTGTGTTTTGGGAGGGAGAGAGAGAAGCAGGTTGGGACCCTGTCTCATCCATTACACTCCTAGGCCTGGCCCAGAGTTGGAGCTTGAAATACATTTGTTAGAAGAAAAAATTTACCCACACAGAATAATCACCAGTAATTACCATTCTCATCCTGAGATATATGCAGTGGTATTTGCATCAGGTTTCGCAACAGAAGACCCTAGAGCATTAAAAATTACTAATTAACCCTCACAATGATGTTTTCAAGAGTGGCACTGTGGGTGTCAGGGTGAGAATTGAAGATTAAGTGTTATTTAGCGAGGCAGTCTTCTCACTTCCATCTAGGGCAGTATACGCAGCTGTTACATAACCCTCGCTCTTAAGTTCTCTTAAGGTCACTTAGGGTTTGTCCACAGGACTGAAATGATATACTATATTTCCAGGAAGCTTAGAATCAAACATATAGAAAAATGAGTTTTTGATATTTTTTTTCTTAAAAACAATCCTTTGGGGGAATAAGGTCCATTGCAACCAAGTGATGAGGGTTCAAAACCAACCTAAAAAATGATAATTTAAAGCTTTTGTCATTTGGAAAACCTCCAGGGAACTGAAGCATTCTTATAATGTCAAAGCAAACAGATTTTCTTACCCCAGATAGCAGAATAGAGAATGACTACCTTGATTTTAGGCATTCAAAATTTTTCCACAGATGTAAAGGACAGGAGATATAATACAAACAATGAACTAATGGGCTCTGGAATGATCTGGGTTTGAATCCTGACTTCACCACATCAGGCAAGATATTAATCTTCCTGAGCCTCGGCTTCTTAAAATGAGGAAACAACAGAACCTTCTTCAAAGAGTTGTTTTACGGATTGTTCATAATAATCCATGTAAATCACTTAGCATTGGAAGTTAACAAAGGCAAATGTTACCTGAAAAGGAGGAAATAAAGGAGGAACAGTGAGGCCTCTTTTATCTCTGCTAAACTTTGCTGCCTGCTGGTGAAATTATCGCTTTGTGGCAGTAATGGATTTTCCTAAAGCTGTTTCCCTCTGATCATTAATAATCCCTGCACAGTAAAGAGCTATTGTTCTTCAGTATGAGTAAATAACCCTGCCCGAGGCATCGCTTATCTTCAGACCACAGAGCAGACTTCTTACTGGAAATACAATGCAGGTGCCAACACCAAGGGCATGAGCAAGCTTCCCTTCCTATTTTTCTTCCTTTATCTCTTACTCCTTGCTTATCCTTCGGTGCACTTTTCTCCTAGATCCGTTATCCTTCCTTACTTTCTGATGCATTCCCATATCCTATACAGTATCATCTTACCTAAATTGAATAACCTTCAAGCTAAACCAAGTGCCCCCATCTCCCCACCCCACACACGCCCCATGGACTTGTTTCCTGACCTGGATTCAGTTTTTGGTTACTAGAATCCAAAAGGGGAAGTGTAATGCCACACACTGTTTTGTATATCTCAGGATATGCTTGTGTGGTGTACTTAATCATACGGCGGCTATTCTCTGAAACAGCATCTTTTTACACAGAAATTGACAATATGGTATGTCAGAGATACGGGTCAGGGAGGAAAGGGTATATCATATTTTTATCTAAAGGAAAATAAATTAGGTTAGGCCCCGTAACATGGGAAATCTTCAGAAGACAGGGAAAAACCAAAAATATTTATGTCTGAAAGATTTCTAAACTATCCCAAATAAGATCATGTAAGGCACATATATTCATCCTCAATATATCAGCACAGGAGCACATACAAGATCACACTTGTAAGGGGAACTCCAATCAGGCTCTTGTATCCAAGAGATGTACAGCAATTTGCCCCCTCAGGGATAGAAACTCCAAATGGAAACCAAGTTTCAGTCTCTCAATTCAAAAGAAATGGAAGCAACTGTTTCCTTATCATCATATTTTAAGAGACAAAGACAAGGGAAGGGTCAATAAGAGGTAGTGAGAACAAGTTACCAGAAGTAGGAGGTGTGTGTTTGGAGTGTTGTGTGTATGTGCTGGCAATGGGTGAAAACTTGGTCAATGCTTGAAGATCAACCCCAGTCATTCGTTTGTAACTACTCAGGATGTGAACCCTTCATAGGAACTAGGGAAGTCAAGAGAACACAAAACATTTAAATTAAAACATTCAAACCCCTTCTTTGTGATAATTTCCTAAGAAACTGGATTAAGAAACAGACAAAAGGGCTCTGGTTATAACATTAGATACACCTAACCCTTGATCCAACCACCTGATATATAACCCTCACCCTGCACCGGGGGTCTCCGCCTTCACGACAGTTTCCAAGTACCCTCCACCTATTGAATAAGCAACTTTCCCCACCTGCAGAAGCACGGGAGCTCTTTACTAGACAAAGTTCCTTTAGAGTAGGAGCACTGACTGTCCATCTTTAGTGCGCAGAATGATTAGCAACCAGAGTACCTTCGAGTTTCTCCAGTCCAACAATGACCAACAGAATGTTCTTCAATGATGGAAATATTCTATATCTTCGCTGTCCAACAGGGTAGCCACTGGCACTGGGCACCTGAAATACGGTTAGTACATCTGAGGAACTGCCTTTAAAATTTTATTTCATTTAAATTTAAATAGCTACATGTTGCTTGTGGCTACATATGGACAGCAGAGCTCTAGACCAAAAAATTGCAAATCAAATGCCCACAGGGGTTAGGCTGGTAGAAGAAGGGAGAAGAATCTCATTGGCTCCAGCTGACTGTTGCTCTGTAGGAACCTCAAGTTGGTGTTGCCAGATTGTCTCATTTTTCAAATGAAGCCGAAAATCAGATTTTTAAATTTGGCAAGTAAATTTTAAAAAGTAATTTAAATCAATCTGTGGGCCAAACTACATTTGTAGGCAATATCTGTCTTGCCAGTTTGTAATCTGTAATCTAGGCCAACCCCTAGCTCAAAGAAAAGGGTCTTATTCAAGGCCATTCTGTTGGTCAGTAGAGATGCAAGACTGAAACCCAGACCTTCTGATTATTCTTCTGATACCCTTTCTAGAGTTTATGAAATCAACCATATCTAGTGGTGGAGGTGGCAGCAACAGCGGGGACAAATGCCCCTTTGTCAGAAGCTGTTGAAGTCCATGGTTGATACATTATGGACACAGTGTTCCTATATGTTGGGTTCATGGGCAAGGCTCTGAAATAGGAGTCAGCAGGGCACAGAGAAGAAATAGTTCACAGGGTAGTCAGACCTATAAACAATTAATAAGCAAAGTAAGGTTTGCTATAATGAACACAAATCACCTAAGCAGGAGTCCAAAAGCACTGACAGCTGGCAGAGGAAAGGAGGAAAGAGATCTGAGCCAGGCCTCTGAGGATGAGTCTTGAGGATTATGAGGGTGGGTCCCATTATTCAAGGATATTACGGGGCCTCCTTCTATCTTGGAGGCTTTGTGTGTGTAAAGAGTCTCCTCTGCTGGCTTTTCCTTCTCTGGATCATCTCTACGTGTAAAGAGCCCCAAGGAGTTTAGAGGCCTTCCTCTTTATCTGCACCCTCTTCTTAGGTGATCCAGGAATAAACTGCTACATTTATTCTCTCTCAGTTTTCCCTTGACTTGTATATTTAACTTCTCAACATCTTTACTTGGACCATTAATAGACTTATCAAAACTAGTATGTTCAAAATAATAGTAGTGCCTTCCAAACTATTTTCTCTGCGGAGTCATCCTTGGTTCCTTCCTTTCCCATACACTTCACATCCAATTTGGCAGCAAGTCCTGCAAGCTCGACTTTCCGAGTACATTTCAAATTTAATTCTCTCCATTTCCACCGTGAATACAACACTACTGTCACCTCCCCCTTGGCCCTACTGCAACAGCCTCCTAGCAGGTCTGACTACGTCTACCCTTCTCTATCCAGTAGCCAAGAATGATTTTCTAAAAATGTAAATCAGATCTGGTCACTCCTTCTTAAAACCCTCCATTTAAAAAACAGCTAAACCTCACCTTGAGCTAAAAGGCTATGCTTGATCAGGCCCTGCCACTTCTCCATCACAGACCACTCTGGCTCTGGCTCTTTCCTTTCTACTGCAAGCACATGGCCTTCTCGCCATTTCCTTCCTCAGATCCCTTCCCGTTGGTTCATTTCTCCACCTAGAAAGCTCATTCCCTAGCTTCCCTCTTTTCTCGGATTTCTGTAAACCCGGCCTCCTCTGAACAGACTTATCCGATTTAGAGTGGCCCTCCCCCCATCTTCTACCACTTCACCTGATACTACTACCTTTGGGGCATTTCTCACTTGCTGATATCTTACTGATTTACTTTTTAACTTTCTCCCGGACTCGAATAAAAAGTCACGGAGCAACGCCTTTGGCGGACCGAGGGATTTAAGAAGCTGGTTCTCATTATCTTAGAAAATCTCACTATCGTGTAGGGGACTCGTCTGTGTCAACCTTCCTCAGCTGGACGCCTCTCGCCCCCGGATTTGCCCCTACTAATCTCCCATTTACATTCGGGAATCCAAAGGATTGAGAAGTCTCAGATGGGCCCCAAACCAGCATTTCAGCGTTCCTAAACCAGGGCTCCCCTTCCTGGTCCTCGAGCCGCTTCCCTTAGCAAGTTGCCGAGACCAGCGGCGGTGACACCGAGCCGCCCTCGCGAGGCTGGGGGGGCGGGGGGGGAGGTCACACAGGCTCGTCTCCTAGCAACGTCGCACCCCGCCCACCCCACCCCATCCCTGCCCCTGGGGAGCCAACCCCTTCCCCCAGTCTCCCGCGCCAGGAGTCAGCGTCTCCATTCTCTACACTCACGCTGCATCAGTCCAGCCTTCCCCCACCCACAGAAGCCCGGCAGCCTACCGCAGGCTGGGAGGAGGCGGCGCCGGGAGCCCAGCTGAGCTGCGGCCGACTGAGCTCTGGCAGGTCCGGTGGGCCAGGCCGTACCAAACCACCGGACGGACCTCTGTGGGAGCATCATCCCAGGTCGAGGGTAGGCTCGAGCCTTCCTTAAACTTCAAACTCTAGACCACGCTCCGCCGTACAGCCATAATATATCCAAGTTCATCCTTTCCTTATTTTCCTTTTCTCCCTTTAGTTCTCCTCTCTCCCCCCATCCCAGCCAAAAATTGGTCCAGTCCATCTCCTCCTAGCTCTCCCTCCGCGTCGCTAGGTCTTTGCCCTTACTTGGCGACGGCTTCGTACGTCTTTGCGTACGTCGTGACGCAAACTGCCACTCTTTCCCTACCCGCCCTCCTCCTATTCCGCGTCCTGGAGCGGGCGGCTTGCGGGGTTACCGGAAGTGATGATGCAGGAGGCGATGGGGAGGGCGGGGCTTCGGGGCGGCCCCCGCCGGTGGGCCGCAGATGAAGAGGAGGCGGCGGCAGTGGTGGAAGAAGAGGCGGCGGCGGCGGGGGCGGCGGCGGCGGCGGCGGCGGCGGGGGTAGGGAGCCTGGAAACGCGAGCGGGGATGGTAGGTGTTTTGGACCCGCCGGGCCGCCGTCGTTTCCAGAAAGGGTTTGACTGGAGGAACCTCTGGAGCAGCTGTGAGTTTGAGGCGGGGGGGTTGAGGAAAAGGGGAGGCATTGGGAGATGAAGGGGCGGGGGTTGGGTACCTTCGAGAAAGGGGGGGTGGAAGGGGAGGAGTGGAAATCGGCGCCTTGTCTGGACTGGTCCCGCTGGAAGAGAGGAGGCTGTGAGGGGAGCCTGTGGCGTGTCAGCCGCAGGGCTCAGAAAACTTACCTACTGTCCCTCCTCCCTACCGCCAGCACCCCTCAATCCAGGGCCTGGGGTTCTGGGGGCCGGAGCTGCCCTGAAGGGAGTGCAGACTCTGGTCCTCTGCCCCTTGTAAGCGCCGTGAGGTAGGAGCCCAAGCGAGAGGTGGTGGGTGAATCTCCAGCTCCCTCCGCCCTCATTTCCCTCCCCACCCCCATCTTTCTCTTTAATCATTAACAGCCCTGGAATTAAGGGGCTCAGACCTGGAGGCCTTCCTATGCACCTTTGCTATAAACGATAACCATCTGTGCCTGAGGTAATGGGGCTGGAAGCTTTGCCTGTATCCTGTATAGGAAGTGGGACAGGGTGACAAATGTTTTGTGTTTTTCCGTTACCCCCTCACCCCCCATCCTCTCCCTTGCATACCCCTCCTTTCCACTTTAGTTCTCCGTGGCTAGGTGGTAATCGTGGTGGGTTTTGCTGTTGTTTGTTTTTTTTTTCTTTATTGCACTTGGTATCTTGGTTACCTCTTTTGAATTTGGTGTTCCACCTCCATCCCAGATCTTAACTGCAAGCTTTGTAATACTTCAGTTACAAGCTGTGTGTCTTTGGGAGTACCTCTCAATGCCTGGTCGCTCCCGATTAAGATGAGCGTTTTCTTCTATGAATACTGGAATTCCAAAGCCCTTGCAAGGATTCCTAAATGGCATCATAGCCTAGGAATCAAGGTCTCTTGCTCTAAATACTTTGTGTGTGAGGAATTTAAATGTTGTCAACTCTTTCCAAAGTGATTTGATGTTAGGCTAATTCTGGATTTCTGTGTTTCTCTCCACCCACACTTCATGATGCACTTTGGAGAACATAAAACCCCATATTACTTTTTTGTTTCTCCAATTGGACAATAGCTCTTTTATCTTCTCCATTTGCGTGTCTGGCACACAAGTCTTCAGTGAACACATTTGGCTTGTGCTGATTCCCATCTTATTTATTTAGTTTATTCTTTGTGTATAGGTGGTCTTAAACGAGACAATGTGATTTGCTTAGTTTTGTTTTAAGGAAGAATACAAACCAGTAACGGCTATGAAAAAATTATTTGAGAAAAAAATTATTTGAAGAAAGCAAAGAATGATCGGAAAAGAAGGTCTCTTTGTTGATGTTCTGTTGGTTTAAGGAAAAAAAAAAAAGTAGTGCTACTTTAGCCTGTTGTAGAGATTTCAGAGTGAAGTGTAATGATTCCTAGTTTGGTGTTGATATTTTCTTTGGAAATCCTCTGTTGAGTCTGGCACTGTGTTTTCTAAAGAACTTTAAGAAATGGTGCCCAAATTTTAGGGATCCTTTGAATAGAAAGTGTCCGTAAATCCTGTTCCTCTGTAACTGAGTTTATGTGCATATTGCTAGAAGAATTATCACAACGGGTTCCATCCTACTCATCAGGGCTTTCAAGCCTGATAAAACAGAATATTTAATGCTTTGATTGTACAAGTAACAGCATGTTTAGATGTTTCACAGAAACGCAACAAAAGAAAAAAATGACTGCTGTTCTCACCTTAGCTGATTGGGAATCATTGAATAAAAAGTCCAAAATTCATTCATTCATTCAACAAACATTTATTGACTGGCTACTAATTGCTAGCCAGTATTTCGGGCAGTGGGCATACAAAGGTGAACATAGCAGTAAGGTCCACGCTCTCATGGAGCTTACCTCGGACTGTGGGGTGAGGACAGATAAATAAGCAAATCGGACTTCGATAAGTGCTGAAGAAAATAAGAGTGTTGTGATAGAAAGTGTCTGGATGAGATTCGGTCTAGACCTTTCTGAGGAGGTGACACGTAAGCTGAGCTTTAAATAAAAAGGAGCCAGCCATGCAAAGGTATGGGAGGAGCCTTCCAGGTTTAGGGACTAGCTAGTGCAGAAACTGGGCTAGAGTGAGTTTGGCAAGTTCCAGGGAGTAGGGAAAAAGGGGAGCTGGAGGAGGCTGGGGTGTAGGGAGGCAGTAATAGCAGAGTCTAGTGAGCAAAGAGGAGAGTGAGAAGAGTCTAGGTCAGAGAGGTGGAGGCCAGGCTCAGAATAGGTAGGCAAAATAAGAGGAAGAAGGAGAAGGAAATAGAAAATCATGTTCCTTTTTAATTCTGTTGCCTTTCCTAGAGTCTCACCACACGCTACTTTGAGGGTACTCTTGGACTGTCATAGGAAAAAAAAAGTCACCCTGCTGAGAGTGGGAGAGGAGGAGGCAATGGTCATCTGGGTCTTTTCTGGCAGATGAATCTCAAGCCATGTGTTAAGAATTCAGCAGGATGTTCAACTGAGAGATTGCCTTTTTCCTTACAGGATTTTGCCTTATACACTTTTAAAAATTGCATAATGAGTACCCCAAATGTGTTCTAGTATATGAATGCTCCTTTGCTTCCAGCTGTGAATTTGGGGCTGAAGGTTGGGCAAGTGATAATAATATGCCCCTGTTGGTCTACAAAGATGACCATTAGGATCTAAGTTTGAAGTTATTTTTTGTAGGGAGGCGGGTTTTATGTTGCAATATTTCCACTCTTGTCTGATCCACCTGATGACTAATAGCACTCAGCTGAGGTGTAGGTTGGTGCTAAAAGTTTACATTTATCCAATGTAATCCACACTCAGTGGATTACATTAGATAAATGCCCATTGTGGGCATAATCCCACTCTGTGGACATCTTTGGGCTGGCATGTAACCAAGTGATGTAACCTACTTTTGCCTTCTGTCGGGGCCATTCATCTCCAGCAGTCAGCTGCTTTTCAGCCTCACCTTGACCAGATTGTCCACTTGAGAGGCCCAATCAGGACTCCTTTTTGATTTGGCCCTCTTGAGCCATGACACAGTGGGCCAACAGAAAGAATATGCTGTTTTCTTCTTTTGAACACCACAACAGTGACTAGTGTGTTCTTTGAGTGAATTGGCCCTTTGAGCCAGGCAGTTGAGAGACTTAAAATATTGCTGAGGCTATTTGTAGTAAAGTTAGTATCAGAAATGCTAAGTAAAACCTTTTAGTGTTTGGGAAAAATGAATCAGAAATTTTGGACTTGTCACCTATTTTAGGTTCTAGTAGTTTACTAGCATGGGTAGATAGATTATCAAAAATAACTTGAATAGTTTCCTGGGCAGTCCTGGGGTAATGAAGGGGATGGAGTTGAGCCTGTACTGACTTACTGAATCCCAACTTGAGTGCAAATAGGAAGTCTTTTAGTTAGCAAGCAAGTGAACAGCTAGGACCAGGCAAACAATAGACTCCACCCTTTATACTGCAGAGTAACTCTAAGAAACTGAGAATTGAAAAAATATATATATAATATATATATGGTTTTGGCCTAGGTTGAAGAATTTTGACCTCTGTATCCTAATACTGGATTTTAAATGCTGTTATTAAGCTGTCCACTGTTCATCTTCATTTTAATAGTTATTATAACTCAAATATGAAAGTATCCTGTAGGCTGAAATTTCATCAGCCAGTTTGGAGGCTGGTGGCTCTTTTCTAATTTGTGAAAGGGGCGGATGGGCAGGAGGGGACTTGAATACAGGGAGAAGCCATCAACTCCTACGTTGGCCACTAATTGTGTTTGGGGAAAGAATCCACAAATCTAAATGAATTTAGATTCTCAGAGCTGAACTGGCCTTTTATTTATTTATTTAAAAAATATTCATCTATTTATTTGGTTGCGCCAGGTGGGCTCCTTTGTTATGGCACGCGGGCTCCTTCGTTGCAGCATGCGAGCTCTTAGTTGTCACACACATGTGAGATCTAGTTCCCTAATCAGGGAATTGAACCCGGGCCCCCTGCATTGGGAGCACGGCATCTTAACCACTGCGCCACCAGGGAAGTCCCCTGAACTGGCCTTTTAATCTAGGGTACTAGTGGATTTGTTTCTCAAACTCCCAGGGCTTTTGGACAAACTCTTCTTAAAGAAGAGTTGATTCCACTTACTTTTGGAGTTGTGGGTGTTATGCATTGCATTAGATGACTTAAAATTAAGCTGATTTTGCTACTGTTTTGATATCTTTACAGTAAGGACAGTTAATTGTACACTGGCTGCCAGTTGTTTTAAGATGAAGATGTGGTAACTCAGATTGAAACAATGGTAATTATGTGGTGACTCCTATTTCCCCAGTTCTTGATAACTTACAGTTACCTCTTTGTGTCTATTTACAGATGTTGATACCAGTGAACCAGGATCAATTCTCCCTAAATGTTGGAACAGTGTTCTGAAGCTCTCTGCACAATGGACCAGGGTGTTTTATTGAGTTAGTGTCTTTCAATTAAAATCTAGTTTTACTAGTTCTTGTATCTGTTTTTCTAGGTGAATGATTAGTGAATGATTACAAATAAGAACTTAACATATTAATTTAGTGGAAGTGGCTCAAACTCTAATTCTTTGAAGTTGTGATATGTAGAAAGGAGAAAATGGGAGGAGGGAAATGCCAAATCCTCTTCTTTAAGATGTGTGCAAATGAAACTATTTAAATACCATACATCAGAGTAGGGAAGCTCAGTCCAGGAATCTTGAGGTGGTGATTAGCCCTTGTAGCAAAGTAAGCCATCTATGGCCAGTGCCCTGATACCAACCTGATTACACGAAAAAGTAGGCATCATGTTGACGACTCCTGACTTCCCGATGGCTTGTCCTTGCTCAGGAGTGTCCTTTGACCCGTGCTGTGTTGGTGGGTTTCAGGCTGAATTGCATCGTGGAAGCTTAGGTTGCATAGTGCTGGGAAGCATAATCCATGTTCCTGTTCTCCCTGCTCTGCTGGAGGGCTCAGCCTCAGGACCTGGGGACTGGAAATAATTCTGTCACTGAGGCCTGGAGATCCAGACCAGATATATGATGACTGATCAAGGATCTTGGATAGCATCACTGCATAGTGTAGGACTTCTCATTTTTGCCCTAATCTCTGCTGGTCAGTCTAGGACAGTGTGTTGGAAAAACTTGCTTTCCTTATTTTAGTAGTAGATTGCTTCCACCATATCAAGACCGCAGGGTTTGGTTATAGCTTTTAGCTCTTGTTGGTTGATGAAGGGTTTGGGTTCTGCAGTGTTTGCCTAAAGTGGGTTGGTGTGTGACCTGTAATTTTGATTCTGAATAAGACTCAAGTCATAGCATTTACTATATTGAATGCATTTAATTCTTTCTCCAGTTAAGGAAGAAGCAGGAAGAAGATCCTCAAAGAACCTTAGAATATCTGGCATGATAGTCTTTCAAACGGGGCTATGCGGAGCCCTCTCAGGGATCATTTCTGGCATATGCCCCCTCATCTCACTGTCTTCCTTCTACTTCACTGCCCCCCCCATGCTTCACTCTGCAGAAGGTACCTTGATATTCTGTTCTATTGGGTTTCCCCGTAAGATTTCAGTCAAAATGTGTTGAGGCTGAAAACAGATCAAAAAGCAGTAGGTAAATGGAAATCTAGAAAGGTTAGTGAACTTGCTTAAAGTTACAGAGCAAGGTACTGGCAGCTACAGGACTAGAATAGGACTTTCTCTGCACTAATTTTGTTTTCTCATTTACTACATTGCCTCAAATATGACATTGTAGGCACTCAATGGAGTTTGAGTTTAATTGAATCCTTGGTGTTTGGTCTTTTATATTACTGGCTCTTTACTCAAACATTTTGTCACACACTACTGTTCTTTCAGAGAAAAATCCTTATAACCAGTTTTGAAACATATGTGAAGTTATTGATGGTAATAGTACTAGTAAGTAGCTGGCCTTTCCTCCTCAGAATATTTCTGAAAGTGATGATAGTACTTTCAAACAGAAGTGGAGGCTTTATCACTCTAAGTTCTTAAGATAAGCTAATGGCATGCTGTCCAGAATGCCTGTGCAAAATGCTGACCTCGGGCTTCCCTGGTGGCGCAGTGGTTGAGAGTCCGCCTGCAGATGCAGGGGACATGGGTTCGTGCCCCGATCCGGGAGGATCCCACATGCCGCGGAGCAGCTGGGCCTGTGAGCCATGGCTGCTGAGCCTGTGCTCCGCACCGGGAGAGGCCACAACAGTGAGAGGCCCACGTACCGCCAAAAAAAAAAAAAAAAAAAAGTGCTGACCTGAATATTCCCATTTCCAGTGACCTGCCCTGGAATCTGAAAAGGAAAATCCAGGTATACCCACTGACAGAAAAGCTTTAGAATGGCTCTGTGGAAATAACTACAATCACCATATTCTTTTTTCTAAAAAATCTGTGAAGCAAATTTGTTTTCAGTTAAGCATTTACTTTATATCTACTTGATGACTACCTAGTGGCTCCTCTTTAAATAGGAAGGGAAGGCGAGGAATACCACTGCAGTGAGGGTGCTGGGACCCTGCAGCATGGGTTCTAGGTGGCAGGATTGTGGACATGCTAGAAGTTCCAGGTCCTCAAAGGAGGCATTTTCCCCAGTTGTAGTGATATTTCCTTTATTCTAAGTGAGTGTAATTCAAAAGTGAGGAGTGATGTGTAGTGAATGTTCTGTGTTCATTTTAAAGAATGTTTCTGTGGTTCTTTTTCTCCTAGTAAATTAGTTTATCTTTGAAATAACTAGTCACTTGTCTAGTCATTTACTCAAAACAGTTGGTTATAGCTGATGTCTATGGTAGGAGAATTTTGCTTGGGGGTTTACTAACATTTTATGAAAGAGAAAAGTCTAAAGACCTTTCTAGAGACATATAGATAGGTGGGTTCCATTGTGGGGAGGAGAACATGTAAGGGAGCCGGCCTTTGCGGGGCAGGGTGGTGGTGGTGATATTGTGGGCTGTGTGTACAGGGTGAAGAGAAATGCCCATTGATGGTCCAGCTGGGGAAGGGTGGAAATTGCTGACAATGGCACTTGATGGGGGAAGAGTGGGTCAGGAAGGAGCAGGCCCACAAGATTGCCCAGTGCCAGGGAACACCATTCACAGGGAGGGGGATGGGGACCTATGGAGTTGAGTAATTCATTGGCCCTGACTGGGACCCTGACCACAGTACTCTCTCCCCTGACTGGAAAGTGTATTCCTGATGGGGAGGGTTGAGTGCAGAGATGCAGTATCTGGTTTGACCAGATTGATCTTCAAGATTGACTAGTTGGTCATGATTGACTGCTTATGGAGTACTGGCCTAACTTTTTTGAGATCTCTCTTTTGACTTTTGCTTTTGACAAACAAGAAGTTGGTAAACAAGAGGGAATGTAATGTCCCTTGGTCTGTTAGAGTTTGAGTTAAAGTACATAATACTAGGTGGTGGTGATTGTCATTTAACAATGTCTGTTATCCAAAGGGAACAGTTACATATAAACTATTGAGGTAATTCATGATTCTTTTATAGGGACTATAATAAATGGGAAATAAATCACAACTAAAATGATTAAAGAAAATAGGTTTTGACTCCATATTTCTACAACATTCCCTGGTCTCTTTAGCAGGTCAAATTAATTCTTTAGACATTTATAAGAAATTTTATTCTACCAGGTACTTGTGGATCTGACAGAAGCCCAAATTTCCTTCTAGTGCTGAAAACAGCAAGCACTACTCTGAATTGGTGACAGCTATAGATTTAATGATTAGATCAAGTACGGAGGTGGCTTGTAAGCGTCAGTTAAGTTGGTTGTAATGTGGACCTCTTTTTCTGAGGTTAATTATGACATTCCTGCAACAATTCTCTGACATCACTGAGTGTCCAACAATTCACTTCTGACACAAACTGCCTGGAGTTTGTGCAGACCCCATAGGCTAATGACTCAGTCTCACAAGATTGCCCCACTTCAGGTGCCAGCCCCAAGTATCAGGTCTCAAGTTACCTACCTGCACTTCTGCCTGGCAGAGTACAAATTTCCCACGACCACCCTCCCCCAGGTTCGATAATTTGCTAGAACATATGACTCATAGAGCTGATAAAACATTGATATTTATGAATACAGTTACATTATAAAGGTTATAACTCAGGAACAGCCAAATGGAAGAGATGTATAGGGCAAGATTTGAATTGGGGGCACAGAGCTTCCGTGTCCCCTCTGAGCATGCCAGCCTCCCAGCACATCAATGTGTTCACCAACCCTGAAGCTCCCCTAGCCTTGTTTCAATTTCAGTTGAGGTTCCTTTGTGTAGGCAAAATTGATAAAAGCATTGGCCTTTGGTGATGAAACTTCAACTACCCTTCCCTTCCTTATGGGCTGGAGGTGGGCCTGAAAGTTCCAGTCATGTGCCTGGTCTTTCTAGTGTGGCCAGCATCTCTCTTAAAACTATCAAAAGGGCCCACCCTGAGTCACCTCTTAGCATAAACTCAGATGTGGTCCAAACCCTGCTCCTTATGAAAAACAAAGGAGCCTATCAGTAAGGAAATTTCAAGGGTTTTAGGAGCTCTGGTAGGAACTGGGGACAAAGACCAAATATATTTTGTATTACATCACATTAATACTCCAGTTTTGCATCCCATAAGTAGGAATAAGGTTACCTAAAGTTGATTTAGATGATAAGTAACTATGCATTTACTGTTAATTTGATGGAGGTTTTTTTGGGGGGTGTGTCAAGAGAGTGCAAATTGCATAGCTTCAGATTACAAGGAGCAAACTCTTCCCTCAATCAGTATGAAATGGCACTCCTAGAATGTGTTATATATTGAATTTAACAGGTGCACTACCTCTACAGCTCCCTAATGCAAGAAAGGAGCTCACTTATAGGAAATCAGATATACAGAAATCACGTTTCCTTTCAGTGTGACTTCAAAGATTCAGGTGTTCATAGTGCGCTGGTTAAGAGCTTCAGCCTGGAGTCTGGGTTTGCATTTGAACTTTACCATCGGCTTGCCACTTGACCTTGGATGAGCCACTTAACATCTCTAAGCCTTGTTTCTTTCATGTATTAAGAGAGGATAATAACAGTAAGTAGTTGTGAGGAGTCAGTAAGACAGTACATTTGCAGGACATGGCACATTGCCTGGCATATAGATAAACATTTAATAACATTAGTTATTATTAGCTACATGCATATATAGCTAAGCTGACAGGGATTGGCAGCTCCCAAAGGGCCAGGAACTATATCATTTTACCTTCTCTTATATGGGAAGTATGGGACAGTGTATAAAACATTGCTAGGCACACAGTAGACACAAGTTATCTATCACTCGAAAATAAAACCTGCTCTGGGTATCTGGGAAATACAGGAGTAACTCTGTAATGGAAACTTCCAGCCTGTTTCCAAAGCTGGCCTAAAACCCAGAGATGGAAAATCTTCCTCCTGAAACCATATAGAGCATGCATGAATCTAGCAACGGGGACAGGGGCTCAGTGGCTAGAATATTGTTGGATCAAAAAATGGGAAACTGGGCTTCCCTGGTGGCGCAGTGGTTGAGAGTCCGCCTGCCGATGCAGGGGACGCGGGTTCGTGCCCCGGTCCGGGAGGATCCCACGTGCTGTGGAGCAGAGCGGCTGGGCCCGTGAGCCATGGCCGCTGAGCCTGCGCGTCCGGAGCCTGTGCTCCGCAACGGGAGAGGCCACAACAGTGAGAGGCCCGTGTACCGCAAAAAAAAAAAGAAAATGGGAAACTGATCCAGGAGACATTTTTATCATTGGCAGTATGCCTTGAGGTTCAATGAGTTGGGCAAAACCGCATGAGACTTTGGGAAGGAAACAACAGATTTATTTCAGTCGGTCCAGACAATCTTTGAGAGTCAGCTGGCAAGTATCATGTTATAGTTGCTTCTCGGAGAAAATGAAAAACCCGGATCCACTGGCAAAGGGCTTACCAACTGCTTGAGGTTCACTTTTTGGGGAAGTCCCCGAAGGCCAGGTCTAATTCTCCTTGTAGCTTACCCATCTGGAGATTCTATTCTAGTGGACCACCATTGGACTAAGTACTAGATTCTAGTCTAGACTCTGCCACCAGTTCTGTGTGTCCTTGGGCAAGCTATAGCCCCTCTTTAAGTGTTTCCTTAGCTGCGACAAAGGATTTGGGACTAAATCACTTTCCCGAAGTGTGGCTTTGGTTACATTCTTAGTATATGTGCTGCTGAAATGAGCATGCAAGGGTGTGTTTTTTATACTATTGATGGTACGTGAGATGATTTTTGCTGGATGAATACTTTTCGCTTATTCTATATTTTAATGTGTATTAATGAAAACATAACTAGCATATTAGACCTATGACTTCATGGATGATGTCGCTTAGGGTGATATTTAAAGTGGATGTGATTTTTTTTAAGCTTTTAAGAAAAATCTTAGGGGAGCAGTAGTTGGGATGGTAAATGGATATGTAAGATCATAAAGGTTGTGTAGGAATGGCTGAAGTTTATAAGTTCTGAGACTCTAATTCTAGTGCAGTGATGTGGCACCTTCATGAAGACTTTGGGGTGATGGACACAATAGGACAGGTCCAAATTTGAGTGACTTTAAAAACTTGCCTAACTCAAGCAAATTGACAGATTTATATTTGTGCATTCATGGTGAAAATGCCTATAAGTTGGTTGTGTAGAGTTTAAATTATCGTAGACATTAGTGGGGGTGGCTTTTCTTAAATAATAAAAAATGAATAATGTTGCTTCCTCTTTCACTTTTAGGAATTTCCTTGAAATCTGGATTGATCTTTAGTTCCTTTCACTCTTTGCTGTTGGAACTCCCCATTGTAGGAGTTAGGGGTTCCATTTGTTCGTTGGGGAGGGAGAAAAGGCCATCCCTGTCTCTTGAACACATGCCTGTGCATGTGTTCTAGGTTCTGGAAGGCCGAGACTCTGTCGCATTCTAATGATCTATACGTTACTTCTTGCTGTTAGCTACTTTAAAGGTGCAGTGTGATGTGTGCCCTAAAATGAAGATAAACTCTGAGGCAAGGTTTATTTAAAATTTCATTTCACTTTTTGTTGTTTTGGTCATAACTCATTGTACTGGGGGTCTTGAGAAGTAAAATGAGCAGTGGTAGAAATGAAATAAACTTGTGGGAGGTACTTTCTTTTTAAGCAAAAACCCAGAATAAGAATGAAATCTTGATTGCATAATAGGAGCCAAGGAAGCTGCTTTCAGATGTAGTCTATGGTTCCTTGAGTTTTTCTTTTCTTTTCTTTTTTTTTTTAAGCCTTAATTACCTGTGTTCCCTTGACACTTTCTGTGTATATTAACGCTGTCATCTTTCATTATCTACATTTGGTTGTTAGCCTCTGTTCTGCAAGTGATTTTGTTCTGTAGTTACCTCAACGTAAAGGGCCATGCATCTGGTATAGCTCCTTGTCATAAACTGTTGAATGTTTCAAATTGTAGTTTTTAAAAATTGCTATAAAGATGGTTCCAAGTCTGTTATCTTTCTGTGTTATCTAGTCAAGATTAGGTTAAAAAAGAACAAAATGGGGACAGTGATGCAACCCAAGATTTTTTTTCTCCTTCATTTTTTTCCTTCATTTATTTAATACAAAGTTTCGACATGATTTCATGATGAGAAACTCTAAGATGTTTCGCGATTGAGGTGGAATCTAATGTTCCAAGCCAGAAACTCTCAGACTTTGGAAATTTTGGTTTTGTCATTCATACTATCTTCTCTCCTGAGAAGTAGTGACCTGTGTTATTTGGCACATTGGAAAAGGGAAAAAGCCTGTACTCAGGGCTATATTTTGCAGGATTAAAAATCTCTTTTCTTACTAAAATCTGTTTCATGACATGCATGACATTCATCCTTTGCACAAATTCACAAGACCCACCTTACTAAAGGTAGACGTCAGGTTTCTGACAGAGTCCATTTCCCTTGGTGCAGAGGCTAGTCATTATTTATAGATAATTGCTGATGAGTGTGGAGGTATTCTGAAAGGGGATATGCAGGGGTTGTGACATTTACCTTTGGTCTATAGACTAGGATTTGCAAACCTAGAGTGAGGTTGTTTAATACCTTCTCTTCTTGGGAAATTGCCATTGGATCAATGAGTCTTGGTTAAGATTTCTTGAGGGCAGCTGAATAGTTGGGCTTTTAAAGATGAAAGCCACATAAAGAAGTATTCTTTCCCAATCATACAAATAATTATCTCTGTGGTAGTATAATCCCCATAGAAGTATAAGCATTCAAGACCATACATTTAAAAAGATAAATATAATTTTGAGTCAGAATGAAAGATGTGCAAACATAGTGGTAGAGTTCAGACCATTCTTACATGTTTCCAGCACCACTTTGGTTTTCTTATGGCAGACTAACCTTTTAATTCATCTGGAGTCTTTTCACTTCTAAAGTAAAGCCCTTTTAGGATGCTGGAAACTTGAACTTTCATGGTTACCTTCAAGTCAAAAAAAAAGGTGTACTCGAACACTTTCTTTATTAACTCTTGACTTTAAACCTCCCTGTCAAAGAACCGGAATTGCTTAATTTATCAGAACATTTGCTTTTCTAAGTTTCCAGCTCACAACCATTCTGTGGCGTAGCAGAAAGAGATAATAAAAAGTTAAGCAACAGGTAAAAATCTTTTCCTGTAGCCTTTTCCCCATTTGGAAGCAGTTTTTCCTTCCCTCTGAAGCAGTTTGGCCTAAGCTCCTCCTTTTTCTGATTTGAAGCTTTACTATTTGCATACAATGCTTAAATTGACTCACTCAACACCAAGTTCTGAACATCTCCAAGTATTTAGTACTTTTGACTCAGGCTGCTTAAGCAAAAGATTACAATAGAGGCTTAACAGGACAAAACCTTTAAAAACACACTTTAATGGTACTCAAGGTTTCCAAACAGATACAAACTATTTTCTAAGAAGAACCAGACTATGTAGTTTTCAAGTTAGACATATGAGCAAGGAAGCAGCTTTCCCAGATGGAATGTGGATCATTCACAGAGAACTTCTGAAACTCAAAACTTGTCTTCTAGATCTTGGCCTCCAAACTTGATTCTCTCATCACTGACTTCAAAGTGAAGTATGTGTAATCTGAATTTTTCTTAAGGGCGAACTCTAGGATTGGATGCATGTTGCTTCAGGAAAAATAAATATGTTTATATGTTGCCAGTTTTTCATTCCAGTAAATTTGAGTGCCTTTTGTGGACCTTGTTCTTAAGGACCTTATGGTATGAAAACAGATAGAACAACAAATAGAAAATGTTGTGATACCTGTGCCCAAAATGTTAGTGCTATAAATGAAGGTGTGAAGGGACAAAGAGGGTCTAGGTCAACTTGAAGGAGTCAGGAGAGGAGTCCTGTGAGAAGTAAAATCTGACCTGGGCTCAAAAGACCAAGACTAGAGAGAGGAAGCATTCCAAGCGCAGGTAACAGTATGTGTAAAACTACAGAGGCATGAGAGGCCATGGCATCTTGGGGAATGGCACATGTTTCAGTATGCCCGAGGGATGTGGAATGAGAGCGGGAGAATGACAGTAATTGAGGCCAAATTCAGAAGAGCCTTGTATGCCTTATTAAATTTGGATTTTATTTTGTAGGTGAAGGGGAGCTATTAAATAATTTTGAGCAGGGACATGGCATATTCACACAGGCTATATGTGTGTTAAAAAGATCAATCCAGTGGCAGTGTGGAAGACACTGGAGGGAGCAATCCCAGAAGTAGGTAAACTGTGAGAATACTGCAGTAAAGGTGGCAGGGGGCTGAACTGTAAAATTAGGGAGTTAGAATTTACAGAGTTTGGCATAATCTGATGAAAGTTTACTGCTTGCATGTCCCACATGGGTTTTAGGCTCAAGGGTGCTCTGCTCCATACAGTCCCTCAGGGACCCAAGCTGATAGGGGTTCCACTCTCGTGTGCTGTATCGTGTGCTGAACTGTCTTGGTCACCATGGCAAGGGAAGAGATGGCTGGAATGTCATATGCCAGCTCTGTGCTTGGGCTGGGAAATAAGTATCACATCTGTCTACAGCTCACTGTGTCATTTCTGCCTACAGCTGTTTGGCCAGAAATAGATACATTTCCCCATCTAACTGAAGAGGCTGGGAAACTGGGGGAGCTGATGGAATGTTGGCTGAGCTTCTCTGTCTGTGCTACAGTGTAGGGACTTGAGTAAGGTACTTTATTTCTGAACTTATTTCCTCTTCTGTAAAATAGGAATATCAAGAGTACCGGCCTCAGTCCCAGAGACTCTTTTAGGAGGATCCCCAAGACACTTTCATAGGATCTGGAAGATCAAATTCTCTTCTTAATAATACTAACATCATTTGTCCTTTATACTGTCATTCTCCCATGAGTTTTATAGAGGCTACATGACATGTTATATCACAAAAGATTGAATGGAGAAGCATATATGGGAAATGAGCTGTCTTCTTTTAAGCCAGACCTTAGGGATACTTGCAAAAGTGTAAAACAGTGTCACTCTTCTCATTAAGTTTTTGGAAATACAGTTATTTTTCATAAAAATGTTGTTTATGTTAACATGCCATGGTTTATTATTGATATTTTATTTATTTATATTTTTTAGAGGCTATTATTTTTTTTCCTATACGGACTTCCCCTTTTCCTAAGTCTTCAATATTTTATTCTTTGTACTATACATACTTCGATAACCTTGCTTAAAATGCATACATATGTCATATGGTAACACATGGTGTGTATTTTTTAATATTTTAATTTAATTTTTTTAAGATTTTTTTTTTATGTGGACCATTTTTAAAGTCTTTATTGCATTTGTTACAGTATTGCTTCTGTTTTGGTTTTTTGGCCAAGAGGCATGTGGGATCTTAGCTCCCTGACCAGGGATCAAACCCATACCCCCTGCATTGGAAGGTGAAGTCTTAACCACTGGACTGCCAGGGAAGTCCCCAGTTTTTATTTTATATTGGAGTATAGTTGATTAACAATGTTGTGTTAATTTCAGGTGTACAGCAAAGTGATTATACATATACATGTATCCTTTTTCTAATTCTTTTCCCATTTAGGTTATTACAGAGTTCCCTGTGCTATACAGTAGGTCCTTGTTGGTTATCTATTTTAAACATAGCAGTGTGTATATTATTGATATTTTAAATGAAGTAATACAATTTTTTTTTTTTTTTTTTTTTGCGGTACTCGGGCCTCTCACTGTTGTGGCCTCTCGCATTGCGGAGCACAGGCTCCGGACGTGCAGGCTCAGCGGCCATGGCTCATGGGCCCAGCCGCTCCGCAGCATGTGGGATCTTCCCAGACTGGGGCACAAACCCGTGTCCCCTGCATCGGCAGGCGGACTCTCAACCACTGCACCACCAGGGAAGCCCAAGTAATACAATATTTTTAAATTTCTCAGTTTAAAAAAGTACCAACCTCCTAGGGTAGCTGTAGGGATTAACTTCTGTCACGACTATAAAATGCCTAGCATTGTGTCTGGCACAATAACTATATTGGAGGGAACCTTTAAGTTTCATCTTGAGCTTTTCTTACTATGGGTCGTATCTAATTAGTGGATTATAACCAACAATTAAAAACCAAATAAAAAAAAAGAAATAGCATAAATCAGAGTTCATCACTGAAGTGAGAGTAAATACTGCTTAATGAGTGGTATGTGTGTGTATATACATGTGCATTTGGTCAGCATGTAACGTGTTTCTTACTGAAGGTCGCAGTTCAAGTTGGAAAGACAGTGGTTTAGTTCAAGCTCTCATTTTGCAGTGTCTGAAAGACTTACGCATACTAAACAAAAAAATGACTCTACTGTAGTATGTTTTTTTGAAAGAGGCAGTTTAAACTCTGTATTTTTCAAAAGTGGGCTTGAGAAGCATTATCCCTAATTTTGAGAAAGAGTAGAACATGGTTTGAATTTAGAAAGTGTTTATTAGATGCCAGTTAGCCCTTTTCACGCTGCCATATACACTTCCTGCCTTCTTGGAACTTTAATCCAAGATGCGGTCACTAAAACAGTAACATCTTTTCTGTGCTTGTCATTTCTGACTATCTGCTTGAGAGCCATGAATGTTTATGTTCCATAGGAATAAATAATGTACAATGCATTCAAGTCTTGAATGCATAGTAGAAATAATTGTCTGTTATACTAGAATGTCATCATAGACAATAAAAAAAATTCAGTCAGAAGAACTTACTGAGGAAGGAGTTAATGAAATATTTTCCTTTCTTTTTTTTAAATTTTTTTCGGCCTGGAAGAAAAAAGTATCAAAGTTGTATTTAAGATTAAGTGACTTCTCGTAATGAGTAGTGATGTCAGCAAACTGATGTACAGTGAGCAACACGCTGTGTCTTTTTTGGAGCAGTGGTGGATAATAGTTAACGCTTTCATTTTGATAAGCCCATTGGTGACACTGAGTAGTACCCTGGGTGAATAGGAGTCAATACTGGCTGCCTGGCAGAAGTAGATTTGTTATATAATTTATGGTACCCAGAAGCCCTTTGGGGAGGTCTTTATTACTATCCTGACAGCATCCATCTAGGCCTGGAGATTAATTTTTGTTGTTCTCATCTAGTTCTGCCAGGCTGATTCTCATAACTGAAAGGGTAGCAACTTGCTGTTAAATGCTGGCACTTGGCTTTTGCTTTTGACACAAAGGTATGTTAATCAAGAATGGGTGTTAGGAATCCGGAAATGTTTCAGTTAGTGATTTATTATAGTTTAGAGACTTTTCTTCCCAGTTAAACTGATTTAACTTCTGAAAAATGAGTCAATTCAGGGTTTCAAACGTTTCCTCTTCAACTAGCCTCAAAAAACGTTTATTAGCGTTTCTGTCTTGTAAATTGCTGCTGCAATTCATTTGTGTCAGTCCTGCCACTGCTGAAACAAATGCAGAAGGAGTGTCAGTTTAGTTTTCCATCGTCTGATACATGGACTTCTTAACTCTATTACTGGTGGACATCCACTGTTAGTTAAACAAGCCTGTACTATTTTTTAATGACTCACTGAGAAGTCATGTGGTGGTGTGATCCCTGTCCCCAGCTACCAGCACTTAAACTTATAATTTTCACTGTATTGTGTTAAAACAAACTTCTAATTCTGGCTATTTTTCCTTTCAGTTTTAAGCCTAAGGTTGGAAGCTCTATTTTTATAAAATACTCTCCTAGAAAAGTTGCTGGTGTTGCTACCCCTGGGGGTGGGGAGAGAAAGAGCTGACTGTTTCACATGCCTAGGCAGAATGTGTGGGCTGGCCTGCCAGCCAGCAGAGGTGGAATCTGCCCTTTGCTTCTTGGCAAGTACGTCTGGCTTTGAAGGCCCTGATTAGGATTTTAGGTCTTGTCCTTTTCTTGCTGTTATATGAAACGTAGTGTATTGTCTCCAGTGGTTCTAAAGAGATGGAGGACCTCGATGGTCCACATCCCTTATCGTCTTTGACAAGGTACGTGCTTCATCCCTCAGACTTAAAAGCCAATCTGTCATCAAGCGAATTTTAAAAATTACTACAGTGGAACAAGATGGCTTAAGAAGTGTAAAACTGGCTGTGAGTTCTGTGTTCACTATGTAGGATGCGAAAAAGCTGCTGGCTTTTGCCCTTGCATCTCTAGACACCTTAAATGTGATTTCTGTGTTTATTGCGGTAGAGAAGAAGCAGTTCAGACCAGCAGCAGAAGGTTTTGCACTGACTTCACCTGCTTGGCAAATCCTTGGAACTTCCTAGAGTGCTGCATGGCTATGGCTTGAATAAACTGTCTGGACTTTCACCCTTGCTCAAGGGAGAGGCAGGAATGATTTCCATTATTATGTGAATTTTTTCCCAGGGACTAAGGTACAGGTCAAAAAGAGGCACTATAGGATGAACATCTCCCAATTTCAGCTTCAGATTTTGGCTTTTGCTGTGTTTGAGGTGAAAATTAGCTTGTGGAGTGAGGAGAGATGGAGCTGATACTGCTGAGAAGCTGTGTTTGTATCACATTATATGGTAACTGATGAGGTAGGGAGTAATTGGAACAATGAGACAATTTTCTACTTTCTCTTTGAAGGTAGTGGGGTGTTGAGAGGCAAGGCATTCAGGAGGAATTGGACCTTAGGAACCAGCTCTTGAGTGGTGAAATTAAGTTCTACTGTACATTCTTAGGGCTCAACTTCCTTTACTGTTGAGTATTTGATAACGTCATCATATAATTAGAATTGGTATGAATAGCTGTCAGATGATATTGAGAACTATGTGCTAGGGACAATGCTGAATATGCCATGCTCATCATTTATTCAAGCATGAGTTAATACATTTAAAATGTGCATAGACTAGTGCCTTGGATAGAAGTGCCCAACAAATATCAGTGATTATTATTTATTCAGGAGATATTTACCAAAACATTTGCTTACATGACAAAGCTTAGGTGCACAGCCAAAGTGGTGAATGAAATAAAATCCCTGCTTTTGTGGAAGTTACCTTCTAGTAGGGGGAGCGGACAACAAATAAGTTAACAAACAAGAATTTCAGAGAGTGGTATGTGCTGAAGAAATAAAATAGTGTGCTGGATCAGAGGGAGAGGGCACTTTAGATTGGTTGGACAGGGAATGCATCTCAGCATTTGAAGGAGATGCATCTGATAAGAAGGAGCCATTTATTCTTCACAGTGACCCTTTGTCCCAATTTTCAGGTGAGAAAACAGAGGCGCAGGGTGACTAAGGATGTGCTGGGAAGTGAATAGAGCTGGGCTGTACAGACCCAGTCATTCTGCATCCAAAGCATGTCCTATCCTTCCCAGAAAGGTAGCTGTAGGAGCTGCAGTATCTGCAGTTGGTTTTGAGTGAAGGAAATGAATGTGGTTGCAGTGCAGGTAAAACCCTCATGCAGTTCAAAAAAGTTGCAATTTTATGGACCCTCAGTTATGGGGTGCAAAATTTGAGTATGAGTGTGTGTACATATGTACAGCTTATTTTGGGATCCAAAGCTGTCTTCCGATTTTAAAAGGTGGTGACAAAAAGAGCTTGTGGCATTGCTGCTTTATTTTAGGATTTTCTCACATTGTTTTTTTGGAAAATAGGGCCTACCTGCTAAGGCAGAGTTTATTGTTTTGTGTGTGTGTTATTTATTTATGGCTGCATTGGGTCTTTGTTGCTGAGCGTGGGCTTTCTCTAGCTGCGGCGAGTGGGGGCTACTCTTTGTTGCGGTGCGCGGGCTTCTCATTGCAGTAGCTTCTCTTGTTGCAGAGTACGGGCTCAGTAGTTGTGGCTCGCAGGCTCTAGAGCGCAGGCTCAGTAGTTATGGTGCACGGGCTTAGTTGCTCCGTGGCATGTGGGATCTTCCCGGACCAGGGCTCGAGCCCATGTCCCCTGCACTGGCAGGCGGATTCTTAACCACTGCGCCACCAGGGAAGTCCCAGGGCAGAGTTTTAATAGACAGCATTGCAATTGGCCATTAGGTGGTGGCAATTTTGTCAGATCAGTATGGGCGGGAAGTGGGTGGGAACTGGGCTGGAATCATAAGATGTCTTACTTTGCCAAGCCTGTAATACCATGATGCCAGCCACCAGGTATAAAGCTCTATTTTTTATATGATTATCTGCTTATCTTTACCCATGTTAATGTACCCTTTGGCCTCATGCCATATGAGTGCACATTTGTGAAATAAGTAACTTGAAGAAAAAGGCTCAAACCTTGGGGCCTCGAGTTTCAACCAACAGGGAATGTATTTCCAATAAAGACACACTAACATGGGCATTTCCTGTCACCGTCTTCAAAACCTGAATGCTTTCTAAATAGGCTCTTCAGTACTTGAAACCAAAGAGAAATTGTTTCAATAATAGTCATTGAAACCAAGAGGGTAGCAAAGTTCTGGTCAGGTCTGGTCTTTCAGTTTCATAGGATGTGGTTTAGATCAAATAACCTATTTTAGTCGGAAGATTGATCATGTTATTGCATAGGGAAAGACTTCCAAGAGCTTTTGCTTTACGGCCTTTCACGTGGTGTCTGAATGCTGGGAGGAGGTTCCTCCTTGGGAACATGAAGATGACAGAAGTATACACAATAGAAAAAAGCAGCTGTAAGTGCTCTGTGGCATATTTGCTTGAAGGAGGCTTAAGGTTGTAAGAATTGCAATTGGAAAGGTTCTTTTTCTCATTAGTCATACCATCTTTCAAATTCTTTTGAATAGCATTATCATGGTCCACCCAGTTGTAACGGAATTTTATAGTTTGCTCGAGTTTGGGATCATTGGTCTTAGGGTTCAGCTCAGGGGTCTCTTGATACATTGGGTTGAAATTGTGGCCTAGTAAGTTGGTCTTCGACCATGGTATCAGATCTTCTGTTTCTTTGCTCTGTGAGTAGAAGAGGTCTAAGTGACAGCTGTGTCTTGGTAGGGACTCTCTGTTGTGACAGAAAACCTGACTTCTGGCTTACGAAAAAGGAGAATTAATTGGCTCATACAACTGTAAAGTTCAGGCTTTGATCTGACTTAGGTACAATTAGATTCTGGGTGCAAATAATGCCTTTGAAACTGATTTTCTCTTTGTCTCTTGGTAGTGATTTTATTCTGGTGTCTTACATGCATTTGAGGTGAGACCCATCTGATAAGAAGAGACAGTTTAACTCTCACAGTGACCCTTGGATAGGCATTATTATTTTCCCTGGTGCTCTTTCTGGCAAGATGACCAAAGCAGCTCCAACCTCCTTTGCTTTCGGTGCTAAGATTCACTTTGTCTGACTTAGGTTACCTGCATGTTCCTGGCCCAATCATTGAAGCCAAGGGCATAGGAGGCTTTGGTGGGCTTGAGTCACATGGTCCATTATGAGCCCCACCCAACTTACATGACCAAGAGTGAGGGAGAGGAATCTTCTAGTGAAAATTGGTGGCCACCTGATGAAGAACCTGGAGGCTGGGGGAGCAGACAAGTCTGTGCTGTAAGCGATAATATCCTTTGGTCCAGTCTGAAGCTAGAAAGCCATATAATAAGTCTGTGGTCTAAATCCAGCCTATTAACCGTCTCAAGGGTGCCACAGTTCCATTTTGAACGAGGCTCTTGCTCCCTGGGCATGTGATTCACTCAGTTTCAAGTCCATGGGTCAGACCCTTCTACCCCAACGCTAAACCTATAAGAGGACCTCATTAGACCTTAGGATGGGCGTTATCTTTTTTGTGTGTGTATGTGACATAGGGGAAGTTTCATTTTCTTTTCAAAGAATAAATTGGGGAAATGTAGGTATAATTGAAACATACCCTTATGATTAATCTCTTCCTGTCCCCCACACCGTACCCCACCCCCATCATTTAACAACACTGTCTTGAAATCCTTGGAGCCAAAATTGTTGGATTTGTCAGTCTTTTGATGTGATTTACAATGAAGCAAATGGTCTCTCTCTTGTTTTCCATCCTCCTTTGGCAGTTTGATATTTTTTCTTAAATATGTCTTAAAGTGCTTTTGGTAAGGTGTTTTTTTTTGGCTTTTTTTTTAAGAAATTGAATTAGTTGACACATATTACAAGATGGTGTAAATACTCCCAGTACACTCCCATTGTGTAAGTTGACACTACTTTTTTTGAATTCACATTGAATATTATATATATAATATTTTTTTGCACAGTCTTTGATCTGTTGTTCCACTTCTAGGAATTTATTCTCAGGAAATAATTACAAATGTGCTGAATTTTAGCTGCTATTCTGCTTATTATCCCAGTATTATTTATAATAGTGAGCTATTGGAAGCAAACTAAATGTCCAACAATGAGAGTTTATTTTAAATTGACAAATTATCAATGAAAGACCTATCTGGCTATTAAATCTGTTTTAACAGAGAGTCTCAACCTTTCTGTAACCCCTCTGCAGTGCAGCACCAAATTTTTGACAGATTGAGTAGTAGGCTATAAATAGTTTATGGGTTGTGTGAAATAGCTGGTGTGTCAGTGGTGATACCAGTACTGCCATTGAATGCTGCTCTTTTAAAAGCATTTGATGAGAGAAGATTTATATGAAAAAGTATAAAATGGAAACATTTGCAAAATAGAATGTACAATACAACCCAGTTTTGTTTAAAAGTTCAGTGTGTGTAGTATGAACATGCATGTATTTACTTAGCTGTGCCATCCATATGTGCTTATGTAAAACACTGAAAGGATATACTCCAAAATATTAATTGTAGGTGGTGGGATACTACGGGACTTTTTTCTCTTTATGCTTCTCGTATTTTCTAAACTTTACAGAATAACTATGTAATGCTTTTGAATTTGGCAGTGGGTAAGAAAGTCTTAGTGGCCTTAGTTCTCTGACCAGCTTACTGATGTGGTTGAAAACGGATATTCTTTTATTATACAGATCTTTTTTCTGTCCCTCTTCCTCTTCCCATCTACTATGCATTAGCAATCAGCTTCCATCATGGGCCTCTAGGAAAAAACTGATAAATGTGGCCTTAATGAATTTGGATTTTTTTTTTAAAAGAATTAGCAAACATCACACTAGTTACCATGTGATGAACCTGAGCTCTATTTAGAAGAAATGTGGCTCTAGAAACCACATCTGTACATTTGTGGTCATGCAGGTGCTGCTCTAAGACGTCTGCATGCACTCATTTATCATCTTTATATTGGGTTCCTTTCTCATCTTTTGACTCATTTCATAGTTTCCTTTCTTGCCTTTCTTTTACTTAGATGCAAAGACCAAATCTCAACTCCAGTTAACTATTTTTCAGTCAGTTATTGACTACTGAATTCCTCAGGTGACTGGAAGGTGAACAGTTGATGTGGTAATTGGGTGTTTGAGGACTAATTATCTACAATCTGGTAGACCTCCAGGGTGGCTGGTATCCATATGCTAATTGGAAGCAGGGAAGTGGTGCCTAACCAGTGGTTTTACCTTCAGTATGGCCTAATGAGGCTGTGTCCTGAAGATAAGCTCCAAGCTAAAACCAGAGATAAAGAGTATAGCATATAGCAGGCACGCCATTTTTATTATGGTACCACAGAGCACAAATCCAAGACAGCCCTCTGGTTTTAAACAGGGAAAGTTAGTTAATGAAAAACCTGGTGCAGAAACAAAAAGAGTGGCCAACCTAGAAATCTGGTGCCCGTTAATGATGCGTACTTTGCAAATAAGTGGACAGTCTGACTTGTCCAGATCAATAGTGACAGCAAAATTATTCCAAGTGTGGGTCAGTAGAATAATTCAGCTCTTTTTTGGTTGTTTTGAGTCATGTGGGATTAAACATGTAGCAGCTCTGGAACCCAGAGGCCAAAAATGCTTGATTCTTTGGTATTTGGAAACTTTATAGTATACGTGTGTGTTGGCTTGGTTGTATTTGGCAAGTAGTATTTGTTCTTGCGAGCCCACACTGACTTCAGTCCTCAGACCTCAGTTGTATATATATATCCTTAGTATATCTGAAGTATGCAAGGTAAGGAATGTAAGAACCCTTTAAAAAGAAAAGAAAAATTCTTTTGTACAAAGCTGACTGGTCTTAGTCCTGTGACCTAAGATTATTTTACAGAAATATAACCAATTGGTTTATTTTCTTTTTTAAAAATTTTACTTTTCCTCCATCCCTCTTTCTGCACTTTTGAGATTGGTTGATGTAGAAAGTCTTGTGTTCCTACCCCTCCCTAACTGGAACTGCTGTTTTAGCTTGCTGCTTGCAGTACATTTTAGGACAGAAAGTCTTTTAAAAGCATGAAAATAGCAGACGCGTCTCATTTGCTTTGGCAGGGGAAATAGCTTTTCCTCCCAAGTAGCTCTAGGTAAGACCTAGTCTCCAAAGGTGCTCTTGTAAGTCCCAAGTTCCAAATGACAGCAAGCAGAAGACTTTGCATTTTAAAGTACTCCCTCAGTCTTTCCTTCTGTTATTTTTGCAAGTTTACTTTCTAGGAAGTAGTTTATAAATGGACACCACCCATTTCCCAACTTTTTCTCAGGTCATTCAGCATCTGCAGCTGCCAGTTGGGATCAAGAGGCTCTTGTGGTCTTGCTTTGAGACTCCCCAGGGGGATGGCTTCTGCTAGTACAGCTGCTTCAGCCCCTGGCAGCTGGATGTCTGGCATATATAGTAAGAAGTAAAATCATGCGCCCAACTAGCTATACAGACTGTTTGGATGGAAGTTGGAAAGATGGGTTTCTTATTGCTATAATATGTAGAAGCACCAACATTCGTCAGTGGCTTCTTGCTTCTGAACAGACTCTAGATGGGAACAGAATAGGAGGGGTGGATTGGATCAGTTCCTTCTCTCAAGGAAGTCATCAGAGTAGATCTCAAGTGCCTTGCTGACACTGGATTTTGGTGCCAGCCTTTGCCCCCTGTTTTTTAGCTCCCAGCCAGCTATAACAGTGAGCCAGCTTGCTCTGTTTTCCATACATCAGGGCCTATTCCTGACCCTGCAGAGTTCAAACTAAGATGATTAGGACAGGGAAGCCTGCAAAAACAGTGTAATCTTTTACCTCTTGTTCAGATTGGAGTAGCTCTGCTTTCTGTGTCTTTTTGGACTTCTCATTTTCCCTTGGCTCTAACAGGCTTGGGCAAGAAGTATGAGAGCTGTTCACTGAGGAGGCAAAATGCCTGTCCTCAGAAGCCTTGCAAATCTAGAACTTCAGCCTTTCTGGATACCAAAACGTGAAGGTAGTCCTAGAGTATTAGACTTGGAAGGATTTTAATCATGGGAACACAAACTCAGAGAGGTTAAGGGAGTTGTTCAAGGACACACATTGCTTAGGGAGATCCCAGACCGGAACTGAAGGCTTCCTGGGAGTTTACTCTGTTGACTCAGTACCTCTGGAGTACAATCAGGTGTTGATAATGTATCTTTTCTTCTTGGGCCATCATCATCTCCTTAGGGGAAGGATATATCCTGGCATACGTCATAGCAAAGAACAGTATGTAGTGAGGCCAGTGATGTAGAATGGTGAGTTTAGAATTACACTGCCTGGGTTTGAATCCGTTTTCCTGTATCACCTCAGGCCAAATCCCTGGAACTCTGTTCAGTTTCCCCTTCTGTAAAGTGAAGGTTATATTATCTTCCTCATAGAGTTGTAGTGGGTTAAATGTGATAATTCATGTCAGTCTCCTCAATACATACATGTAACTTAAAAGGTATTGCTATTAATAAACATTTTTAAATCCTGTCTCAACTTGGACCAACCAGATTGGTCCTTTGCCTTCTTCCTTTCCACTTTATGCTTCCAGTCATTGAAGACCCAGAACAAGACTCATCTTCTCTGTGAAACTTTCCCATTGAGTTGATTTTGGAGTCTTGACAGACTGGTTTTATTTCCTAGTCCCACTGCTTAGTGGTTAAGAAACCTCAGTTTCCTAATCTGTAAGGGCCCTGACAGCCTAGGTTGTTGTGAGGTTTGAAGGTGATGTATGTGAAGCATATAGCCCCATGTCCCACAAACACCAATTTCTCTTCATCAGTCCCTCCACCTTTCTTTCCATAACACTGGTCCACACTCCACTCTCCTTTCCTGTCTCCATTTGTCTTTGTGTGGTTTAGCCCTTCTTGGTCCTTCTGTTCCATAAGAGGTGACTCTGTTTCAGAGGTAGATAGTAAGTCCTAGAAGACAGGGACTTGCCTGATTGTCACTTCATGGAACTGCCTAAGAGATGGAAACAGTTTCCTGGTCTCTTCTTCTCTGGCTCTCTGGAGCCAGAGCAGCCACTGGGACCACGACCTCTGGGATTGCCCTCAGCCCAGCAGTGCCAGCGCCAGGCCTGGGGCCAGGCAGGCAGCCAAGCCCATCCTCAGGAATAGCAGCTGGGACTGGCACAGGGAGGAGGGAGGCTGGAAGCTGATGCAGGGAAGCAGTGAGGGAGAGAGGCAAAGTTAGAGCTGAGACTGGAGGAGGAAAGCTGGAGGCTGGTCTTAGTCCAGCATAAGCTGAGCAGTTACTGTCTTTCAAGTAAACCCCCAAGGCTGTGCATAGAAGTAGGTTTCCTGGTTTGTGGCTTTTTTGCCCCTTTTATTCTTCTTCCTACCTTTCCTTTCTTCCCACCCCTCCTTGTCTCTCACTCCATTTCACTCATTTATGCCACTTTAGCTGAAATAGGAGAGCAGAATCACTTACTGCAAGAACAGGAAAGCTGCTGTGGGCATTTGGGGCGTCAGCATACCTGAACTGCCCCAGGAGACCTGGCCTGGCTGCTGACAAGAGCACTGTTCTAGAAGGGAGACTTGATTCTGTCACCAACTTTGTGATAATAACAACTGTAATAAAGGCTAACACTTACTGAATATTTTTTTTTTTTTTTTTTTTTTGTGGTACGTGGGCCTCTCACTGTTGTGGCCTCTCCCGTTGTGGAGCACAGGCTCCAGACGCGCAGGCTCATCGGCCATGGCTCACGGGCCCAGCCGCTCCGCGGCACGTGGGATCCCCCCGGACCGGGGCATGAACCCGCGTCCCCTGCATCGGCAGGCAGACTCTCAACCGCTGCGCCACCAGGGAAGCCCCCTTACTGAATACTTTTTATGAGCCAGATATTGGGCAGAGGATTTTACATGGGTTATCTCATTTACTCTATCCACCAGACCATGAGGTACAACTGTCCCATTAAAGTTACATGCTGATGGTCACAAAGTTGCTCCATCACCATGATTCAGATCCAGGTTTGTCTGCTCCCAGAGCTCTTCCTCTTAATGACCCTGCTCCAGTTTCTCCCTTCCTAGATAGCTCGTTGACCTCCGTGTACCTCCATTTCTCTTCCTATGAAATGGGGGTAATTATTTCATAGAGCTACATTTATATGTAGCTGTTACAATGTACTAACAAGTACAAAGTGGTATTCATTAATAATGATACTCTGTTAGTGAAATTTGGCTCTGGGGTGCTCAGATTGTGCTGAGGCTGTCCACTTCAGAGAGGTGGCAGGACCACTGGCAAGTATAAATGCGTATAAATAAGTAGCAAGTTGGAAATCCTGTTTTGCAGATCTACAGAGCTGGAACCTAGTGGAAAGGGAATGGAGTCTGGAGCTGGCTGGAAGGCTGTCCCACGTTAGGGACAGGGAGTGACCAGCAATTCAGAGTATCCAGAGCGCACAGCAAATACCCAGCTTGATTTTATTCAGCGTCATTCACAAGTCTTATCCTGTGGAGGATCTGATTCCCCCAGGTATTTCTGACCAATGGTGCATTTGAGCAGGGTCAGTGCTGTAGTTCAAGAGACTGTTTTTGAGCAAGACCCAACTGCATGACTCAAGGCAAGGATAGGCGGCCTGTCTGGGCCTGGGGAAGCCAAAGCCTGGAGCCCATTGTTCAGATGGGACAAGCTGGGGCTTCCATCAGGCTAATCAGATACTACCCGGCTGTTAATAATGGTTGTCATATCAAGTGTTTTCTGTGTGGAGGACAGTGTGTGCCAGATACCCTTTATCTGCGTTTCCTGACTGAATCCTTACAACTGCTCTTTGAAGTAGATACCGTTTTGCAGGTTGAGGAAATTCAGGTTTTGATCAGGGTCGAACATCCGGTGGCAGAGTAGGACTTTAAGACCTGAAGCTTTTAACCATGCTGGTGGGCTGAAACATCACAGGTTTAAGAACTTTGGACTAATTCTAGTCCCCGCCTCTAGTGAGACTGAGCCTAACGGCATCTTGCCTGCCTGCATCACGGTCTTAATGCTTGCCTGGGAGAGGGCAGTTGGCTAGGATGCCCTTCTTAGCACAGGGCACAGACCATGTTTTTTTTTTTTTTTTTTTTCCAGTGGCTAATTGTAAAACTTGCTGCTCTGTGATTGATGTGGTGACACTGCTGAGCTTGGGACCCATCCATTGGTGGGCTTTCCCGAGGTGATCTGATGTAGGTGGGCTCAGCAGTCCAGCCTAGTGGTGAAAGGTCATGGTTTCTCAAGCCAGACATACCAGGTTCTGCTTGTGATCTTGGGTAATTTTCTTTGTGCCTCAGCTTCCCTGTCTTTAAACGGGGTTGTGGTAAGGATGTATGAGTGTTATTGTCCATAAAGGGCTTAACATAGTGCCTGGCATGGTATCAAGCGCTCAGTAATTGATGACTACTATTATTAGCTATTAGCCAGCAGCTACTGGGTGCAGGGAAACTTTCAGCTTTAGAACACTTGAAGTGCTGCCACCCTGGGACACACGGCTGAGCACCATGATTGAGCCTGAGAAATCTCTGGGTACAGAACTATTTTCCCAAAGAAAGGGGAGACACAAAAGAAGGGAGCCCATTGAGTAATCAGGGGACCACACTTACCACCAGATCTGGAAATACTTTTTTCTGGCTTGAGACCACAACTTGCTTCAAAGAAAAGGACCAGAGTAGAGGAAAGGGGTCCAGCCTCCTGGCACCTGCTCATTGACCATCTGTCTAAATTGATCTCCCCCTCCTTTTTTTCATCTGCTGGGCATGTAAAATGCCTTCAGGTTTCAGCTGGTACTGCTGTGCCAGGTAATCAAAGATGCTCTCACGTGGAGGGCTGGTTGGGTAAATGGATTAGGGCCTCTTGGGAGGCCCATCTGTTCTGTCCCTATGTGAAGGCCTTGGCGCCAGTATTTGGACGAAGCTGATATAATGCAGCATCTGTCCAATGGGGCAGGGGTGAGTAGCCTGGGGTAGGTGGGTCAGTAGGAAACCAGGAAATCCTCTTACCCTGCCAGGTACCTGGGCTTCCCTCAGCAGCGGGAGCTGAGCAGCAAAGCCTGGTGAGTCAGCGTGCCTGGGAATTAGAGTTGCCAGTCTGTGAGCATGTGGGATCTGTGTAAGTTTGGGCCTTTTGTTTCTTTCAGCATTTTAGTCTTTAGAAACACAAATCTGGAAACCAGACCCTCCACATGGTATAGTCCTGCTTGTTTTGAGATAATTCAGCTTCAACAGTTGCTTCCCTTGTATGCTGGTCTTCTAAGAATTAACCCCTTACCTTTTAAAATTGTAACAAGTTGTGCTCATGGCTTACTAGCTATATTCTAAAAGCATAAAAAGGCTTTAAAAAACTTACTTGGGTCTGTCATTTTCCACACCAAAACCCTCCTAAGGGTTTCAGCGTGTTTTTGAAACCTAAGTGAAACTGCGAGTCTTTTTTTCAGGGCATGTATAATCATGTCTGTCATGTATTCTCTTTGAAGGTGGACAATGGGACACACCCCAATACAATGTGATTCCGGTAACTACAGGAATGATTCTGGTCGTCATTTTAAACTTATACACTCAGAACATACCCTTAGAATTCCTTTTGAAGATAACTCTGAATTTATCCAAGCACTATTTGGAGGAAGCTAAAATTCTTTAGGTAAAGTTTAAAGCTCCAGCCTTCCATTAAAAGCACCCTTCTGCCCCACTGCCAGTCTCCTTAGAGCTTTGAATTTGGACTGTGGAGGTCCCTGACCCTAGAGCTGGAGAGCCATGGGACTGACATTGATTTGGTCTGCTTTCCCGACTGTACTTCTGGCTCCTGGTCTAAATTTCTATTAACATTATAATTTCAGAGGCTGCAGTTATTATAGCAGGTAGCAAACTTTTATAAGTACTAAATTTTAGATGGATCTTCTAGTGGGCTAGTTGAAGGTAAGAATAAGAGTCTGAATAGATAGAGTCTTCAGAGAAATCACCTCATCCCTGGCCCAGAAATTTCTAGCAATTCTCTAAAAGCCACTTTTTCGTTACTTAAGTAATAAATAAATCACTGTGATGTTTGTTATGTATCAGTGCAGGCTTTTCTTTTTCATCTAGCAGTTATTCTGTCATTTAGAGACTGTATTTGGGTAAATTAGCCCTTCTTTTAAAATGGAGATGCTATCTTGGAAGACTAAGCCTGCAGGCCCTACAGGACATTCACATTTAGTGTGAACTTGACTTTCCTCTACATACCACCTTGCTGGGGGTGGGGGTTAGAAAAGAAGCTCAGCGATTGGGACCCTTGGCGTGGAGAACAGTCTTGGTGGATGGCTCCCATAGGTGGATAGAGGAAGGGTGGAGAAAGGGCATTTCACCTACTGTGCGGGTGGGTCCCAGAAAGGAATTTGAAGAAATCAAGACAAATTTTACTTTGTTATTTGGCTAGGACTCTGCCGTTAGTCTTGACTCTGCAAATTCTTTATCTCATCTTTAGGCCATTATGAAACTATATAGTTGTTTTGGATGTGGCTACCCCTTCTTCCTACTCATCCTACTTAAAAAGAACATCCGAGAATTTTGACATTAGAGACTAGAAGATGAACCTTTTATTTGTACCTTCTGGGTTAATACAGGTCCAAATCACTTTCTTATGTGACGGCAAGTTGGCAAGACAAGTTTCCTTTGGAATATTTCTGGCAGAACCGTAGTCTTCCTTGATGCGTTCCGCACATGAATCAACTTCTTTGTGATCTATGTTACCTTTAAGAATTTTAGGAATTCTCCTTATTGGTTCTCCATATGTGCTCTAACCACTGCATTTCCAAGGTGAAGGTATGGGCTTGTGAGGGAGGTGATGATGAACTTGGGGTATTTCCCCTCGTTCATGGTTAGCTCATTGAAACAGAGTGGTGTTCCAGTGTGCAGTCCCTGGAGGGAAGCTTGCATACTCTGTCTCCCTGTCCAGCAGTGATTGCTTTCTAATTTCCTTCTAGGTTGGCTAGCTCCTCTGGCTGATGGCATGTTGAGGCACGTGGGCCAGTGGCAACAAGGGCATCCAATCCAGAGGGGGCCACTCTAGAGGCCAGGCCACCAGCATCATGGGCCAGTGTGTCACCAAGTGCAAGAATCCCTCATCAACTCTGGGTAGCAAGAATGGAGACCGTGACCCCAGCAGCAAGTCACATGGGAGGCGGGGTGCAGGCCACCGTGAGGAACAGCTGCCAGCCTGTGGCAAGCCAGGTGGGGATATCCTTGTCAATGGGACCAAGAAGGCAGAGGCTGCTACTGAGACCTGCCAGCTGCCAACATCCTCAGGAGATGCTGGGAGGGAGCCCAAGTCAAATGCCGAGGAGTCTTCCTTGCAGAGGTTGGAAGAACTGTTCAGGCGCTATAAGGATGAGCGGGAGGATGCAATTTTGGAGGAAGGCATGGAGCGCTTTTGCAATGACCTATGTGTGGACCCCACGGAATTTCGAGTGCTGCTCTTGGCTTGGAAGTTCCAGGCTGCTACCATGTGCAAATTCACCAGGTTAGTCACAAGTACTTCATGTCACCAGGTGATCAGAGGAGGGAAAGAGAGCACCATTGAGGAGTGGTGCCCAGCTAGGATAGAACTGGGTTGACTTCATAGGGTTTGGGGTAAATCTTATTTTCTTTTTCTGACCAATTTCTCTAAAGCTATTCAGCCTCTGAAGAACTGGGTACCAACCATCCTTGCCTGAAGTTAAATGAGGAATAATCCATGTTGCCACGCTGCTGCCCCGCCCCGCTGCTGTTTGACTTTTATCTTTTCTTTCACTCCTGTACTTGTCAATTCACTCACTTCCTCACTCGATGTTTATTGTACACCTATCACGTGTTAGGCATTGAGTGCCAGTATAGTGAGTGCCACTGGGGATGTGCTTCAGTAACTGCATGAAGCCAGTTGCCCCTTCTAGCTCTCTGCACATTACCCTTAGCCAGCCTATGTGCCAACAAGGACAGCTGGCCCTAGTTATCAACTAGTAGTTGTGTACATTGTCATGGTCGTTCATCCCTATAGAGGTTGTTTGTGGGAGACAACATGGCAGGGTCACTGCAAGGTGTGGTTTCCAGAGCACTGGGTTATAAGTAAGTAAGAATTGACTTTGAGAACCCCTCGATACGATTTTTAGTTCCTGGGTAGGTTACTCGACAGACCTCAGACATTCTATCTTCAGCAGTTGCAGAAATCTCTGAGATGGTGGTCAATGTGAGACCATGTTGTAAGCTAAAAGTGTTATTATATAGATGTTAAAAATACATACTCAATTTTTGTTTTTTAATAACGGAACTTTGATCTCTGGTGGCAGAGTTACCCAGATTCATCCAGAATCTTTGGCTCCAAAAACTTCTCTTGGCAGTCACCAAAAATATTCCAAAAACAAACAACCCCTAGAGAATCAAAAGGAAAACAGGAAGAGACTCCCCATCTTGGAGGAGAGTCTACAGCTTAATCACTGTTGCAGAATGGGAAGCAGAACATGGAGCAGGAGACTTTGAGTTTAGCTTTGGAAAGATGAATAGATGAGTGAATGAACCATTATCAGCTGTCTACCATATACCAGGCACTATTAGAAGCAGCTGACATATTAACTTGTTTAGTCCTCACCAGAACCCTATGAAGTAAGGTAGATTCTCACCATTTGGCAGATGAAGAAATAGGACTACAGTTAGCGGAGGAGTTGGCATTCAAATCCAGACAGCCTCACAGCTACCCTCTTAATTATGATACTATATTGCCTCTCAGTAAATTATACCATTTACAATTATTAATTGTGCCCCCTCCTTCCTGTTGCAGGAAGGAGTTTTTTGATGGCTGCAAAGCAATAAGTGCAGACAGCATTGATGGGATCTGTGCACGGTTCCCTAGCCTCTTAACAGAAGCCAAACAAGAGGATAAATTCAAGGATCTCTACCGGTTTACATTTCAGTTCGGCCTGGACTCTGAAGAAGGGCAGCGGTCACTGCATCGGGAAATAGCCATTGCCCTGTGGAAACTAGTCTTTACCCAGAACAATCCTCCAGTATTGGACCAGTGGCTAAACTTCCTAACAGAGAACCCCTCGGGGATCAAGGGCATCTCCAGGGACACTTGGAACATGTTCCTTAACTTCACTCAGGTGATTGGCCCTGACCTCAGTAACTACAGTGAAGATGAGGCCTGGCCAAGTCTCTTTGATACCTTTGTGGAGTGGGAAATGGAGCGAAGGAAAAGAGAAGGGGAAGGGAGAGGTGCACTCAGCTCAGGGCCCGAGGGCTTATGTCCCGAGGAGCAGACTTAGTGGCTCTGTCTCAGGAGCAGCAGCAAGGATCTGCCCGCTGCCCTGCAGCCAACCAAGGAATTGGACCTTTCTGGAAATTACTGAAGATCCGGATATTTTCTACTTTACACCTTTCTCTGCCTTGTATCTGAAAGGGCTCTAAAATGCTGTATCATGTTTTAGGCACTTTCTTCACTTTTTGGATATTTTGGTTATTTCTTTTTTGGGGGGAGGGTCCCCCAAAATATCTGAACCTGGCTACATGTTGTGTATCTTTTTTTTTTTTTTTTGAAGCCTTCAGATAGAATAAGCCTGCCACTTCTTGCACAAATTAGATTTTTTTGGGGGGGTGGGGGAGGGTGTAGAGCAGGGAGGGGGGAATGGGACAGTTAGGTTGAATTATCATTACAAAACGATACAGTGCCAGATCTCAGTTTTGCATATTCTTGTTTTTCAGGGCAGGTCTGTACTGTGTGTAGTGCTGTTTACATCGTTGAATTTAGGTTGTAATAATTATTTTTAAAGATTTACACAGAGTTGAATAACAGTGTTAACTGTTAACCACATTGCATTAATTCCCAGGCGATTTAAAGCTCTTGGAGAGCCAAGGCCAGCCAAGAGCATTTGTAGTCTGGTGACAACCCCCTTTTAAGCTAATTTATCTGGAACCCTTATTTTCCTCACTTCTTGCTCATTCCTTCTTTGACCTATTGCATTTCATGTTGAGTTTATCCATCAACATGCTGCACCTGTCAGTCAAGTGAGCGGGTTTTTTTAGAACACATTGTACTGAGAACCACTTAAGCATTGAATGCAGAGAAAGCAGTGCTACCTCAGTTTTGCTGGAAGTAGACTTTGATAGTTTTCTTTCTTTGATGAACTTTCTGTATTTTCACGTTGTAAGTGGAAATACTTTTTTTTTTTTTCATTTGCCTTGGAGCCAAAGTTTCTGTTCCTGGGGGTCAGAAAACTGTGCCTGCCGGCCAACTGACTTGAAGGAAAACTGTGGTATGGAGCTCTGCTTGAATTTTTTTTTTTAATTGAGTATCATCAGCTTACTTGTCTGGCAAGTGCAGAAGCCTGGACTGGCTTGAACTCTGCCAAACAAATATAAAAATGTATTTAATAGTTAAAACGTGTGCCCTTTCCCTTCTTGCTGCACCCATGTTGTCACTTAACCCCCAGAAGTTATTTATTTTCTTCTTTGTTAATGTCAGGCTCATTTGGGGTAATGTGATGACTGTTTAGGTTTACATGACCCACCTCTCCTTTTCCTACCCCCCAATATGTATATATACATATATAAGATATGTATATATTTTACCTATATAAAATATATATATATACACATATATGTATCTATATTTCTTTGTTTCTTTGCCTGCTAAAACTGGCTATAAAAGGGAGCCTTCAATATATATAGTATAAGAAGAGTGCCAGGGAACATCATAATGGAGGCTTTTGAATCAGAATTTGGACCAGTTTCATTAAAGAGAAGATTAATTTTCTCAGCCTTTTCCTCACAAGAGGGAGTCCCAGTTCCCCAGACTCCTCTGCGTGCTCGCTCCGTAAGGCCAGCTTTGGCCAAACTGCCACACAGGAGCTGACTCTGGTCCTACCTGGTTTCAGTAGAGGGTCCTCTTGTTATTTTTCCATTAAAAAAAAAAATGTCCTCATAAAACTGTACTGGAAGGGTGGGTGGCAGGAACTCGTACTGTTCAGCTTCCAACACTTTGGAACAGATTGAAAAGGGAATCTTTTAAATAAAAAAATATTTACACTCTTGAGGTAATGAAGAGTTTGTCTATTAAACATTTGGAGTTTTCTCCCCCAACTTACCCCCATCTCCCTCCCCGGTATGTTTCTCAGCCTGGGCAGGAATCACTTATTTTGAGTTCCTTTATTAGTAGCCTATGGCTCTGGGCTCCCATATTTACAAATGATTTAAGGAGTTTCTGCAGTCGATGTTTTTCTAAAATTGGTATTGACAATAGGGAACATACTTGAAGTTAGATTTTCTTTTTTGAATCCTAACCCTGACAGTTGCCCCTTCTTAGAGGGATGGATGGGAAACTTTAAAGTCAGCCACAGTAGGTTGGCAGTACTGCTGGAAAGCTGACGGGGGTCCCAGTCCAGATGTCTGGCTTTGTTCTAGCCTAAGACACAAGATCCTTGATATGAAGAGTTTCTAGAGGTCCTAGCAGGTTCTGTGTCTCAACTGTAGTCAGGGCATCTAGAGTGAGGTGTTAACAAGACTGCCTTTTCATCCAGTCAGTGTGCAACCCCCAGTTTTTCCCAAATCTGGATTGGGTAGAGGTTGAATAAGGGTAAAGGCAGGCTGCTCCTAGCCAGGTAAGGCTTTTTCTGTCTCAGATCAGAAGGGTGTATGGAGAGAAGGGCACAAAAGAGGTAGATGCTGAATATCCTGAGGACTCTGGAGGAACTGGATTCTTTCCCCAGCCTATAAGAAGGCACGATTCCATGCATTAGGTGTGCTATGATGGGTGGTTTTTTGTTTTAATTCAGCTCTTCAGCTTCCTCAACAAAAGAACCATTAAAAAAAATTATTTTGGGCTATATATTTAATGGTCTATTGTTGCAAAAATGCAAATTAGAAGCCTGAAAAGGGAATGGTCAGGGAGGGAGTTTCCTTCCAGGTTTGAGTCTTTAATGCAAGGAATTCAAGCTTCTGCAGTAGCCTGGGCCAATGCTCATTAACTTTCTCATGAAAAGCAGTTTTCTGCAAAGGGATCCAAGGTAGTGTGTGTGTGTAGGGTTTGCAGTTGCACTTGTGGGAAATGAAAGGTCCCTGTTCCTCTTCACCTAGAGATAGGTTTGCTGCTTAATGAGTGAGCTGTAATTGCTCACTCAATGAGTTGAAGAGGTCAATGCATGCCCCTCAAGTAAGCCAGTGCACCCTTCACTTTAACAATATGACACCAGAGTGGTGTGGTGGTGTGGAGAGGGGCAGGATGTGGATGCCATTTTGAAAATAGGCAAATATCAGAGTGGCTACAACAAACTGAATATGTTGGGAAATTGCTTGATTTTTGGCAATGGTTTTTTTTTTTTTTTTTTTTTTTTTTTTGCGGTACGCGGGCCTCTCACTGTTGTGGCCTCTCCTGTTGCAGAGCAACAGGCTCCGGACGCGCAGGCTCAGCGGCCATGGCTCACGGGCCCAGCTGCTCCGCGGCATGTGGGATCTTCCCGGACCGGGGCACAAACCCGTGTCCCCTGCATCGGCAGGCGGACTCTCAACCACTGCGCCACCAGGGAAGCCCTTGGCAGTGGGCTTCTTTTGTGTGTGAGCTTCTGTGGTATTTCTTTAGCAATTGATTAGAAAGCTGTATGAGATGAAGTGTGCTTCATTGAATTGCTCTTCCCCTCTCCCTGCCAAATTTGAATGTATCATTCTTAGCCCTGCCTCCTGTAATGACACTTTGCTATGCTTCAGCTAGTTGCCTCAGCAGTTCTCCCTGCCAGATGTGCTCACATGTGTGAGTTGGGTCCAAGATCCCATTTCTACCCTTCTGATAAGAAAAAAAAATCTAGAGCTGGGTAAAGATCCAAATTTCAACCAAGCCCTCAGCCCCAAGGAAATCCAATAGAAAACGTACAAGACAGTGTTTTCAATATTAAACTCCCTAAGGAAGGCACAAACTAGCCTTTTTGGAAAGAAAGAAAGATTAAGCCACACATTATTTTCGGTCTTTTAAACAGTACGGATCTCCCAAGGACTGGTGGCAAAATTCAGTCCTCAGTGCTGGAGCCTGCAGGGTGTGGGACTCCACAGTTCACGTGATGGCCTCATATACTATACCATGCCAAATTTAAACAACGGTAGGAAATTACTGGGATAAGGACCTGGTATAGGTTTAAAAAAAACAGAAGGTCTGTATTTAGGACTGTGTTTGGCTTGCCGCATTTAAAGTCAAGTTTTCAGTGCAGTGAAGCCCAAAGGTAGACCCAATTACACAATTATAAGGGCTGGGAGAAAGCTGCTGTTTTGCTGTAGTAGCCCGCTTTGCCATTTCTGTCTTATGTTTGGTTAGTGATGACCTGAACATCTTGGTAATTGACAAGGTCTTCCTTGGGGGACTCCAGCAGTATCTTGTTTAAAGAAGATGGACTTAAAAGGACTATTAAGTCATTAAAGTGTTAATTGGGACTCATTTGAGAACACGTGACATTGATCTTCCTCTGAATGCAGTCTGTTTTCTGATTCATATAGAGGGGTTCCCACCCACTTCCCCTTCAGAGTTTACTCCTTTGCTAAGCTGTAATTATAGCACATACCCAGGTTCACCTTGACTGGCACTGCCTTACAGTGAGGATCTGCAGGTGTTTTTCCTCATTGAAAGACAAAATTGAGTAACCATCAGATTCTGCTTCTGATTCAGGTACTAGGGCATCACATCCTCCTCCCTATTTCTCTTCTTGGAAACTGAGCCTGCTCTTCCAACCACCCACCTTCCCTAGTAGAAACTTTCAACACAAATCTTGGATATTGCCAAAGCCATTCAGCAGCTGCTGTGGTTTTATTCCCAACACACATTTATTCTGAGAGAAGTGTCTTCCCTCTGACCCTGGTCCCAGCCCCCTGAGTCTGTTATTAATTGCTCTTACCTGTTGCACTAATGAATAAGATTCTAGGTTTCAAAGGGGGAATTTGAAGCAATAGGCAAATGGGGCGTGGATAAATTGGTCCTACAAATAAGACACCCTGCCTTAACCCGCTGAGGTGATGAGTCCACTACTCATGTGACCCTCCACCTTTGTGGATTCCTCTTGGTTTGTGACCAATGTGTCTGTTTCTTGAAGTTGTACAAATTTGTTGACAAAAGTCAATACTTTGATTTTTATTCTCTGCACTGTTGCACTCTCCAAATGGCTCCTTGAATTTTTTAATTAACTTGTTACACACATTATTGTCACTTTTTTATTTGGAAGGTAACCTGCTGTTGGACTTAATAAATTTGTTTACTTGACTATTGATAATTCTGCAAAAAACAAAAACAAAAAACCAACCCCCAAACAAACAAAAAAAACCAGTGACTTCATTCTGGGGTGAGCTTTACCCACCAGGAGCCTCTTCCACCAACATACTGGATGGCAAATCCTGTGCTTTGTAAAGTAATCCAGATGGTACAGGATCCCTAGCTACAAACATGGATCGTTGACCTCCCACTCACCAAGCTTAATGGCTTTTGGAGTCCCAGGACTTGTAGGCAAGAAGCAAATGAGTCCTCACAGGGCCACTACCTAAACAGTCTTACCTTAGCAACTGACATCGATTCCCTCAAAGAACAAAAAGTGAACACTGTTCTAAATGGTTGGCTCCTACATCTATTAGGTTGGCAGTGATTAAGGCAAAGGAGGCAAACTGAAAACTGTCAAGTGCTACTGCTCTGTGACCTTCGGAAAGTTAAATTCTGCGTTTCCTTTTAGTCATCTGCAAAATCAAGAGACTTATTTCTATCAGTGTTAGGATTTAGAAGAACATCTGTGATTTATAAAGCACCTAAGACACACAAGTTTAAGGTTTCCAAAAGGCTGTTAGGTGAGTAATGCAGGGAATCCAGAGAAGAAGGTTGGCATGGTCACACACAACCCTTCACAAGTCACTGCCCCTCTTGGGAGCTCAACTTCCCCCTGTGCCAAATTGGGAGGATGGGGGGCTTAGACTAACACGATCCCTGATGGCTCCATCTGGCTCTTACATTCTGGAAGTCTAATTGTGGTACATCTTAGCTTCCTTTCATTGTATTTTCTGTCTAGTTATTGTTTATGCTCAGGAAAGCAAGGGGTTGAGTACATGAGGCTTGGTGAAAACATCACTGAATATTCCAGGGATTTTAAGTTATATATCACAACCCGTTTGAGGAACCCACATTATCTCCCTGAAGTCACCGTTAAAGTCTGTCTCCTCAACTTTATGATCACCCCCTTGGGCCTCCAAGATCAACTCCTTGGCATCGTGGCCACCAAGAAGAAGCCAGAACTGGAAGAGAAAAAGAACAAGTTGATTGTGGAAAGTGCCAAGAACAAGAAGCAGCTAAAGGAAACTGAAGATGAGATCTTGGAGGTCCTTTCCCTTTCTGAGGGCAACATCCTTGAGGACGAGACTGCCATCAAAATTTTGCAATAATTGACAAATGGACACTATACTTAATGTGTAAAGAGACCTTAAAAATTCAGAATGGAAAATTCATTATGGAAAAGACAACAGAAACATGAGCAAAGGATATGGACAACTCTCTAAGGAAAAACAGTTGGCCAAAACCTGGAAAAAATAGCAGATGACAATCTAAGAGGTGTGGGGAATAATAAAGTGAAGATTAATCTAAAGGGTATTCAAATAAACAAATTAAACCTATAATGAAAAACTTTTTTAATCTGTCAAATTAACAAAGATTTGAAACAAATCGATGCTAGCAAACACAAGGTAAAAACTTTCCTGGAATTAAAAAATCCTTCAGTGTTCATACTTTTTAAAAAAGCCCAGTAATTTCACTTCTAGGAATTTTTCCTCAAGAAATAATTATCTGCCAAAGATGTATGTGCAAGGATATGATTGGCAGCATCATTTGGGAACAACTTAGTGCCAACCATAGGGGACTGTTTTAGAAATTATGGCACACATCAACATGTTGGAATATTATGCAGCTATTAAAAACTGCTTTTGCATAATGGAAAAAGTATGATAGAAGATTGTAAAACAGGGGCAGTCATTGACTGAGTGGTGGGATTAGATATGGTTTTAACTTTTCTAGATTTTTCAAGTTTCCATTAATGGATTTCCTTTATAATAGGGAAGAGAATTTACAAAAAGGGAGACAAAAGGAAATGAAAATGACATGGCTGAGTGTACTACTAAACAACCCCACTATGGGTGAGGAGGCCAGAAAGTTGGGGAGTGATGTGTTCAAAGCCTAAACCAAGTGTTCTCTGAAAACCCTTCAAGTTGCCTTTCCCCCCACATGAGACGCTGCTCCTGCAGCTGCCTTGGCAGCTCTGCATTGGCTGCCTAGAAGGGTGTGGGAGGAAAAATGCACAAACGCACTTATGAATGGAATGTGTGTTTTGCAAGAGGCCAAGTTGGCAGCTTTGGCTTCCAAAAGGTGGGAGCATCAGCTGAAAGAACAGTGTGTGCAGACCGGGGCCCCAGAGACCTTATGGTCCAGGCCTATCTCTGTAGAGTTCTAGAGTTGGGGGCCCGTGGGGAAACTTCCACCCCCACCCATCCAGGAAAAGGAATGGCCTTGGCTTTTCCTAGGAGCAAAGGGAGTGCTCTTGGCACAGGGAACCTTCATCTGCTCTGTGAATATGCAGTTGGAAGATGATCCTCAATAAAATGTAGGCTTTCCCTAATTTAATTCTCACAACAACCTTATGAAGTAGGTACTAATGTTGCCATCTTTAAAATGAGGAAACTGAAGGGAGCTCCCTGGTGGTCTAGTGGTTAGGATTCCATGCTTTCACTGCTGTAGCCGGGGTTCAATCCCTGGTCGGGGAACTGGCAAGCTGAGTGGTATGGCCAAAATTAAATAAATAAAATGAGGAAACAGGCTGAGAGAGGGCAAATAATTCATACGTATCCCACTCTTTGGTCATTTTCCACAAACTGAATCTTTAAATATTCATAATAATCCTTAAAAGTAGATACATCCTCATTTTATACAGCTGTAGAAATGGACTCAAACAAGGTTAAGTGACTGGCCCAGGAGCACAGCTGAAGTGCCAACCTAGACAGACACTTATTTTGTGTCTCAGGACTGGAGTCTCAAGAAGTAAACAGCAGCTAAACTCCCACAGCTTTGGAGCTCAGCTGCAGGGGGAAAGAATCCAGCAACATTGTTTCAAGATGTTCTCAAGGCCTTGCAGCTGATGTCAGCAGTATACCTGGGGAACTTCGCTCTTTACAGGGGAACTTCATCCAAAATCAAGAGCTTCAGTTCTGGCTCCAGGTTACCAACTTCCAGATCACATAGAAGTTGCATTTAAAGGATTAAACACTGCCTCAAATGCCCAACCTTGAGAGTTATTTTAATTATTTTTTTCTAACTGTGAAAGCAATAATATGCTGACTTAAAAAAAAAAAATGGCCTATATACAGAAGAGCATTTGGTAAAATCGAATCTGCCAATCCCACTAGCCAGAGACAAATACTGTTCATATTTTGGTATACAGCCTTCCAGGTTTTGTTCCAAGGCTGTGCATATCTTTGTATAGTTTTTTCTACTCAAACTATACAGATTATCCTGTAACTCTCCATGCTTTATACAACCTATAATATACTATAAATGCACTATCTCATCTTCACAACAATCCTATAAGATGTATACCATTATTATGTACCAATCACAGAGATGTTAAATAATTTACAGTAATTCACGCTCACCTAACTAAAAAGTAGGAAAGCTGGAATTCAGAGTCTAGCAGTTTGGATCCAGAGGTCTACTGCTGCTTCTTGTAGATCTCTTTCACTAGAGATTTTATTTACACACACGTAATTTTTAAAAATAGCTACCTAGAATTCCATTGAATAACCCCATGACATCTCCTCCATACATGTTTTTGAGGATATTGCTCTAGGAGTGGAATTGCAGGGTAGAGAGAAATTTAACAAGATTTTTTGTAATGATACATACTACATGGGCAGCTAATATCTCTATCAGTTTTGGAACTGTGTGTGCCTGTGCCCATGTCCTTTCCAACAAAGAATGTTGACAATTTGAGAGTTGATTAAAAACAAAGCAAAGGCTTTTACTGAAATTAGAGTTTCTAAGGGGGGCTCTGGTGTGATGGGGGCACCTGTTGGTAAAGGGTAGCACTGCAGTCTCACTCCGAAAGGAAGGAAGCATCCCTGAAGATTGAAAGAGGGCTTCCTGAATTGGTTAAAAGCTAAAAGAGTCAGTCTTCAACTTTGCTCTGGTGGACCTGCCAGATTCGCAGTCTGCCTTTTTCCTTCAATATTATAAAAGCCATTAATAGAAAACAGTTTGCCTTACAGAAATTTGCTTCACAGATGTTACCACTTTGACAAACTACATAATACCTGGGTTTTCTCCACAGAGAAGTCACTCCTCCTGGTTTCCTTACCTATATACAGTATACCATTTAATAGGAGCGCTACATGAAATAAGCACCTGCTGTAATACCTGTGTATAAACCCACTGACACAAAGAAAGTACAAACTGGTTTCCTCCCCTCACCTTGTCTTAAGATGAGAAATGTCTGAATTTTAGGCATTTATTGAAAATTTGTACATGTCATATAAATGGACTAGACTCCTTAAGCTGGTACAATGTTTCCACAAACTGTCTACTCTATAGAGGTCTGGCAGCCTCTGGAGTGCCTGCAGCCTGACCAAATTCTCTGCCATTGCCCACAAGGGATTAAGAAATGTGGCACATGGAAAATGGTGGGCAGACTCACAAACACTAGTTTAGGATGTTGCTTTCCTCTTCATCTTTTATTCCCATCAGTCCTAGGCCAGAGAGCGATCCATGAGTGCTGCAACAGACGAGGAATAAAGATAGTTTTTGTCGACAGAGTTGAATGAATGGTTATAGACTAAGGTAGAGGAAAAAGGTGTTTTTTTTTGATATGTGTATGTGCCATGGGGCAGGGGGCAGGCAGGTAGACAGCTTATGGAAAGCTGCCTGCTGAAAATGGTCCAATGGAAAGAATATTGACTAGTTCCAGATGCCTAGAATCAAATCATAGCTCTGCCACTTAACAGATGTGAGGCACATCTCAACTAAGGGTGAATGATCTCAAACTAAGACTCAGTTTCTTCAACTATAAAGAAATATTAAAATTACTATCTCACAGGGCTTTTGTGAGGACTACAGACAATAATGGCTAACATGTTAACATATATGGAGCACTTACTGCATGTCAAGCAGTTAGGACTCTGTATGTGTTCTCATTTAATCCTCCAAACAGCTAGTGTACCTTATATAGATACTGATATAGATACAATTGTTATGTCCACTTTTCAAATATAAAAACAGGCTTATAGGCATTATATAACTTGCTCAAGTCACACAACCATTAGATGACAAAACCAGGTAATAATGGCAGTCTGTCATCAGAATCCTTTTAAACTGCTATTAGAATTTTGTTTGCTTTATTTAAAACACTTTTGTAGCACCTATCATGTGCCAGGCACTGTTTGAAAAACTTTACAAGACGTTAACTTTTAATAATGTATGTTGTAAAACACCTAGCACAGTGCTTAGAATTCAGGAGTCATCTGGTACATATTAGTTCCCTGCCACCATGTAGTGAATATTCTTGGAATTGGGTTAGAGCGCTGAGGTGCTCTCCAAGGCAAAGGAGGCAGAAATGAGCAAAGACAAACACAGAATCTGTCTCCACCCGATGTCTGAACTTAAGCTAACAAGCCACAGGCCTTTTGGCTATGGAGGACTGGAGCTCTAAGTGCTGGAGAGTGGCTCTGGACCTAGAGACCATCAGAATTCAAATATTAATTGTGCACTTACTAGCTGGGTGACCGTAGGCAAGTGGCTTAATCTGAGCCTTTTTCTCATCTTGTTAAATGGAGATTCAACAACCTTAACCAAAACTGCATATAAAAGCACTTAGCAGTACTTGACACATTAAGGGTTTGATGAATTATAGCAATTATTAATATTTTCAGTATTAATTTTAGCAGTTACCAGAAGTATAAGGATTAAGAGCTGAGTCAGGCTCCCAGCACGAGGAAACCTTCTACTCTCCTTGCTACTCCTTCTTCCTGAGCCACTTTTACCCTTTCCCAAGTGTTATCTGCTGGCGTCATGGAGACAGCTGCACAGATGAGGCCCAGAGAAGTCAGTCACACAGCAAGCGTATAGTCTGGGGAAATACGTGCTCCTGCTGCTGGGTTTGATCATTATGGCTATGGAAATCAGAGTGCAACTTTTAAAACAAAGGAGTAACAGCAGGTTTTGTTACTACAGGATTTGCTATTTCCAGAGTTTTCTCCTGACTTGTCAAACATGCCTTAGGACCTCTGCCTCAGTCAGAACCTAAGCCTTTTTTGCTCCCTGACCCAATGCTCCCTCCTCTAAGCCCTCATCCCCTGAGAACACCCCAGCTACTTCTGGGAGAAGAAAGCTTTGGCCCTCTCTTGGCTAGTCTACCCACACGATGGGGACTACAAGCTAAGTACTCCACTTGGTACACGGAAACCCCTATTTTACCCCTACCTCCATACACTGGCTCTGAGAAGTTTTATCCAGGCAAGTTTGCCCCTCAGGGTCCAAGCTCTTAAACAAAAGCTTTCTTTTTTCTTTCTCTGGCAAGTTTTGGTCACTTTTAAACCTCTTGCTGTTAAGTCTACCCATAAGCCTGTTTGAAGTATATCAGTCTAAGATTTTTTTTTTTGCTGTAAAACCTAGTACTTATTTCTGTTTCTCAGAGACAGTAATTCTCTCAAGCTGCCCAGCAGGTAGCCTGTTTCACTAGTGGCCCTAATACATGTTACAAGAATTTTATGACAGGAAGTTAACTTCTGATCCAGGCTTCAAGGCCTGAGGCATTCATGTTTTGCCACCTGGGACCTTGGGCCTGTGAAAGAATCCTAGAATGTCAGAATTTTAAGGGACTTTAGAAATAATACAATCCAGTGGTTTTCAAACTGTGCTTTTTTCAAAAAAAGCCCTCTTTCCCTCTTTCTCTCCTCCCCCAGCATACACATTCATTCATATATCTACTCATCCATTTCAGAATTGCTCATCTTTATGCCTTAGTAAAGATTTAACATCAATTTTTCTTTTAAAGAAAGGGTTTTATAGTTTCAAGCATTTGAAAATGACTGATTTACTCCAAATCCCTCATTTTACCAAAGGGAAATTGAGATCCACAGTGGGAAAGTGGCTTGGCCACTACTTGTCAGCAGAGACAGGTGATACAGCTGGGACTGGACCCAGAGTCCTGCTCCAGTATTCCTCAGTCTTAGAAACAGCAAAACAGGCCCTATCTCTTAAAAGTTAACATGAATGGTAAAGGGGGCAAGGGCAGGGAAGGCAGGAACACACTCCTGATATGTGGGAAAGGTAGGTTATAGTCACATCTAAGCCTGGGCCTTGCCCTAGAACTTCTTGACCATTTTTACTCAAGTGCCTCTTGTTCCAGAGAGGCTGCAGAACCTAAGACCTCTGCCTTTAAACTGGGATGAGCTGTCTCCTTGAGGGACCACTAAGTGTAGTTATAAAAGCAAATACGAGTAACATGGGGATACAATACCTCTCTCTTAGAACTGTGAGAGTTAAGAGATGATTCATTTCAGTTTTCGTTTATGTGCCTGGACGTCAACAAAAGGCTTTTCTCCAAGAAAAGCTTAAGTCCAGAGAGTCCAGAGGTCAGAATCATGAAGGGGCAACCCTTTAGTCCTTACCTCTCAGTTCCTGGCAGCAGGATGAGGCAGAGGGTGCCTGAGCACAGGCTGTGGTAGAGCTTTCCTATCTTCCTGCCCCAGCGCCAGGCTGCTATCTTTGGGTGGTCCAAGTTCAGCATCTAGAATCAAAGCCAGGTGTTGACACTCAGTCAGAGTACCCACCGCTGACCTTTGGAGGGACTGCAACATTCCTCCTCAGGCTCCCGGGAAAGGCTCTGTACAAATCCTCAGTCTGAAGCCAGAGTCTATACTGCAGGGTTCCTTGTCCACTCCAGCATCCCCAGACCTCCAAGTCAGTTTAGGGTCCTGAGTTAGGGAAACCAAATCACTAAGGAGAGCTCTAGTCTGGCCTCTGACATTAAGTATCTCTGTGACCTGGGCAAAGTCACTCACCAGCTCTGGTGTCTATTCCTCATCTGCTAAGTGTGGGACATTAGACCACGGCAGGGCTTCCCAAACTTAAACCATTCACCTTCCATCTCCACCCTTCTGTTGCATATTCCCTAATGGTTTTCTTTAAAGTGAGTCAATTTCTTCCTTAGCTTCGTCTAAGTAATACTATCCATGAAATCACACGTTCAATGTGGTGGTTGCATACTTTAATGAATGTTAGAAAAACAAGTTCATAACAATAAAAGTGAAAAAAAGAGGTCCATCTATGACCCCCAAAAATCATACTGTGTATGTATGTACTACACTTCAGGAAACCCTAGATCACTAAAGACTTGTCCAGCTCTCCAACTTCCTGTGTTAACCTCTCAAAGTCCCTTGGAGAGACACCTGGAAAACCTGATTTTAGCAAGTTTGGAGGGGGCAAAAGTATGAGAGATCTTGGAGAAAGAAAGGTGTGTCCAGGGCTGGAAGACACTGGAGAGTGAAGTAAGACTAGTGGCAGGGCAGGAAAAAAAAGACTGAAGGCTTAAGTGTCACTTGAGCAGGACTATCCTGTCTAATTTCCATAAACATCAGAAGGCCAACCACCAGAGCCAGCAAACCAAGGTAGCTAGCTACCTCTCCCCCCTAACCCCAGGATACATTTAATCACTCACCTGCACGGCCTCCTGCTCCGAGGGAGGAGGTATGACACGAAGCCCTGGGGGCCTCGATTCAGGAGGTAAGCCCCTGAGCCATGAATGGAGGTGCCTGGGGGTTAGGGCATGCCTGCCTTTCAGCTTCCAGTTCTTGCCTGTGAGAATGCCAAGGGCCCTATGGGCACTGCCAAAAGTTTTGAATCCTGAAAACAAGAATACCCCCTTCTGTTATTAAGGACCAAAACCAAAACCAAAAAACCTGATCACCATCCAAGCTGGAGCCCATCCAGAGCCAAGGGAGAAGGACAAAATCAGGAGATGTTGACCTGGTCCAGCCCAGGAGGGATTACTTGTTGAACATTTCCTTTCTCTGACCTCATGTTACCACCATGTCTAATCTCCTTTCCCAAGGCTATATTCAATGGCATAGACTTACTCAAGAAACAGTAGTTTTTCTGCTTTCCATTTTTAAGATCTTTAGGCAAGATCAGAGCTTCCAGGCCCAGGAAGAGGCTGGACTGTTGCAACAGGTGTTCCTTGAAGGTTTCACTCACTCCAGACAGGTATATAGTACCTCGGTTCTCAGAATCTTGTTCCAGCTCATTCACAAGGATGTCACAATCAAGGGTGAGCTCTGTCACAGGCCTCTGCACCTAACCAAGGAAAGATGGCATTAATGGTAGAAAAGTCACCACTTCAAACCCCAGGCCTGTTACATACTAGGAAGTAGCTTAATTCTGCAGCTTCCTTATCTATACAAGGAACCTAATGATAACTGCCCCAAAGGACTATGGTAGAAACTTAATAGATAAATAAATACAAAATGTAAATATTTTTGTGTAAATAATACTCTCTTCCCTTTCCTTCTCTCCCCCACCAACTGCCATCAGTTCTCTGCCTTCTATACCAATGAAATTCTGTTTAATTGCATAAGAAACATCAAAATACCATTTGATTCCCCTGAAAGCTAAAGGGCAACCACAAAAAAACCACCCTGAAAAACCATTTGGGGTCTAAGTAGTGATAAAGAGTACATGGAAGATGTAGCCCAGGCTGATTTTGACAAAAATGAAAAGCTATCATGTCTTAGGTCACCACTATAAGAATGCCGGCCTTGGCTGAAGGCTTTCCATTACAGAAAATCTTGTTTCTTAAGCCTCTCGAGGGTGCTTGTCTAAGCTGTTATGTCTTAGGGTGCTGTAAATACAGGCTTGAGTAAATACAAGTACTGAAAATACAGGATTGAGTGAAGTGTACTACTTTATGCTTTCTCTGGAAACCCTACCTTGATGCAGGTACCTTCCACCAGGCTGCCATCCAAAGACTCTATGGCCAGCTGGGCACCTTCCAGGACTTCGTATTGTATACAGAGATGTGGCTGCAGAAAAATCAAGATTTCCTTACTTTTGCTTTCCAGGCTCAAACTGCCAGAGACGGGGCTAGGAACGGGGCCCACCTAAACTACAGTGGCCAGAGCCACCAGAATGGATGTTCTTGCTGTGCTGGGCTAGACAGTGATCACAGACCATCAATTTTAAGTGGAATCATCATGGTTTTCAGAAAATAATCTTGTGACTTAAAATTGAAGCCTTCTCTCCCTAGGTGGTATGGGGAAAGCACTAACAAATTCTTTACTACCCAACTTGCTGTTCATACCATTTATTATTATTATTATTTTGCGGTACGCGGGCCTCTCACTGTTGTGGCCTCTCCCGTTGCGGAGCACAGGCTCCAGAAACGCAGGTAGCAGCCATGGCTCACGGGCCCAGCCACTCCACGGCATGTGGGATCTTCCCGGACCAGGGCACGAACCCGTGTCCCCTGCATCGGCAGGCGGACTCTCAACCACTGCACCACCAGAGAAGCCCCCATACCATTTATTATAAATCACTAAAGTTACCGCTGCAAGTCACAGGTAGAGATTCCCATTTGCCTTATTAGCTTAATTTTAGACAAGCAGCTTTCCTACAAGCTTGGGGAGGTTAAGTTCTTCCACTGGATTTGCATCTTCAAATTGACTTATTTTGCACTTGATTAACACCAGAGTATCTAAATCTATGTGATGGTCTGAGCCACAGCATCATCATGGAGATTAAAGTGCTCCCATAGAAAAGCTTCATTTTATTGGATTTGGCAATGATTCCTGAATATGACACCAAAGGCACAGGCAACAAAAAAAATATGAGAAGTTAAACTTTATCAAAATTAAAAAGTGTATCAAAGAACAACCATCAACAATGTCAAAAGGCAGCAGAACGAATGGGAGAAAATATTTGCAAATCACGTATCTACTGAAGGATTCATATCTAAAATATACAGAGAACTCCTAAAACTCAACACAAAAAAATCAACCCAATTAAAAAATAGGCAAAGGACTTGCATAGACATTTTTCCAAAGAAGATATACCAATGGCCAATAAGCATACAAAGAAATGCTCAACATCACTAATCATTAGGGAGCTGCAAGTCAAAACCATGAGATACTATTGATACTTCACACCCATTAGGATGGCTACTATATAAACAACCCTCCCCCCCCAAACCAAAAACAAACAAAAAAAACCAAGTGTCAGGGGAATTCCTGGCGGTCCAGTGGTTAGGACCCCCTAGCTTCCAATGCACGGGGCACGGGTTCATTCCCTGGTCGGGGAACTAAGATCCCACATGGGGCGCAGCCAAAAACAAACAAACAACAAAAAAGACCAAAAAAAAAAACCCAAGTGTCAGCTGGAATATGGAGAAGTTGGAACCCTTGGCATTGCGGGTGGGAATGTAAAATCGTGCAGCTGCTATAGAAAACAGTATGGCAGTTCCTCAAAAAATGAAATGAATTATCATTTAACCCAGAAATTCCACATCTGTGTATATCGCCCAAAAGAACTGAAAACAGGGACTCAAACAAATACTTGTACATCCATGTTCATTTCATAGTAGCATTATTCAGAATGGCTAAAATGTGGAAACAATTCAAATGTTCATCGAGGGACGAATGGATAAACAAAATGTGGTATAATCATGCAATGGAATATAATTCAGCCTTGAAAAGAAATGAAATTCTGATACATACTACATCATGGGTGAACCCTGAAGACATTATGCTAAGTGAAATAAGCCAGACACAAAAGGACAAATATTGTAGGATTCCACTTATATGATATACATAGAGTAGTCAAATTTATAAGACAGGAAACACAATAGTAGTTAATAAGCCTGGGAGAAAGGGGACTGGGGAGTTACTGTTTAAAGGGTACAGAGTTTCAGTATGGGATGATGAAAAAGTTCTAGAGAGAATGTACTTAATAACACTGAACTATACATAAAAATGGTTTAAAAGGCAAATTTTATGTATACTTTACAAAAAGAAAGAAAGAAAAAAAAAGACAAGACGACTTACAGGAAGGAGTGACAGTTCCTTGAATACCCTTTCCCATCCCTCAGTCTATGTTCCCAGGGATGATCTTTTTATTTCTGTTTTTAGGTGTAGGAAAGACAATAAAAGATTTGGGGAAAGCACATTTTAAACATCTAGGATTCTGCAGTTAGATCGCTTTAGAGACTTTAATTTTTGCTTCACTTTAATAGTTACTAAACCTAATAGTTATTAGTTGTATTATTAGCTATTACACATAATAGTTTAATGCACCAGATTAATAGTTGCCTATATCAAAATTCTAAAGGTACAAAAAAATTTACAGTGAAAAGTCTTCCCCTAACCCCTGTTCCCAGTCACCTAGTTCCTCTCTCCCTGGAGGCCTTCATTGTTACCAGTTATTGTATATCATTCTACATATATTCTAAGTTTTTATTTTCAATTCTTTTCATGGCTTCCTGTCTCATAGTGCTTATAATGTTGTTATTGCTTCATATAGTAACTTTAGTCTTTATCTGACTTCCTGCTATGACCATGAAGATAGAGGCTTACTCTATCTATACAAAAGGAGGTATCTATACATCCTTTTAAAAAGTATGAATTTTTTAAACCATATACAAGTATTATTTCTTAAAAAGTAAAAATAATTAAACTCTTTATAGGGTTTTTATGTAAATAACAAACTAATAAACAAAACTTACTCCAAGAGATTGGAGAGCTAACAGCAACAACAAAAAAAAGCCCTACTCCTCTAGTATCTCAACCCAGCTATGAGCCTACTTTGGATTTAAGCCCTGCAGACTTCCCGGCACATGGAAGCTACTGCTGTTTTTGAAAGGGCATTTTATCATTTAAAGCTGAAGTCACAAGCATGAAGCCCATAAACTACATTAAACCACTAGACATATTTTTTGTCTGGCTTACATAATACTTAAGAAAATTGGAGCCAACAATATGAAAATTGGCAGATTTCTTGATTCTCAAAACAAAAAAATCAGAAGATCTGGCAATATGGGGCACACATTCTTATGGGTCAACACTGTTCCCATGAGACAGAGCATGTCTCACATTCCAGCTGGTGACAATCAAGCTCAAATCACTAATACTTGAAGGACCCTAGAAGGCATCTGAATTTCCCACACTAGATTAGAAGGTCAAAATCTAAGTTTTCTTGTCTCATTACCTGATGGGATTCAAGAGTAAGAGTCACTGACAGGACTGGACCAAAACTCTCAAACAGCCTATTCAGAGCTCTAAGGTTACAATTTTTGCTAAATGGCCCAGCATAGACAGTTGACATCTCCATCCACTTGATCTTCATCTATAAGAAAAACAACAGAATAGTAAGGAGGTGGATGTGGAAAGAGAATTAAGTCAAATCTAAAGAAATCATGAGTCAAAACATGGGATAATTCCTTTAAAGGAATTTCTTAACACAAACACTTGCCAAATGTACAAGGATTTGTATACAGGGATTTCATTGCATCATTATTTGGAATAGCAAAAATTTATAAAGTGCAAATGCTGAAAATAGGTATATCATACAATGGAAAACTATGTAGCACAAGGGAAATAAGATTATATAGTGTTATGAACAGATGTGTAAGATATACTGTTAAAGGAATAAATAAAGTTGCAAAACAGTATATATAGTCTGATTCCCATTTTTATAAAAATGAAAATGGTAATATATTGATACATATAGAAAAAATTTAGAGAAGTATACAGTAAATTTAATGAAGCATGTATTACTTTCCTTAATGGGGAGAGATTATAATAGGTCAAATAAATCATCTAGCAGAACCCATTCACTTACTCTTTTGCTCATCTCCTCACTGAGGTTGGGTGGAAAGGGTTCAAGAGAGAACTGCACGATGCTGAAGGTAAACAGGGGGACTTCCACTCTAGCCTGCTCAAGAACCTGCAGAAAACAGCACAGCCTGGATGAAGCAGGAACCTAATAGTCTACTGTGGCTCATGGAGGTGAGCCACAGTAATATAAACAACGGTTGTCTTTTTACCCATATTAAAAAGCAATATGAGGCTGACTTCAAGGTCCAGAAGAAAATGGTGACACCACACAGTCTTGTAGAAAAACCATATAATCAGGAAAGAGAATAAATAGAATCACATATGACCCAGATCTTCAGCATTACTAAGAAGCAGGCTACTACAAGCTTCAAATTACCTCTAAGTAAAGAAACAAGTTAAATTCTGCAAGCCTATGAATAAAGAGAGGGAGAAGAGACACAAGAGACTCTGGGGGAAAAAAAAAAATCAAGGGGCATGGAAGACTTGGATGAAACAAACAAAATCAGCCCCAGCAAGAAAGTACAACAAAATGCCAAAATAATGAACACAGGTCACAACTTTAATAGTTCAGGCACTTAACTACAAGGAAGAGACTTGACAGCCTCAGAGAAGCAGTGCTTCTGGGGAAGAATCAGATATATAGAGAAGAGGCAATACCCTGCTGGAGACACTGCAGTGAAGGAAAAGAAGGAAATAAAGAAATCAGGAGGGAAATTAAGGATCCTGCGGGGGGAAAAAAAAATAAAACAAATACCAGTCCCTCCCAAGAGCATTATAAACTTATTTTTCCCAGCACATCTTTCTCAAAAAAACCCCAACACTTTAAAAAAAGAAAGAGAGCATGACATCAGCAAGATAGAGTACAAGGCAGCTTTAAGCCCTCAGTTTTCCATAGACACCGAGTTAACACTATATAGACCAGAATACCTTTGCAACAACTCTAGAGACCAGTTGAGAAGTTACAGCACCCAGAAACAACAACAACAACCAGAAGGGATTCCAGCAAAAGGGAAAGGAAAATATGTAGTTTTGTGTTCCCATCCGTCCCTTCCCCTATCTGACCCAGCAGGGCTCAACACAGAGGAAGTTTCCCACACTGGAGATCTTCCCTCTGGACAGAAACAAGAGTGGACCATGCAGCCAATGTCATGGCTAGGCTGGGCACTGCCTGAGGGACTAGTTTCTGTCTCACCTGACTCAGAGCACTGATAGGACTGGCAGCCTTGTCTGGAAGCCACTGAAAACATATGCAATCACCACAGCACATTAGAGCTGCAGTTACAAAAGCAGATGTCAGGAGGAGCAACAGATTGCAAGCTCTGAGGAGAAACAGGGACAAGCTGCTCAGGGAATATGAGACAACTAAAAGCACCTGCACAAGCTCAGAGAAGACACATCCTCAAAGTATGTTCGAGAGGTCCTGAAACCTCAGGCTGAGCTGATTAGTGAAAGTCTTCCCTTCCACCATGCCAGGCACTAACAATTGGAGAGGTAGTTGACCAAAAAAAAAAAAAAAAAAAAAGAACTAAAAGAGAACAAAGATAGACAGACAACTAATGAAATCAGGAAAATTATGCATGAACAAAATAAGTATTTCACTAAAGAGACAGCAACTATAAAACAGAACCAGACACACACTGCGGTGGCGGAGGCAATGGCGGTGGGGTGGAGCAGCCGGCCGAGCCCGGGCCAGCAGGGCCACGGGCTGCCAGTGTGCGGTGCCACCAATCCGCCTGCCTGCCCTCTCCTCGTGGAGTGGCGGTGGGGAGGCAAGAAACAGCTACTATTATATGTTGTAAAATGGATGTCTTCTAAAAATTTCCTGAGAAGATGGTGGAGTAGAAGGACATGCACTCATCCCTCTTGCAAGAGCACCGGAATCACAACTAACTGCTGAACAATCATTGATAGGAAGACACTGGAACTCACCAAAAAAAGATAACCCACATCCAAAGACAAAGGAGAAGCCACAATGAGATGGTAGGAGTGGCCCAATCACAATAAAATCAAATCCGATAACCACTGGGTGAGTGACTCACAAAATGGAGAACAATTATACCACAGAAGCCCACCCATGGGAGTGAAGGTTCTGAGCCCCATGTCATGCTTCCTAACCTGGGGGTCTGGAAACAGGAGAAGGAATTCCCACAGAATTAGACTTTGAAGGCTGGCGGGATTTGACTGCAGGATTTCGACAGGACTGGGGGAAACTGAGACTCCCCTCTTGGAGGGCACACACAAAGTAGTATGTGCATCAGGACCCGGGGAAAGGAGCAGTGACCCCATAGGAAAGTGAAACAGACCTACATGCTAGTGTTCAAGGGTCTCCTGCAGAGGTGGGGGGCGACTGTGGCTCACCCCAGGGACAAGGACACTGGCAGCAGAAGTTCAGGGAAGTACTTGTTGGCATTAGCCCTCCCAAGAGTCAGTCATTAGCCCCACCAAAGAGCCCAGGTAGGCTCCAGTGTTGGGTTGCCTCAGGCCAAGCAACCAACAGGGAGGGAACCCAGCCCCACCCATCAGCAGTCAAGTGGATTAAAGTTTTACTGAGCTCTGCCCACCAGAGCAACAGCCAGCTCTACCCACCACCAGTCCCTCCTGTCAGGAAGCTTGCACAAGCCTCTTAGATAGCCTCATCTACCAGGGGGCAGACAGCAGAAGCAAGAAGAAGTATAATCCTGCAGCCTGTGGAATGTAAAACACACTCACAGAAAGACAGACAAAATGAAAAGGCAGAGGACTTTTTACCAGATGAAGGAACAAGATAAAACCCCAGAAAAACAACTAAATGAAGTAGAGATAGGCAACCTTCCAAAAAAAGAATTCAGAATAGTGATAGTGAAGATGATTCAGAACCTTGGAAAAAGAATGGAGGCGAAGAGTAGATGCAAGAAATGTTTAACAAAGACCTAGAAGAATTAAAGGACAAACATCTAGAAGAATTAAAGAACAAACAAACAGAGATGAACAATACAATAATTGAAATGAAAAATACACTAGAAGGAATCAATAGCAGAACAACTGAGGCAGAAGAACGGATAAGTGACCTGGAAGACAGAAAGGTGGAATTCACTGCTGCAGAACAGAATAAAGGAAAAAAGAATGAAAAGAAATGAAGACAGCCTAAGAGACCTCTGGGACAACATTGAATGCACCAACATTAGCATTCTAGGGGACCCAGAAGGAAAAGAGAGAGGGAAAGGACCCAAGAAAATATTTGGAGAGATTATAGTTGAAAACTTCCCAAACATGGGAAATGAAATAGCCAGCCAAGTCCAGGAAGTGCAAAGAGTCCCAGGCAGGATAAACCCAAGGAGAAACACGCCGAGACACATAGTAATCAAATTGACAAAAATTAAAGACAGAGAAAAATTATTAAAAGTAACAAGGGAAAACCAACAAATAACATACAAAGGAATCCCCATAAGGTTAACAGCGGATTCCTTAGCAGAAACTCTACAAGCCAGAAGGGAATGGCATAATATATTTAAAGTGATGAAAGGGAAGAACCTACAACCAGGATTGCTCTACTCAGCAAGGATCTCGTTCAGATTGACGGAGAAATCAAAAGCTTTACAGACAAGCAAAAGCTAAAAGAATTCAGCACCACCAAACCAGCGCTACAACAAATGCTAAAGGAACTTCTCTAAGTGGGAAACACAGAAGAAAAGGACATACAAAAACAAACCCAAAATAATTCAGAAAATGGTAACAGGAACATATCGATAATTACCTTACATGTGAATGGATTAAATGCTCCAACCAAAAGACACAGGCTCACTGAATGGATACAAAAACAAGACCCATGTATATGCTGTCTAAAGAGACCCACATCAGACCTAGGGACACATACAGACTGAAAGTGAAGGGATGGAAAAAGATATTCCATGCAAATGGAAATCAAAAGAAAGCCGGAGTAGCAATATTCGTATCAGACAAAATAGACTTTAAAATAAAGAATGTTATAAGAGACAAGAAAAGACACTACATAATAATCAAGGGATCAATCCAAGAAGAAGATATAACAGTTATAAACATATATGCACCCAACATAGGAGCAACTCAATACATAAGGCAAATGCTAACAGCTATAAAAGAGGAAATGAACAGTAACACAATAACAGTGGGGGACTTTAACACCTCACTTACACCAATGGACAGATCATCCAGACAAAAGATTAGTAAGGAAACACAATCTTTAAATGACACAACAGACCAGATAGATTTAATTGATATTTATGGGACATTCCATCCGAAAACAGGAGATTACACTTTATTCAAGTGCACACGGGACATTCTCCAGGATAGATCACATTTTGGGTCACAAATCAAGCCTTGGTAAATTTAAGAAAATTGAAATCATATCAAGCATCTTTTCCGACCACAACGCTATGAGATTAAGAAATAAATTACAGGGAAAAAAACGCAAAAAACGCAAACATGTGGAGGCTAAACAATGCCTTACTAAATAACCAAGAGATCACTGAAGAAATCAGAGGAAATCAAAAAAATACCTAGAAACAAATGACAACAAAAACACGACGATCCAAAACCTATGGAATGCAGCAAAAGCAGATCTAAGAGGTAAGTTTATAGCAATACAAGCCTACCTCAAGAAACAAGAAAAACCTCAAATAAACAATCTAACCTTACACCTAAAGGAACTAGAGAAAGAAGAACAAACAAAACCTAAAGGTAGTAGAGGGAAAGAAATTGTAAAGATCAGAGCAGAAATAAATGAAAGAGAAACAAAGAAAACAATAGCAACAATCAATAAAACTAAAAGCTGTTTCTTTGAGAAGATAAACAAAATTGATAAACCTTTAGCCAGACTCATCAAGAAAAAGAGGAAGAGGACTCAAATCAATAACATTAGTAAGGAAAAAAGAGAAGTTACAACGGACACCCCAGACATACAAAGCATCGTAAGAGACAACTACAAGCAACTCTATGCCAATAAAATGGACAACCTGGAGGAAATGGACAAATTCTTAGAAACGTGTAGCCTTCCAAGACTGAACCAGGAAGAAATAGAAAAAATGAACAGACCAATCACAAGTAATGAAACTGAAACTGTGATTAAAAATCTTCCAACAAACAAAAGTCCAGGACCAGATGGCTTCACAGGTGAATTCTATCAAATATTTAGAGAAGACCTATCCTTCTCAAACTCTTCCAAAGAATTGCAGAGGAAGGAACACTCCCAAACTCATTCTACAAGGCCAACCATCACCCTGATACCAAAACCAGACAAAGATACTACAAAAAAAGAAAATTACAGACCAATATCACTGATGAATATAGATGCAAAAATCCTTAACAAAATACTAACAAACTGAATGCAACAACACATTAAAAGGATCATACACCATGATCAAGTGGGATTTATCCCAGGGATGCAAGGATTCTTCAATATATGCAACTCAGTCAATGTGATACAACATATTAACATATTGAAGAATGAAAACCATATGATCATCTCAATAGATGCAGAAAAAGCTTTTGACAAAATTCAACACCATTTATGATAAAAACTCTTCAGAAAGTGGGCACAGAGGGAACCTACCTCAACATAATAAAGGTCACATACAACAAACCCACAGCAAACATCTTTCTCAATGGTGAAAAACTGAAAGCATTTCCTCTAAGATCAGAAACAAGATAAGGATGTGCACTCTCGCCACTATTATTCAACATAGTTTTGGAAGTCCTAGCCACAGCAATCAGAGGAGAAAAAGAAAAAAAAGGAATACAAATTGGAAAAGAAGAAGTAAAACTGTCACTGTTTCCAGATGACATGACACTCTACATAGATAATCCTAAAGATGCCACCAGAAAACTTCTAGAGCTAATCAATGAATTTAGTAAAGTTGCAGGATACAAAATTAATGCACAGAAATCTCTTGCATTCCTATACACTAACAACGAAAAATCAGAAAGAGAAATTAACGAAACAATCCCATTCACCACTGCAACAAAAAGAATAAAATATCTTGGAATAAACCTACCTAGGGAGACAAAAGATCTGTATGTAGAAAACTATAAGACACTGATGAAAGAAATTAAAGATAATACCAACAGATGGAGAGATATACCATGTTCTTGCACTGGAACAATCAATATTGTGAAAATGACTATACTACCCAAAGCAATCTACAGATTCAATGCAATCCCTATCAAATTACCAATGGCATTTTTTATGGAACTAGAGCAAAAAACCTTAAAATTTGTACAGAGACACAAAAGATCCCAAATAGCCAAAGTAGTCTTGAGGGAAAAAAACGGAGCTGGAGGAATCAGACTCTGTGACTTCAGACTATACTACAAAGCTACAGTCATCGAGACAATATGGTAGTGGCACAAAAACAGACATACAGGTCAATGGAACAGGATAGAAAGCCCAGAGATAAACCCATGCACCTATGGTGAACTAACCTATGGCAAAGGAGGCAAGGATATACAATGGAGAAAAGACAGTCTCTTCAATAAGTGGTGCTGGGAAATCTGGACAGCTACATGTAAAAGAATAAATTAGAAAACTCCCTAACACCATACACAAAAATAAACTCAAAATGAATTAGAGACCTAAATGTAAGACCAGACACTATAAAACTCTTAGAGGAAAACATAGGTAGAACACTCTTTGACATAAATCACAGCAAGATCTTTTTTGATCCACCTCCTAGAGTAATGAAAATAAAAACAAAAATAAACAAATGGGACCTAATGAGACTTAAAAGCTTTTGCACAGCAAAGGGAACTAGAAACAGGATGAAAAGACAGCCCTCAGAATGGGAGAAAATATTTGCAAATGAATCAATGGACAAAGGACTAATCTCCAAAATATATAAATAGCTCATGCAGCTCAATATTAAAAAAACAAATAATTCAATCAAAAAATGCGCAGAAGAACTAAATAGACACTTCTCCAAAGAAGACATACAGATGGCCAAGAGGCACATGAAAAGATGTTCAACATCACTAATTATTAGAGAAATGCAAATCAAAACTACAATGAGGTTATCACCTCACACTGGTTAGAATGGGCATCATCAGAAAATCTACAAACAACAAATGCTGGAGAGGGTGTGGAGAAAAGGGAACCCTCTTGCACTGTTGGTGGGAATGTAAATTGATACAGCCACTATGGAGAACAGTATGGAGGTTCCTTAAATAACTATGAATAGAATTGCCATATGACCCAGCAATCCCACTACTGGGCATATACCCAGAGAAAACCGTAGTTCAAAAAGACACATGCAACCCAGTGTTCATTGCAGCACTCTTTACAATAGCCAGGTCATGGAAGCAACCTAAATGCCCATCAACAGACGAATGGATAAAGATGTGGTACATATATACAATGGAATGTTACTCAGCCATAAAAAGGAACGAAACTGGGTCATTTGTAGAGACGCAGATGGACCTAGAGACTGTCATACAGAGTGAAGTAAGTCTGAAAGAGAAAAACAAGTATCATATATTAACGCACGTATGTGGAATCTAGAAATACGGTACAGATGAAGCAGTTTGCAAGGCAGAAATAGAGGCACAGGTGTAGAGAACAAACGTATGGACACCAAGGGGGAAAAGCAGGTGGTGGGGATGTGGTGGTGGGATGAATTGGGGGAGCTGTGGATTGACATATATACAGTAATATGTATAAAATAGGTAACTTATATAAGAACCTGCTGTATAAAAAAATAAAATAAAATTCAAAGAAAAAAGAACCAAACAAATTCTGCAGCTGAAAAATACATTAAGTGAGTTGGAAAATTCACTAAAGGGGTTCAACATCAGACTTGATCAGGCAAACTTGAAAACAGATCTTTGAAGTCATTAAGTTAAAGCAAAAAAAAAAAAAAAAAAGAAGAAGAAGAAAAGGAAACAGAGTCTAACAGCCCTTGGGACACCATCATTAGGACCAATTTACAAATTATAGGAGTCCCAGAAGAAAAGAGAAAGGAGCAGAGAGCTTATTTGAAGAAATAATGGCTGAAAACCCTCCATATCTGAGGAAAGAAATGAACATACAAATTCAATAAGCTGAAAGAACTCCAAGAAAGATAAATCCAAAGACACCCACAGAAAGACACATTACAATCAAATTGTTAAAAGTCAAAATTAGAGAATCTTGGAAGCAGCAAGGGAAAAGCAAATCATCACATACAAGGAAGCTTTCATAAGATTATCAGTGGATTTCTTAACAGAAACCTTGCAGGCCAGAAGAGAGTGGCATGAGATATTCAAACTGATAAAATAAAAAACCATCAACCGGGCTTCCCTGGTGGTGCAGTGGTTGAGAGTCCGCCTGCTGATGCAGGGGACACGGGTTCGTTCCCCGGTCCGGGAAGATCCCACATGCCGCGGAGCGGCTGGGCCTGTGAGCCATGGTCCCTGAGCCTGCACGTCCGGAGCCTGTGCTCCACAACAGGAGAGGCCACAACAGTGAGAGGCCCGCATACCGCAAAAAAAAAAAACAACAAAACCATCAACCAAAAAAAAGAAAACAAAAACAAAAAACAACCATCAACCAAGAAAACCGTATCCAGCAAAACTATGCTTCAAAAATGCAGGGGAAAAAAAAGTTGAGAAAGTTTATTATCACTAGGCCTGCTCTTATAAGAAATGCTAAAGGGAGTCCTTCAAGACGAAAGGATACTAGACAACAACATGAAAAAGTTTTCCAGTTAAGGTAATACATGGACACATATAATAACCTGTATTAATGTAACTTTGGTGCATAAATTCACTTTTAATTCTTATTCAGAACTTAAATGACAAAAACATGAAAAAAATAACTATATGCCTATGTTAATGGGCATATAACATATAAAGATGCAATCTATGATATCAGTAACAAAGTCGAGGGGGTGGATCTTATAGGAGTACAGTTTTTGTATGCAATTAAACTGCTATCCATTTAAAATGGAATGTTATAATTTTAAGATGTTTTATGTAACTGCAATGATAACTGCAAAGGAAATATCTATAGAACATACACAAAAGGAAATGAGAAGGGTATCAAAGCACGTCTCTACCAAAAAAAAAAAAAAATCAAAACTCAAAGGAAGACAGTAGAAAGGAGAGGAGGGACAAAAAGCTGTAAGACATACAGAAAACAACAAAATGGAAATAGTTCTTCCAATCTAGTGATTACTTTAAATAGCAAAATGTCAGCAAACTGAATTCAACAGCACATTAAAAGTATTATACACCATGACCAAGTGAGATGTATTCCTGGAATGCAAGGATGGTTCAATGTATGAAAACAATTCCATGTAATATATCACATTAACAGAATGAAAGACAAAACCACATGATCAATCAACTGATGCAGAAAAAGCATTTGACAAGATTCAAACTCTTTCGAGATAAAAACACTCAACAAACTAGAAATAGAAGGAAACTACTCCAACATAATAAAGGCCATATATGAAAAGCCCACAGCTAACATCACACTCAAAGGTGAAAGACTGAAAACTTTCTGTAAGATCAGGAACAAGGATGTCTGCTCTTGCCACTCTATTCAACACAGTATTGAGAGTTCTAACCAGAGTAATTAGGTAAGAAAAGGAAACAAAAGCCATCCAAATTGGAAAAGCTCTCTCTGTTCACATAGGACATGTAGAAAACCCTAACAATTCTACAAAAGCAATGTCAGGACTAAACAATGAGTTCAGCAAATTTGAAAGATTCAAAATCAACACACAAAAAATCAGTTGTGTTTCTACATACTAACAATGAACAATCAAAAAAGGAAATTAAAAAAAAAAATCTCATGTACAATAGCATCAAAAAAGAATAAGATACTTAGGAATAAACCGAACCAAGGAGGTGAAACATTTCTACGCTAAAAACTACAAAACAGGGCTTCCTTGGTGGCGCAGTGGTTGAGAGTCCACCTGCCGATGCAGGGGACATGGGTTCGTGTCCCAGTCCGGGAAGATCCCACGTGCCGCGGAGTGGCTGGGCCCGTGAGCCATGGCCACTGAGCCTGCGCGTCCGTAGCCTGTGCTCCGCAACGGGAGAGGCCACAACAGTGAGAGGCCCGCATACCGCAAAAAACCAAAAAACAAATAAAACCCTACAAAACAATGCTGAAAGAAATTTTAAAAGACACAAATAAAAGGAAACATTCCATGTTCAGGGACTGGAACACACTATTGTTGTCAACAGTATACAAAGCAACCTATGGATTCAATTCAATCCCTATTAAAATCCTAATGTCATTTTTTGCAGAAATAGAAGAAAATCATCCTAAAATTCATAAGGAATCTCAAAGGACTCTGAATAGCCAAAATAATCCTGAAAAAGAATGAAGTCAGATGACACAAACTTCTTGATTTCAAAACATATTAAAAACTACAGTAATCAAAACAGTGTGGTACTGGCATAAAGACAGACAAATAGACTAATGGAACAAAAGAGAGTTCAGAAATAAAGCTCTGTATATATGGTCAAGTGATCTTTGACAAGGGTGCCAAGAACATTCAATATGAAATGGATAGTTTCTTCAAAAAATGAGACTGGGAAGACTGGATATCCATATGCAAAAACGGGAAGTTGGAACCTTATGTCCTGGTAATGATTTCCAGGACATCTTGTGAAGGGAAAAAAGCCAACTGCAAAGGAGTTTATTTATATAGTATGTTAGCTTCTGTGTAAGAAAGAAAACGAAATAAAAAAGCATATATATATCCACTTTTCTTTACAAAAAATGGAACAAAGGAAGGATAAATCAGAAAACAACAATGTTATTTACTTACATGAGATAGGTGGAGGGTGGACTGGGTGAAATAGATATGAGAAGGAATGACACTTCTTTTAGTATACTTGTTTGTGTAGTTTTGCCTTTGGAAGCTTGTTAATGTTCTATAGATCCAAAAAATAAATCAACAAGGATGGAAGAGAGAAAAAAACCCTAAAACTAAAAGCAAATTGAAACAAATGAACCCAACTGTATTCTAAATGCATAAGAGCTAATCTGAAGGGGAGGAAAAAAGGAATCCAGGTAACTTATAAAGGGAGATACAAAGATGAAATGAGGAAAAGCAACGAAGAATCCTGTGCAAGGGCTGAAATTAGAGGTACTGGTATAGACACTTGATTTCTTAAATATTTATTTGTGTGTACATACAAATTTGTGTGTGTGTGTGCGCATATCCTACCTACATGCATATATTTCCTAACTGTCTGCTTTGAGGGTCTAGAAGCAAAGACATCCCAGTAAAAATATGCACATCCAGCATCCAGATCTTGGTTTCAAATACCAAGATGAACCTGACTTTCTTATTGTGCCAGTAGGAAGAAAATGCTCAAAAAAAATTATGGGTGCATGTCACAAGAACAGAGGGGCCAGCTTGAAGGGGCTACTGCTTACCAAATCTGAGAAATGTGTAAACCAATACAATTTAGTACAATTATAAATTATAAACCACTGAAATAAACAGGAATCCGTGAGTCCACACGGAATGAATGAATGAATGAACAAATAAGGTAAAGGGAGGACTCTTGCTCATTACTGAGTAACAACTAGTTAATATGGAGGAAATATAGAGAGTTGGAAAACCATCATTGTACAATAAAAACTGGCTCACAGTAAAAACTGGTTCAGATGAGAATCATCAGTTTTTGCTAAATATAAGAGGAGGTGGGGATTTTGATGAAAAGCAGGATATTTGCTGTTCTTAAAGTGTATCCTCACATATTATTCAAAGCAAGGGGAAAAAACAGTAACTCTACAGTGGAGAAACTAGACAACACCTTGTTAAGGTCATCAAAATAAACAGAAGAGAGGGACAGACGGACAACATATGCCTCTTGTTGTGGCATAACCTGAATCTAATCATGAGGAAACCCAAAATGAAATTACCAATGTCATGAGACAAAGAAAGATTGAGGAATGGTTCCAGACTAAAGGAAACTAAAAACTGAAATGTCATATAGACATAGGAAGAGAGAGCGAGAAAGTGTAAAAAGTGCAGGAGCAACCCAGCACACACACAACTAATAAAGCAAATGAGGCAGAGTATTAACAGAAGATGAATCTAGATAGAAGGTATACAGATATTCCACCATTCATGCAAGTTTCCTGTAAGTTTGAAATTATTTCCAAATAAAATGCTTAAAAAAAATTACAGAGCCTCTGAACAAGATGACATAAGTCCATGCTTTGATGCATCCCTTCTGCTATACACATATAGCAATGAGAGGTAAAATATAAAATATATATATATATATAGGAAAACCAAAAAAATATAGTCAGGCTAAAAACCAAGATAAACATCTCCATGAACCAGAAAAAAGAATAGAAATTCAAAGTGGTGTGCAAGGCCAAAGCCACAGGCCTGCTGGAATCCGGAAACAGACACTGGCAGCTGACAGTTCTGCTCCTATGGGGTAATTGAGACTAAAAGTGCTCCACACAAAATTTGAGATAGAAGCCAGACTGGCTAATGGTAGCTAAAGTTGCTGATGAAAAAAAGCTTGATACTTGCATGGGTTGCAAAGGGTTACATTACCCTCTACTCTGAATGCAACCTTCAAAGAGATACTGGGTCACTCACCTCTTTATTTGACAAGCACTTAATAGTTTGACAGTTTTTGGAAGAAGAAATTTCAGTAGCATCTGCCTCCCGAGTCAAGAAAAGCAGCTTCTGGCCCACTGAGTCCAAGCATTCTAAAACACTGTACAGAAGGAGAAGAGATCAGGTAGGAACAACAGTTTTCCCTAACCCAAGAATTACTTCTCTATACTTGCACTGTCTAACCTGGTAGCCATTAGCAACGTGTGGTTATTTAAATTAAAATAAAATAAAATAAAAATTCAGTTCCTTAATTGCACTAGTCACATGTACTATAAGGTCTACATGTATGGACCTTTTTGGACAGCAAAGATATAGAACATTTCCACCATTACAGAAATCATATTGAACATTGTTGTTCTACATTTAGGGAAAGGAAGGATAAACAAAAAATATCCTCAAAACTCTTTACCAAAATTTAGGCTAGATTCTAAGGATCTGAAACGTTTACTATGGTATAGAGACAAACCTCTTCTGAGTCTGTTTTTTGTTTGTCTTTTTCCCAATCTGGGCAATACATCAAGGCTATAGCCGACTCTTCTAATCAAAATACTCACTAGTCTATCATCTCCCCTAATGCCACTTAGTTCAATGTATTTCAATGTCTTACTTTTTTTGTAAAGTGAGTTATTTTAAGACCAATCAATAGATTCAGAAAATTAGAAAAACAGATGCTATTTAGGGCAGTACGTGGTATTTTTCCATCCATGGTTTTTCTAATGGAAGAATGTTACTCATATTATTGGTAAATATTTCTCAATAGACTCAAAAGAGGAAAAAAATATTCCAGGTTTTGTTATTAAATAAGAAACCAGATACTCCATTTGTCTTTGCGACCATTTAGAACTGAAAAATATTACCTTGTGTTTAGCTGCTGCACTACTTCTGCTGTATTTCTCGGCTCTAGGCCTGCTGCTTCTAGTTCTTGGTGACTAGCTAGTGCCTCCAGATTTAGTTCTGCAATCTGAAGGAAAATAAAGTGGTAAAATCATTTAATATCTTGCAAAGTATTTGAGGCTAAAAAAAAAAGAAACCAAACAAACAAAAAAACACCCAACCCCCCCCAAAATCCAAGAAAAACCCACTCAAGTGGTGTGCTCTGTTTCTGTAGACAGTGACTTTGCTGTTGCCACAGTCCCAGGCTGGGTTCAATAGTTACCAGATGGTTTCTGGCTGCTTAGCCAAGAATGGCAATCTGTTACCAGCTGCTGATGTTGTGACATGAATATGGGAAAGGGCCAAGTAGGGCTAAGTGAAAAGCAATGGCAATTTTGGCTCATGATTCATTCCAAAGTCACTTAAAACTTACTTCTCTGCAAACATGCAACTTTTGGAAATTATAAAAGAATGGCTTTCATGGCAATATGAAAAAAAGACTTTATTGGACTAACACAAAATCATGAAAAGTATTCTAGTTTATTCTCTTTCCATAAAGTGGGAGCCCATTTGGGAGTTCTGATGTGTAGAGATACAGATATTTTTTTTTACTTAGAATCATTTTAGATTTGCAGAAAAACTACAAAGACAGTACAGAGTTCCCACATATATCCAACTGCCATTTTCAACTATTATTACTATCTTAATTAGTATGGTGTATTTGACACAATTAATGAACCACTATTGATATGTTATTTTTTTTCTTTTTAAAATTTTTTATTGGAGTATAGTTGATTTACAATGTTGTGTTAGTTTCTGCTGTATAGCAAAGCAAATCAGTTATACATATACATATATCCACTCTGTTTTAGATTCTTTTCTGGTATCTTATTATTAACTAAAGTCCATCCTTAATTCAGATTTCCTGAGATTTTACTCAAGTGAGATGCAATTTTTACTGGAAATCAAGTGGCAGCATAACAAAATGCGACTGTTCTCAAAGTGTGGCTTGAGAACTCCTAGGGGTTCCAGAGACCCTTTCAGGGGGAAGTTTGCAAGGTCCTGTCTTCTCCAACTATACAACACAACAGATTGGACGTAAAAGCAGATATGAGAGAGTCACTAGTCTCCTTAACAGGAGCTTAGTAGCTAGACATTAAAGAGATTTGCAAAATATGTAAAACAATGACACTCTTCCCATTAATTTTTTTGAAAATGCTTTTTTCCATAAAAGTACATTTTTTATGTTAACATGTAATGATTTTTAAAAATATTTTCAACAAATTAGTAAATATAATTTTTCTCATATGTAATTTCTAATATGGTAAATATTGATAGATATGACCCACAAAAACAAAAGCTCTTTGAGGATAAATGGGTCCTGAGACCAAGTTTTTAGAACCTCAGTGCAGTGGTTTAGAGCAGGGGTTGGCATATTACAGTCATTGGATCAAGTCCAGCCCAATGTCAGTTTTTTGTAAATAAAGTTTTACTGACACACAGCTGTGTCCTTTTACTGACATACTGTTATAGCTGCTTTTGCACTACCAACAGCAAGTTGAGTAGCTGTGATAGAGACAGTATGGTCTGTAGAGCCTAAAATATTTACTGTTTGGCCTTTACAGAAAAGGTTTGCTAATTCCTCATGTAAAGCAAAGACAGGCTTTAGAATCTGACAGACCCTGGTTTGAATCCTGGTTCTGCCTCTAATTGTAGGACCCTCAATAAGTTATTAACCTTTCAAAACCTCTGAATGATCATATATATAATAATATCAATAGTTAACTTACAGAGTTGTTATAAGGATAAGATAATGTATATAAAGCATTTTAGAATAGTACACTTCGTAAGATCTCAGTGAATGTTGGCCATTACTCACAAGCCGCATAAGATATTTTACAATGTCTTTCTATCACCATGACACAAAATACTATTCTGGCTTTTTATTATTCTATATGGACTACCATTTATTTCATAATGGGGTCATGCTAGAAAATATCACACAATGGGACAATCTAATAGGTTAGAATGTGTTTTATAACACAGTCTGTCAGAAACTACATCCTCTTCAATGCCTCCTTTATGTGCTGTTTTAATCCAGGCCCACTGAACTGCTTTTGAAACAATGATATGCTACTCACACCCCAAGAGAGCAAAAATCTATCTAGATTTTTATAATTATCACAATTATTAGCATCAGCTACAATGAATTAAAAGTGGCATGCGGGATCTTTAGTTCCTCAACCAGGGATCAAACCCGTGCGCCCTGCAGTGGAAGTACAGAGTCTTCACCACTGGACCACCAGGGAAGTCCCTCAGCTACAATGATTAACACCACATTATGGTGCTTAATATATTCATGGCACTGTGCTAAGAGCTTTATACTACATAATATCTCATTTACCCTCACCAATATCCCAGAGAAGTGTGCTACCATGTTACAGATCTGGAAACTAAAGTTGATCAGAGAAATTGCCCTAGATAGCATACAGCCAGACCTATTTAAAAACAAGGAAGTCCAACTTCAGAGACTACATATTTAACCACTACATGATGCTAGTGATACAGGTCTTAATTTCAAATACATGTTCACCTTGAATTACACTGCCATTTTTGTAAAGAAAGGTAACAGCAGGATATGGTGGTCTGTGACTCTGTTCTAGTCTCATAATTTTAAGGAAAGCAAAGGTACTAACCTTCTTTGGGCCATATTTGAGGAAATACCGAGCCAATTCAAGGGCTGTTCTAGCATCTTCTGTGGCATCATGACCAAACCTATCTGGACACTGTATATCCTTCCTGGAAAGTCAAGGTAAAATTGACATAACTGGGAGCATTTTTAATGATAGAGTCTTTCATACCAAATATTCTGGCTACATGTAGAATTTCAGCATTCTAGTAATTAGATTTGAGTCACAATCAAGATTCCTTTATTACTTAGTGCCAGGACCTGAAAGGTACTGAGGGTACAGAATGATCAGGAATGGCTTTGTTTACAGCGAGCATATCATCAAAGGCTACTCAATAAAAAGTCTCTGGTCCACTCCCCAACCAACCCCTTGTCTCACTTTTTAGACGTAGCTGTTGTTTTTTTTTTTTTTTTTTTTGCGGTACGCGGGCCTCTCACTGTTGTGGCCTCTCCCGTTGCGGAGCACAGGCTCCGGACGCGCAGGCTCAGCGGCCATGGCTCACGGGCCCAGCCGCTCCGCGGCACGTGGGATCTTCCCGGACCGGGGCACGAGCCCGTGTCCCCTGCATCGGCAGGTGGACTCTCAACCACTGCGCCACCAGGGAAGCCCGTAGCTGTTGTTTTAAAGTTACCTTCCAGAAATTTTCTATTATATACAAGTGTCTATTATATATTTAAAAATCCTTTGTTCTTTAAAATCTTAAAAAATACATATGTTTATGTCTATAGATATATCTAAATCTAATCTACATCAATCAATATCTCAGTATCTACGCATCTTGTTCTGCATCTCCATTTTGTTCTCAGTAGCATCTTAGAGGTCCCCTTATCAGCACATAAAGATCTAACAAAGTATTAGTCACGCAGATAACCATAATTTATTTAACTAGTCCTGTAGAATATCTGAATTCTTTTGGGCTATTTTAAATCATACTATAATGAATATCTTTGTACAATATGTGTTTGTACATGATACATTCAATATAGGAACGCTGTTTTGAAATTTTGGGTAACTTTTCTGCCTCTTCTCTGTCTAGTTCTATCCATCAACCTCCAGCTATGAATGCAACTCCTTTTTGTATTCCCACAGTTTTTTCATTTCTGAGTCATAATTCTCTCTGAAGTTAGGATCTCAGAATTCATAATAATATTTATAAACTAAGAAGGAAAGGAGAGAGGCTGAACGTTGCAATATGCATTAAATAAGATACAATATTCTAACTTATGTCCAGTCTATCAGGACAATATTATAATATGCAAACAAACCTACCCCAAAATAACTTTGGCTAAGAACTTGAGCTTAAATCTTCTGCCCTGCTCTCTGACATAAAGCAATGATGTATCAATAACATATGGATGTATCATCTGAGAAGGAAAGAGAATAGAATGAGTAGCATCCTATGCTGAAGGAAAAAACAGGTGGGTTGGGGGACAGAAGGCTTTAGATCTGAGATTAATGAAACAGGCACATATGCTAGATAAACTAAGTCCTAAATCAGATACTCACTTTCAGTGCTCTGAGATCTAAGTCTAAGGAGTGGCCCACTAACACAGCGTTGGGAGGAAGCAGTGCTTTTAACTGTCTCTGTACATCTTTGAGTTTGGTTGTCACTGGGTTAAGAATCTTCTTTGTGATTCCTGAGAAACTTTCAATAAAAAAAGAGAAATGGACAGACCAGGATATTAATAAGCTTTCCTCCCCCGAAAGTCATTTCAAAAAGAATATTTTAAAAAATAAAAAATTAATAAATGCTCAGTGTAACAAGGTTGAAAATCAAATAACAAAGAAGAAATTAAAAACTGCCAGGCTTCCCTGGTGGCACAGTGGTTGAGAGTCCGCCTGCCGATGCAGGGGACGGGTTCATGCCCCGGTCCGGGAAGATCCCACATGCCGTGGAGCGGCTGGGCCCGTGAGCCATGGCCGTTGAGCCTGCGCGTCCGTAGCCTGTGCTCCGCAACGGGAGAGGCCACAACAGTGAGAGGCCCACATACCGCAAAAAAAATAAATAAAAATAAAAATAAATAACCTGCCCATAATCCCACCACCCAGAGATCATTTTTTACACTTTAGTAAATATTGTATCATATTTTTTGATACATATGTATTCATGTATATGTTTCATTTTTATAATCATGGGTATTCCCTGGCAGTCCAGTGGTTAGGACTCCATGCTTTCACTGCCATGGGCCTGGGTTCAATCCCTGGTCAGGAAACTAAGATCCCGCAAACCACATGGTATGGCCCAAAAAAAAGGAATCATAATGCCTATACTACTTTATAGTATGATCATAACATGTGCTATATATCATGAACAAGTTTTCACATCAATAAATCTATTTCAGCACATCCTTTTAAATGGTTAGTACTCCATTAGATGAATATAACATTCTAACCAACCCCCTACTTTCATTCATATTCCCATGTTTCTGCAACAGTATGACAAATACCCTTATACATACATCTTTGTCACATACGACTGTTCCTTAAAAATACTGTCTAATTGTCATGTCGGCCAACAGGAGTCTTTATCACCAACATGGCCTCTCTGTGCCTAAGTAAGCATGAATTGATAGGTGCAACTACAATGGGCAGCAACGGTAATGTTTCACTGGCTTTTCTTTGCCTAATTACTGTAGTGTGTACATTCTGAAATGACTTGCTAATCTTCGGAAAGACAGAGAAAATTTTTTGAGCTTCCAATTTCTGTTGTGGAAACACTTAGTTTTGTTTTGGTTTCTGAGGTCAAGGCAGATTAAGCTCTAAAATCATCTGACTGCCAGAAGATGATTTACAGATTTTTCAGATGGTGTCTCATCAGACAGCAAAGCTGTTTGGCAGTTACTAGGTAACGATTAGAACTGTCAGATTCTATGACAAGGAAGATAATATTCTGGTGACCTAGGTCACAGGAAGATTAGAGAGCAAGAAAGGTAAGAGCATTATACACCAATATTGTGTAATTTCAGTATTAAAATTTCTAGTTGTGGCACCCCAGCCTTTTCTTTGATAATAAATAAGTAGATAATACCTAACTAAACAGAAGCTAAAGGCTATTCCTGTTAAGTCTCATTCCACTCTAGCGAGCTGGAGGCAGGGTGAAAAATACCTGGTGAGGTAGTCCACAATCTTGTTGTCAGGTTTAACAAGTTCATCCATAACACAGCAGCCTCCTTCAGCAACCAGTGAGATGCGTGTTAGTTCTCGCCCCTTGGATGTCAGGCACTGAAAGACCAGGATGTAGATAGGCTGCTAACCCGTGGAAACTCTTGCTTCCTCTCATTATTCAAGACTACATCAACTGCCACCTACTCTAATCTACTCTGCGACAATGGCACAGCCTTTTGCTGACTAGAGAATCCAATATGAATGAAATTAAAGCTAAGCAGGCTGCTGAACATTACACTTAAAGTAACCAACACAGTACAATTTCTCTGGGAAGGATGTGCCCGAGAGGGACAGAAATAATAACATCAATTATAATTGTACTATTTACTGTGTACTACAACCCAGTATTATGCTAAGTACCAAAAAAATAATTTTTTATTAGCACACTCTATTATCTAACACAATACTAAGCATTTTATATACCACCTCATAATAACCCCATGAAGTAGCCCCTAATATTATCCCTGCTTCACAGAGGGAGAATTAGGGAATTTGTCCAAGGTGACAGGCAAGGCCAGGATACACAACCTGATACGACAGACTCCAAATCCTTAGCTCTTAGCCACTCTGTTCAGTGTCGAGAAACTGTTACTTGAGTACTAAGTGAGAGGGGATACACTGCCTCTGAAAGGAGACTTACTAATTAGACAAAGTAAAACACAAGGGGAGCTTAAGCAGGAAAATCCTACTTCTGATCTTAAACACGTAAAACTAAGCCAAACCAATGGTAATTCAGGCAAAGTCTTCAAGGCAATAACAACAAAACACTTGTTCAAAAGACAGAAGCAATCAACTTCTAGTAATATTCAAAAATTAGATTAAATATATCAACTAGTTAGAAAACTTATGTGATATTTATTTCTCATCCTGGAGTAAAGATCCAATTTTTCTAAAATGTAATTAAATGGGTCTACTTTCAGTTATTTAAACTGAATACTAGAACTGAACGCACTCAAGAAAACTAGACCCTAGCTTGCAACACTCCAGCTGAAAAATCAAAAGTAGTACTTACCATTTCACAGTCAAGCCCAAAGAGAGGACTATTGTTGGTTATAGAACCACAACATTTTATAGGCACAAAGTTTTCACAGTCAGGAAAACCTAGGAGGAAAAGGAATAAAATATTTGCCTTTAGAACTAGAAATGGTAAAAATTACTCCTGTATTTATCCAGGGGAAACTGAGATACCACATTTGTGGGGACCTTCTCTATGTTAGACACTTGAAATATAAAATTAAATAAGACAATTTCTGTCCTTAATTTTTTCTCCATCTACTCATTTTTACATTTTGGGAGAATAATGTAGGCTGCTGTTAGTGGAGATACTAGGGCCTAGACTTCCTTGCAGTTACCAAGTAACAATTTTTTCCTCCTTATTAGAAATTATAATTAAATTGTGGCTAAATCCAAAGTCACTGGACCTTTCCCATATAGGCACTAAGGAAGGATGAATAAAGTATGCAAATGACTGCATGTGGCATCTTTCTTTCCTAAATAAAACAAGAAAAAGTAGGAATGAGATTCCACCATAGCAGAGATCTAAAAGGATTTCATGGTAGGCAGAATGTTTAACATTCACCATATGCACTCTTGTACTCAACTCTACCCTTAAAATTTCTCCAAGATCTCTCTTTAGAAACGTGCCTCATTTTCTGGAATCATAGCCTGAAAATTCCCTACAGAGGCTCAGATATAGGCTTAAGGTATCCCTTCCATTGTGTACCCTAAGTCAGTAACCAGGCACATTCAGTTCAGAGGCCCAAAAGTGTCTGAATCATTGAAGATTCCTACCTTCAGACAGAGGCTGAAACAGTAAAGGTAATACCTAGATCTTATTTGACAAGAAACTAAGGGGAGTATGAAAAGCTTTGACCAGTTTCTATGTCACAGTACCCTGAAATTTCCAACTGATTACAATTAAAAGAACCAAAATACAGTCTAGACCAGAAAGGAGTACCCCCAAATCCTGGAGACATTATACTTGCTGCCCTCCTTATCTATATTATTAGTACCAATAATAACAAAGAATAACTTTTTAAAGCACTATGTGCCCCATGCTAAGCTCGTTTTGTACATTAACTCAATTAATCCTCATGGCAATACTATGATATATGAACTATTAACTCCCCAAAGACAGCCCAATTAAGAAACAGACAAAGGATCTGAAAAAATATACAAATGGCCAATAAGCATATAAAAAGATGCTCAATATCATCAGCCATCAGAGAAATGCAAACGAAAATCACAATGAGATACTACTTCACACACACTAGGATGGGTATAATCAAAAAGGCAGAGCATAGCAAGTGTTGGTAAGGATGTACAGAAATTGGAACCCTTATACATTGCTGGGGGGAATGTAAAATGGTGCACCTGCTTTGTAAAACAGTCTGATAGTTCCTTAAAGGTTAAACATAGAGTTACTATAGGATCTAGCAGTTCTACTCCTAGGTATATACTCAAGAAAAATGAAAACATATGTCCACACAAAAACTTGTATCTGAATATTCAAAGTAGCATTATTCATAACATCCCCGAGGTGGAAACAACCCAAATGTCATCAACTGATGGCTGGATAAATAAAATGTATAACCATACATGGAATATCATTAGAATGAAAATAAATGAAGTAATGATACATGCTACAACACGGATGACCCTTGAAAATTTGATGCTAAGTGAAAGAAGCCAGTTACAAAAGACCACATATTGTATGATTCCATTTATATTCACAATAGGTAAATCTATTAACAGAAAGTAATTAGTAGTTGCCTAGGGCTAAAGGGCACTGGGGGAAAACAATAGTACAGGGTTTCTTTTGGGGTGATGAACATGTTCTAAATTGATTGTAGTGATGGTTGAAAAACTCTGTAAACATGCTAGAAACTACTGAAATTGTATACTTTAAATGGATGAACTGAATGGTAGGTTAATCATAACTCAATAGGGCTTTTTTTTTTTTTTAAGGAATTTTAACATGACTGCTGTGATTAAGAGGTAATAAATCAAAGGATTTTTATTAAATTCTTGCTACATAACAGACCAAGGCTCTGAGCCTAGACTTGTCCTATTTATTAAAGAAAATGGGGGTGGGATGGGTGGGAGGAGGATTAGAAGTACCAGAGAAGTGTTAAAGTTTTAAAGACATATTGACTTCTTTTCAATATACTAAGGAATGAAAGAAAAATGAAAAAGGAATAATTTTCCCACAATATTTAAGGTCATGTTCATGTACTACCTAAAATCAATAATGGTACACATCCTACACTTTAGGAAACATTGCCCTGAAAGTATTTCCTCTTTAGTAGAAGATGGAATAAATCACTTGGAAAGCAGCCCATAAAAATGAACTTTCAACAGGAATATTTTTAAATAAACTGATAGATATTCTTCCATTGTTACCAACATCAGGTTAAATCTAAACCAACCTTGTAACGGAAAGTGATATGTTTTCATTTCCTCCTTTGTGAGAAGGCATCTGGTCAAGCTTACTTTCTTAGAGCCATACTTTTTAACGATGGGGTCATTCTGCAGGTTGATGCTGACTTCTGAGCTGGAAGAAGGTAAAGACCCTGAAACAAGGACAATCATACATATGTTAGAATCTGTGTTTAACAGCCCTCAGAGGACATGTCCTTTTAATGTTGTATAGGGTAAGCATGATGAAGATCAAAAGATTTTTAAGACCCAGCCCCAACTTTAAAGGAGCTTGCACTCTCATACACTTATAAAGAACACAAAGAGAAAATAAGTCTCAAATGGGTTATAATAATAAAAGCTATAAAAGGGAAAGGGAGAATATACTGGCTGAGATGGTTAGAGATGGTTCAAGAGAAGAAAAGATTAGCTGAGTCTTAAAGAAAAGGCAGAATTCAGATATTTGGTGTATGAGACCAGTCCGTTACAGTGTCTGCCACTCCTAATAGCCCATTCTAGCTAAATCTACTGCACCCCTAACCACCTGGCTCAAGCACCAGCAGGGGTGCTGGTTCTTTAAGTAGGGCTCGTTACTGATTGGATTAAGAGTGGGGACTTGGCTAAAGAGGGAGCTATCTATAAACTGACCAGTGACTTGATATTCCTTGTCAAGACATGCTCAAAAGGGACAAGGGTAATTAGCTAAGCTGATCAGATTGCTTGCTTCCAGAACTGAACTAGGAAATAAGGAGAACACACCGGTTAGAACAGAAAACAAAGAAGCTAAGATACCATGAAAGGGATGGAGAACAGCTCTTCACCAGAGGCATTTAGATTCTTGATGACTTTCTAGTCCACATGTCCTTCAAATAATACCCTCTCACTTAAGGTGGCCTCAGTGAGTGCCTGGTCCTTGCAAACAAGAATGCCAAAGAGTCAGAAGTAAGGAAAGAGGGCATCCCAGGTAAGATAGAAATGTACAAAGCAAACTTGGTATGGTAGTGACTAGACCAGTCGGGGAGAAAAAAAGGTCTTTGTAGAAGAGCAGTATAAGAAACAAGGTTGAAAGAGGAGGATAAAAGTGAATTGTAGACCACTGCGAATGCCAGGCTCAAGAGTTTGAATTTTAGTCCATCATTTCATATATAAGGTGGAGCAACAGAAAGTTCCTGAGAAGGGAAGTGGCATAACCAAACAGTACTTTAAGAAAGATCAACCTCAAAGATATGTGGAAAATGAAGTAGAGAGAGAAATGAGAAATGGCAAAAAAAAAAAAGAGTCTGGATTAAGATGATGGAGGGAGGAAAAAGGTTATAAGAAAGAAACATTACACAAGAAAAACTGGTAGAGGGACTTCCCTGTTGGCTCCCAATGCAGGGGGCGCAGGTTAAGACTGCACTCCCAATGTAGGGGGCCTGGGTTCAATCCCTGGTCAGGGAACTAGATCCCACATGCATGCCTCAACTAAGAGTTCTCATGCCACAACTAAGGAGCTCCCAAGCCACAACTAAAGGAGCCTACCTGCCACAACTAAGGAGCCCACAAACCGCAACTAAGACCCAGCGCAAACAAATAAATATTTTTTTTAAAAAAAGGAAAAACTGGTAGAGCATAGTGACAGAGTAATTCAGTTCAGTCAACAAAATATTTACTGAGTACTTATTATATGCCTGGTATTGCTCTAGCCAGTAGATTCCCCAATGAACAAAATCAACAAAATTCTCTTAAATTCTAGGTGATCTTAAATTCTAGTTGGGAAAATGGACAATAAACAAACAAATACATAATATAGCAGGTGAGGATAAGGACTATGGAGAAAAGTAAAGGAGAAAAAGGAGGAAAGGGAGTGCTGGGGCAGGAAAAGGGTTAATGTCATATATTTTATAACCAGGGAAGGTCTCTCTGATAAAGTAACATTTGAATAGGTTCTTAATAGCAAAGGGAATGAGCCATGAAGATTGGGTATGGGGAGCCAAAAGAAAAGTAATTCTAAAATTCAATACTGGTGGCTTAGAGAAAAACAGTACCAACAGAAAAGGGGATTTGAAGTTGGGAGTCTGTTATTTAGGGATGAGAAAAATGCTTTTATATATGCTATGATTGAGGGTACAGTGGAGTATCCAGGTAGCAACATCCAGCAGGCAGTTGAAAATGCAGGCCTGGAGTTTGGGATATCAAACCTAAAGACAGAGGAGTTATCCACAGAAGAGTGATGGATAAACTGGGGAAGAGCAGGTGAATATTTCAAAAGAGAACTGAAGAAAGATCAAAGTATATGGACTATATCTTGGGGACTGCGATATTTATTTAGGTTGGGAAAATGAAGCAAAATCCTTAGGAGGACAGAGAAGTAGCTATAACCCTCTAGCTCCTCAATGCTTACAGGATAAAATCCAAAGTCCTTAGCATAGCATTTACAGCCTGCAAGACAAAGCTTTAACCTACCCCTAAGCCTCATCTCTCACCACTACCCGCCCTCTTATTCCATCTCCACCCCCTAATCATCCTCAACAATCTATATTCTTCAGTCACATCAATTTCTTTTTTCTGATTACATCCTTTCTTTTACAGCTCAATGTCTTTACCTGAGTTTTGAATCTCATAATGACTACTCTGTAATTCACTCAAAGATGTTTAAAATACAGTGGATGTCAAATTAAACAAAGCTGCAGGTCCGATATAGACATCTATTAGAAGGAAAGGGGAACAATGGAAAGGCAGGAAGTTAGAAGCTTTTGAGACAGAAGATAACAGGAAACACAGTCATGGAGGATATGGAAAGGAATCACTAGTTATTCCTCACCACTTTTTCATGTCCCCTCAGTGCAACTATTCAATAATTTAATTATTTCTGAACAAACATACAAAAAGCATTATTGAACAATACTTACCTTACTATGTGCAATGAACTGTTAAGGTCTATTCCATCACTCACCTCCTCTCCCCCCAAAAGAGAAGGTCAGCTATAACTTGCTAACAGGACACAACCCAGTTTGAAAAACACTGCTATCATGGATATTTATACTTTAGCTGGCCAGCATCCTAATCTGCCACTGTGAGTAGTATTAGTGAGTATCCCCTACATTAGTCAAAGGCAAGATCTTCCTTCCTATGTGTACACTTGTGGGTACAAAGACCCAGTGACAGTTTGAGTCCAGTGTCAGTGATATCCAGGGAGCAGACTTAGCTATCTAACCTAACCAAATGACTTCTGAGGCATGAACCCTGGTTATGTTTCCTGCTATCTAATCCGCCTTGGTACTTACCCATTTTTTCCTTAAAACACACACACACACACACACACACACAAAATTGCTTTTCTGCTTAAGTTACTTATAGTCATACCTTCCATTCCTTTAGGCAGATCCCCAATTATTTGTTTCTTTTGCAGCCCAATGATATCAGCTAGGAAATCAGATGATGGGGGAGGCAAGCAGAACTTCTGAAAATACATAATAGGTTTTTACAAAAATGCTTGAAAACAGTTAAAATACTGTCACCTAGACTTTTATTGTCAGCTCAGTGCTATGAAAGATCTGGACCTTAATTAAAATGAGGACTGTTTCCTTAAGTTGTAAAAGTGACTAAATAAGTGAAGCCATATTTATCCTACCACAGTTTTCTTTGCTTCTCTAATTACACACTATACAAAAGAAACAAACATTACAAAAATGTATAACTTAGAAAAGCAAAGTTCCTTATATTTTTCAAAGCACTTTCATATCTATTACTTTAGTGGATAACATGCCAGGTAGATGACACAGAAAAGCAAAGAGATTGAGAGTTCAAGTCTCAGGCTCACCTGGGCTTCAATTCCAGCTGTAAATTCCACTTACTAGCTGTAACTTGGGTGCGTTACTCAGTTTCCTTATGTATAAAATGGGAATAAAAAAGTATCTCTTGGGGCTTCCCTGGTGCAGTGGTTGAGAGTCCGCCTGCCGATGCAGGGCACACGGGTTCGTGTCCCGGTCCGGGAAGATCCCACATGCCGCGGAGCGGCTGGGCCCATGAGCCATGGCCACTGAGCCTGCGCGTCCAGAGCCTGTGCTCCGCAACGGGAGAGGCCACAACAGTGAGAGGCCCGCGTACCGCAAAAAAAAAAAAAAAAAAAAAAAAGTATCTCTTATAGGACTATTGTAAGAATTAAAGATGATGCATACAGTATGATTAATATAGGGCCTAGCACATAGGTAGTGTTCAATAAATGAAAGCAAAAAAAGAAAATGGAGACCCAAGGGGGTTAGGTTAGGGCTCACCAATTCAAATGCTCTCAGGGGTAAATGGATGAAACAGTCTGATAAAGAATGGAAGAGGCTATGGTAAAATGGAGAGCACATGCCTTTCTAAAGACAGCTGCTATTCAGCTCCAGATACTGTTTCAAGGGAAACTAATCTTGTGATGTTGTCAAGAGAAGCCAAAATATATAGGTTTTATGTAAATTTTACAATTTTTGAAAACACCAAAGCCCAAATAAAATGTGACAATATCAACTACAATCTGGGAACTAGACTGCAATCTGGGATTAAGGGTTTTGCCTAGATTACCAAAGAAAAAAATGAGAGAGAAATCTAATTTCAACAATCTAATCTCAGGTATCAAGCGTAATCTTTTTAGCTTTCTAAAACTTCTATTGCTTGTTCAATCAGGTTGCCAAGGAGCACAATTTGAGACATGTGCACTAATCTCTGAGTGTGAGGACCTGACTCAGGTCCGAATACAAAGTTTTCTTAACTTACGTGTCTGAATGCCTTTCGGAGAAGCCCAAACTCCAAATAGAACCTGTAAAAGTGTAGCTGACTCATTCCCTGCAGTATAACAACCACCACGTTGTTCAGGTGGTTTTGGTGAAAAAGTTGGCACCAGCTGTTGAAAAACAGAACCAACAAAGCTAAGACTGATACCGTCAAGTCAGTTACAGACATACAGAAGGGAAGTATGAAAAAAGCACCGAGCAACAGATATTGGAGTTTATCATCACTCACTGACTGCCTGGAAACGGAGAACAGCTATTACTGCACAGAATTCAAATAAAGATCTCCTGAGATTATTATTTATTCCATTCAAATCAAGTATAATACCAAGTGAAACAAAATGCATTCAAATCCAAAATCCTATTAAGATTTGCTTTAAATTGGAACTAATTAAGCTCAGTTTACAAAGGCATATCTTCAAGATCCAAATCTGCTCTACAGTCCTTCCTAAGCCAGTAACGTGACCAGCTTCCAGAAAGCCAGTTCAGATAAAGTGACAGAGCAATGATAGTATCTGTTAAGGCAGAAGCGGGCTTTTGAGGTTTGTAGCCACTCCACCCCCAGATGGAAGTGTACATATGAAAATCTCTCTACTGTGTATTGGTACATACAGAAATGCAATTTTCATTAGACATTTAATAATGGCATTGAGGATATCAGAACAGTAAAATTCTCTTTGCCCTTGATTTGTAAAAGAAGAAAAAAGACTGGGATTCTTAATACATGATTATGTTATTTCAATCAGGTCTCCACTGGAGGTTATAAACAAAATACCTATAGCAGCCAGACAGATACTGTAAATAAGGGAAGCAGGCCAGGTGGGACACTGAAGTGTACCTCTATAATAGGAGGCCACTATTCAGCTTCAACAAATTGTTGCCATAGGGACAGCTGCCAGAGTTTTTCGAAGTAAAAAATATGGATATAAAGGGATTCCCAATTTAAATTGTTGGCAACTTTGTAAAAAAAAAATTTAGGACGTTCCGTGTGGCAAATAAAAAACGTCAGGTAGACATGGTCCTCTAGATACCAATATGAAACCTCAGGTCTATACCCACCATTTATGTTCTTCTCATACCTAGGTTTAGGAACACTGGATTTGCCCAGAACTGCATACTTCAGCAATTCACATAGCTGGCCATGAGTTATTTCACGGGTATCAGAAAGTAAAATGGTAGATAAGCAGGCTTTCTGCAAAGATAAATCAGAGTATAACAAATTATGATTATAAAGAACATCAAAAAAACACGGCAAATTTTTAAATATTCTAGTTTCTATTATTTTAGCATACTCTAAACATAAGGAGGTTCTTACTAATTAGAAATGAAGGTCTAAAACAACAACCTGTGATATGACATTATTAATAGGATATTTAATAAACACCGATACAGAACCTTAATTATAGACACTTGGTTATGTGCTAGGGATAGCAGGATGAATAAAACATGACTCATGCTCTCAAGAAGTCCATTCTACTAGGGGGAAAAATGCAGAAACAGGTAATTCCAATATAATGTGGGTGCTACTATAAAGGTAAGGGAGCAAAAGAGGCTAACTAACTGCCTTGGGGATTGGAGAGTTTTGGAGATAGCATCACTGAGATGAAAATAATGGAGTTGAACCTTGAAAATAATGAGTCAGCCAGGTAGGAGGAAACACTGTGTCTAAACACTTAGTTTGGTTTGGCTGGAGTCAAGACTGCATGTTGCAGAGCAATAGAGATATGAGAGAAGAGAGAAGTGGGAGCCAGTTCATAGATGATCAATGTGGTCTAACCTAAGGAGTCAGACTTTAAGCCTCTCCTTAAAATAGCTTTGTACTTAGATATAGTTACTAAAGTAATTCATGCTTGTTAAGTCAGATAATAGAGAAGGGTAAAACAGATAAAACACAACAAATAAGTGAAAATAAGTCACCTGTATTTGTACAATTCAAGTAATACCACTTTCATTTTGGTCTGGGAGGCAGCAGAGTAATAGTGGTTAGGAGTTCAAGCCCTGGAGTCACGCTACCTGAGTTCAAATACCAAGCTCTACCATTTTTTTTTTAATTATTTGGCTGCGTTGGGTCTTAGTTGCAACATGCAGGATCTTCGTTGCAGCATGTGGGATCTTTCATTTTGGCGCACGGGCTCAGTAGTTGCGGCACACAGGCTCTCTAGTGGCGGGCAGGCTCTAGAGTGCGCAGGCTCAGTAGCTGCAGTGCGTGGGCTTAGTTGACCTGCAGCATGTGGGATCTTAGTTCCTGGACCAGGTATCAAACCCACGTCCCTGCACTTGAAGGCGGATTCTTAACCACTGGACCACCAGGGAAGTCCCCCAAAGCTCTACCATCTTAAGTGCCTTAAGGTGTTAAGAGCTTAGGGGCAAGTGCCTTGATCTCTCTAAGACTAAGGTCTTTTCATTTATAGAATAACTACAATTCTACCTCATGAGATTACTGGGAAGAGCAATGAGGTACATTGTAAGTGCAATGTACTGAGGCCAGTGTCTGACATACCCTAAGATAAGTACTTAAACACCAGGTATTATTATTATTGCTATTTTCCCCTGTGACTGTTTAAAGCTAATGTTGAACACTTATTATTAGTCATTTACAGTTCTGAGCACTTTATATCTATTAAATCATTTAATTCTTAAGTCTTCTCAAGTGGGCACTACTGTTATCCCCATTTTACAGATAAAGAAATGGAGGAACAGATAAGTGGCAGAACCAAGACCAGAATGCAAGCTACAGATAAAGAAATGGAGGAACAGGGACTTCCCTGGTGGCACAGTGGTTAAGAATCCGCCTGCCAATGCAGGGGACACGGGTTCGAGCCCTGGTCCGGGAAGATCCCATGTGCCGCGGAGCAACTAAGCCCGTGCACCACAACTACCAAGCCTGCGAACCACAACTACTGAGCCCGTGCACCTAGAGCCCATGCTCTGCAACAAGAGAAGCCACCGCAATGAGAAGCCTGCACACCATAACAAAGAGTAGCCCCCGCTCGATGCAACTAGAGAAAGCCCGTGCGCAGCAATGAAGACCCAACGCAGCCAAAAATAAATAAAATAAATAATAAAAAATAAAATTAGAAAAAAGAAATGGAGGAACAGATAAATGGCAGAACCAAGACTAGAATGCAGGCTGCAAAGCCCAAACTCTTTTCACCTCTACTTTATACGTTTCCCAAGGGATTATACATTACATTGTTTTGTAACCAACTCCTGCCACCGAGAAAAAAAAAAACTGGGGCATTCCCTAGCAGTCCAGTGGTTAGGACTAGGCGCTTTCACTGCCATGGCCCAGGTTCAATCCCTAGTCAGGGAACAGAGATCCCACAAGCTGCGTAGCATGGCCAAAAAAAAAATAATCTGTAAATATCTTTCCATATCTGTTAAACATAACAAAAGTCAATGTTAATAATAGTCCACTCTTTCAATTTACTTAAAACATAATTTATTTGAAAAAAATTCCCTATTGATGACACTGTTGTTGTTCTAAAAAATTATGAACAGTATTATGATAAGCATCCTTGTACACCTATTTTCTCAGGATAAATTCCTGGTCAAAATAAGCATGTATATCTTATATTCTGATAATATTGCTAACTCCTGAAAGAATATACCAATTTATATTTACCAAACAAAACTGTATGATATTGATAATGTATGAGTAAGGAATCTATATGGCAGTGAGTAATCATGGTTGCCAAACATGCAATGTCAGAGGCTGAGCAGGGTGAGGAGGGCATCCTATAGGGGAGAAAGCCCAGGACTAGGGGTAGGAACCCAGGATATATATGCAGGACAGTGGCCCAATGTGAAGTGTCAAAGCCTGAGCGGTATGAGGAGGGCATCCATGCAGTGGCAACTGGAGAGCAGTTAGGCTGGCATCAGATGTCAGAAATTGTTTACGGTAAGGAGGGCATCAATGCTGAAGGAAAAAGAGGGCTGTCACCGAATTCAAAGCCTGAAAAGGGTGCGGGTGTCCGTGTGAGAAGGATGAGGGTAGTAGCTTGTCACAGCAGCAATGAAGGCATTCAGATAGGAGAGTGACCTGGTATAAGACGCAGAATGACAAGGGCCCAAGCAGGGTAAGGAAGGTGTGAGGGTGTGGGGCAATGGCAGCAATGGGGGACTGATCAAATATATTGAAGATAATGGGAGTCAGGTTTCTCACTGTTATATAAGGAAGTTATAAATATGAAAAGGGAGAAAACTAGAATGAACCCTGTGGAATTGGATTGGAAGTAAAGATACTGATATGAATTCAGTTTTTCAATATGTATACAGAAAAATATTTAAATGTAAACATACGTATGTGTGTATAAACATATGCACAGATATTACCTAGCTCTCTTTTTGGGAGTAGTGACATACCAATAGCAATAAACACATCTAACACCCAGATCTTGATTTCTAAATGTCACTCTCCACTAAAAGAACTAAGTCTCCTGGCAGAAGTAGCCGATTCCAGGGCTGGGGCAGGGAAAGCACAGAAGAGTCTGGAACATTTTTTTGTGCCAGAAAAATAAGGAAATGCTCAAGCATGATGGGGTCATGTTAAAGGGACACAGAAGCTAGCTTAATGGCCAAATCTGGGATATTTTGAGCAGCAAAATACAGTAATGGATTATAACTCAATGAATAAAATAGGTATCCACAAATTCATACTAATAAAAAAATGAATAAACTGCAAGTTTAATGAAGCATCTTCCCACAAAACAACAGAGAAAAAGAGTAACTTTAGAGAAGTTTAGCACACACGTTCTTAATCAAGTTATCAAGGTTAACATCACCAGTAATGGGACAAATCAAACTTGTGTACAACCTGATAAAATACAAGAGAACAGAATATCACTTCTGTGATATTCCTGCCAAAGATGTATAATCTGAATCTAATTAATGAGGAAAAAAACAAACCTAACTTCTACAAAATAACTGGTCCAGGATTCTTCAAAGGTAGTAATGTCACAAATGTCAAAGAAAAGACTGAACAGTTGTTTGGACTGAAGGAGACATGACAACTAACTGTAACACGTGATTCTAGACTTGATCTTAATGCTAAAAAGGACATTATTAGAACAACTGGAGAAACTTGAATGGGGTCTGAGTATTAGTTGGTAGCAATATATCCATGTTATTTCCTGATTTTGATGGTTGCATTTTAGTTATGTAGATTGTTTGTAGGAAATATGTAAACACTAAAATATGGGTGGGGGGAGGCATTCTGTTAGAAACTACAGTACTTTCAAATGTTGGCTGGGGGGTAGTTTTTGATACTGTCCTTGCAAATTTTCTTTAAGTTTGTTTCAAAATAAAGTGATGAGACTGTCAACTTCTTTTGACTTTCTACCACGTTAACCTTTAAAAAATTGCTTTGCCAATCGGATAGGCCAAAAAAAAGAAAAAGGAATCCCATTTAAAAAAGTTTTCATAGCACGAATTCCCTTCTATATAACTGATTTATCATTATCTATTGTTTATCTTCTTTCTCTCTCCACTAGTAAAGGTAGTAGTGATCTCTGTTTATTCACTGATGTATCCCAAGTGCCTAGGAAGACAATAGAAATCTAAAGGGATGAAAGGCATTATTTAGCTCTCAATAAATGACAGAGATGATCATCAATCTTATTCTCCTATGGGAATGTAAACTGCACGAGTGCAGGGGATTTTGTGCTTTTATGCACTGGGATACTTCCAGAAGCTAGAGCAATTCCTGGCATACAGAAGACTTCAATAAATATCTGTTGAACGAACATTCTTCTCGTGTGCCAGGCACAATACCTGTTTTAAACCGCCAATATCAGCCCTAAGGTATGTGGTATTGTATTATCATTTGGGAGCTCCAAACTGCCTCGGGCCGCCCATTCGGGATCCCCCGTTGCTCACCTTGGCCTCGGGCTGCTGCCTCTCCTCAAGATCCCAACGGTCTCTCATCACCTCTGACGCCCCGACCAGCTTATTCGGGACCCGCCTCCTCTTCCTGCCCTTCTTGGGGGTCCTCCCGGTCCTTTCCTTCTCTGGCTCCATGAACCTGTGGAGAAAGATCGGTTAGAGATGAGAAAACTACGACGCGCAGACGGCCCGGGCCGTCTCCTGAGTGGGGAGCACAAGGGTTTCGACAGCCTACAACCCTCCTCAGATCCTCTCCTTAATTCAGTTTACGAAGCGCTCCCCGTCCCCCTCGGAAAGGGAGGGTGCCAACGGTCTTCCCCGTTAACGCGGCAAAGAAAACCACGCCGCACCAACGCAAACGGTTTTACAGTTGACGCCGGAGGCCGGATTCGATACGCTTCCCCAACCGCAAACGCGCCTCCGCCTGTTGGAAAAGAGGGAAGGGGGGGCGCTGTCTAGCTGCTTCCCTGCCAAAACCACTCCCCACGCCCCAGATTCCCCGAAGACGCCGAAGAGAAGCAGGGCGGAGAACACCAACAAACGCCGCCGCGCCTCCGGCGGAGCCGACGGTGTAACGCCCTCCGCAGCGGCGCGCGGCTTTTGAATGGACCGGAAGAGGAAGTACAGCGACTTCCGGCAGTTGGGCTGTGAAGAGAAAGGAGCGTCGGGAATGGCAACCAAAAGGCTTGCACGGTACGCGAGGGGCTCCGGGCGGCGGGGGGGGGGGGGGGGGGGGTCGGTCCTGGTCCGGCGCTGGCGTCCGCAGTGTCAGCCTCCGTTCTCTGCAGCTCGGGCGTGCCAACCTGTACTGGCCAGCCTAGCCTGAAAGGTCTCTGCCTGGACCTCAGTCTCGAGCCTCTGGCAGCCCTCTGCGCGAGCGTGGAAGGACCAAGGCTCTCGACTCTGTGCCCTTGAGCCACAGTCTGCCTATACCAGGCCTCGGGAAACTATTAAGAACGACCCTGGAGGGCCGTTCGGAGGTCGCAGGGAGCCCCGGCCGCACTCAACAAGCCGTTCACTCCACGACTTACTCGTGATCCCTTTAATTCACAATGTGAATCATTGTGGCCTTTTTCCTGATTCTTGGACACGCTGTTCACGTTTGTGATTAATAGAAGCAGTGTAATGCATTAGTGAATAGCATGGGTTTCACAGTTGGATGATCCTTGGTTCACAGACTAAATACGTGTTTTCTGGCAAATTGCTGAGTTCGTTTTCTCATCCATTAAATATAGGTAGCAAAAGTGACTACTTTGTACAGTTGTTGAGGATGAAAGGAGATCACCATCTTAGTTCAGTGCCTACTATGTAGTGAGCAGTCAGTAGGTGTTACCCATTATTCTCAACTCCCCATCACAGGTCAAACAAAAAACTAGAACAGGAGGTGTCTACCTAGTTAAACTCTACTTAGCACAGTTTTGTCTCAGTTTTACCTCAGTAAGCATGTAAGCTGTTAGGGTAGGGGTTCCCTGGAGAAAGAGAACCAGGCATGGCTTTCTTAACATAAGAGAAGCCATTTTTGGCCGAAGCCATTTTGTAATCTAAGCCTGGACACAATGCTTGTCCTTGAAGAGGTCTCAGTAAGTAATGATCTTAAAGGAACAAAAGAATGCAGAAACGAACGACTGTTAGGCAAGAGAAGCAACAGTGGCAAAGATAATGTATTAGTTGTAAAGACCAATGGTTCTGGGAATTCCCTGGTGGTCCAGCGGTTAGGGCTTCACGCTTCCACTGCAGCCGGCACGAGTTCGATCCCTTGTTGAGTAACTAAGATCCTGCAAGACACGTGGTGCGACCAAAAAAAAAAAAAAAGACTCCTAGTTCTGTTTCAGTGGTAAAGATGAGCCTGAGGTGCTCAACCACCAGATCAGCTGGAACCCAAGGGATGATAATGTTGACCTTTTTTGACCCTCTTATATCAGCTAAAGCTTGGAATCTTTCATGAATATGCATGTACCCTTAGCTGAAAACTTCCCCAATTTTGCAGTTGGGAGAAACACTGCTTTGGAAAGGATCCCCGCTGTTCTACTTACTTGCTGCAAGTAATAAATCCTTCCCTCTCCTGCTCTTTTTTTTAATTAATTAATTTTATTTTATTATTTATTTTTGGCTGCGTTGGGTCTTCGTTGCTGCACGAGGGCTTTCTCTAGTTTCAGAGAGTGATTGCTACTCTTCATTGCGGTGCGCGGGCTTCTCATTGCTGTGGCTTGCCTTGGTTGCGGAGCACAGGCTTTAGGCGTGTGGGCTTCAGTAGTTATGGCACGCGGGCCCAGTAGTTGCGGCTCACCGGCTCTAGAGCACAGGCTCAGTAGTTGTGGCGCATGGGCTTAGTTGCTCCGTGGCATGTGGGATCTTCCCGGAGCAGGGTTCGAACCTGTGTCCCCTGCGCTGGCAGGCGGATTCTTAACCACTGAGCCACCAGGGAAGACCCCCTTCTCCCACTCTTTGCCTTGGTTGTGTCTTTTGGCTTGACAGCCACCAAGAGGGGAGCACAGTTTTCAGGTAACAAGCTCTTCCCTTTCTGTGGACTCAGCATGTTGCCCTTAAAGATCCTTTATCATATATTACCTTTCAGTAGTTTGCTATGGATATCTAGTTTCTTTACCCAGATATTTTAAGCTCCTAGAAGACTGGACCTGCCCTGTCTCCTCTCAGCTGTGCTGTACACATAGCAAGGGCTTGAAAAATGCAAAAGAAAAAATAACTTAGCTTTTCAATGCATCTTTAAAATCACTTGAGTTCCTCAGTATTACTGTAAAATAAGGGGAGCACAAAGAATTGGTCTAAGTTTGCAAATATGCACTTTGAGGCCCATGCAGGTAGAATGACTACTAAAGTCAAGAGTGCAAAGAACCAGTCTAGTTCAATTTCCTCTCAATCACAATACCTCAAACCATTAATAATGAGGGTTATACCATCAGTTAGCTTATATAGGCAGGAGTATGAATGAATTTGTTGAGCATACCTGGATTATTTTACATTTTTAGGCAGCTTGGATTAATTAGAAGAAAGTCAATTGCACCGCCAAATGGAAATCTAGGAAGAAGCAAATCTAGTAAGTAGTGTGCTTCATTTCTTTATTTTCTGTAGCCTTGCGTTTTTAACACTGGTAAAAGATAAGGACACTCTGATCTTTTGCAGAGCAGTTGTTTGACTACTTAATTGTCATTGATTTTGAGTCGACTTGTTGGAATGATGGGAAACGCCACCGTAGCCAGGAAATAAGTAAGTCTGAACTTGACTGCAAATGGCCAAAGGTAACACTAGATAAGTTACTTTAAAGTTTATAGATATAAAACAGTTAACAGTTAAAGAAAACAAAATGATCTATGAATTGGTAATTTACTATAAAATCTGACTTGACAAAAAAACCCAAAAACCTAATACCTAATTGTGTCATCATATAAAATAATTGTTTTAGGATTATATACAAAATCTCAATTGCATAGAAGCTGAAAAGAACATAATGCCTTTGCAAAAAGAAGTATGTTTCAATTTTCATATGGTCTTCATATTTAATTATGGAAATATATTCAAGAGTTTTAAGTAGATATACCTGTAACTTGAATAGTTTGACTTATTCTTTGGCATAACTTTTTTTTTTTTTCTTCTTTGGCATAACTTTAACCATTACATTACACTGCTTTGGTCATTTTAATATGCTTTTACTAAAACAATGATTGTTTAATAATGAATGCTATATGATGGTAATATATATTTAATTTAGAGTGATTGCAGCATTAATTTATCAATTGTATATTCAAGTGTCAATTGATGATTCTTTCATGTAGTTGAATTTCCAGCTATATTGCTAAACACATCAACTGGAGAGATTGAATCTGAGTTCCATGCTTATGTTCATCCTCAGGAACATCCAATTCTTTCTGAATTTTGCATGGAACTAACAGGCATAAAGCAGGTATGCCCTTCTCTTTTCCTCATTTCTCTTCTCCTCCTCCCACCCCAACAAAAAAAAAGCAGGCGAGATGCATATATTAAAATTCAGAAATCAGTTTCAAAAAGAAAATAAAAGCTATATTGCCATTTGGAATTAGATTTATTCACTGTTAGGAGATATAATGTCCCCTCCAGAATCTTGGAATCTTTAAAAATTAGAAAGAATTGGACTTTCCCGTGGTTAAGACGCTGTACTTCAAGGGCACAGGTTCGATCCTGGTCAGGGAACTAAGATCCCACGTGGTGTGACCAAAAAAAAAAAAAAGAAAGAAAGAAAGAATAGTGTTATAAAGATGTATATCAATTTCCATACTTTATGGAAATTAAGTGACATCAAATTTCTGTTGATCAATATATATTTATTGTATTTCTGTGTGATTTAGATTGATCAACCGAATTTTTCTTACCTTGCAGAATTCTAACCATTATATTATTTCTCTCCCATGTGTTTTAACATCTTTTCACTAGATGAACTCTTTGCCAGTTAGAATTTCTTCTTCTTTGTTGTATATCCCCCACACACTGCCTACTTATGTGCTCAATAATTATGGAATTCAGTTGTTGAATTCAGATTTTATGACTCTATTCAGGCTCAAGTTGATGAAGGAGTCCCTCTGAAGATTTGCTTATCTCAGTTCTGTAAATGGATTCAGAAGATTCAGCAACAGAAGAAAATTACTTTTGCTACTAGGGTTTCAGATATTTCTACTTCTGAAGTAAAATTATGTGCATTTGTTACTTGGTCAGGTAAAAAAAAAAAAAAGTTGTATCTATCAATCATAAATGAGTAGTGTTGCCACCGTATAATTCTTTATCTCTGGTAGGAATTATACTTGTTAGCTTCCTGGGCCACGAAAAGAAATCTAAGTGTCTAGCAGATGTTAACCAAGAAAAGTAAATTTATTCATATTTTAAATTTTTTAAATGCCTTAAAAATTTAAGCCCTAACTTTAAAGAATCTTTCTAGACTGCTCCTCTCTGTTCTCCTGAATCCAGGCAAAGACTGGTGAAAACTCTTAGCATGCTATTTTCTATAACTTTGAAAAAAAAGAGTCCTTATTCAACTCAGAACCTTTGCTTTTATACTTTCACACTTCTAATGTAGACATCAAGGAAAAAATGGGCCATTTAAAGTAGACCTTTTCTATGCCCATGTTAGAGCATTCCCGTTAATAGTCATTGATAGCAGTGCTGTGCCATTGATAGCATAGCACTGATAGTCTTGGGTCTGTATGATCAGGCCACTCAAGATGGCTGTTCTCTTGTTCTCTGTACATCCCCTGATTGACCAGTCCCTGCTTTACTTAACACCCTACTCATATGACTGACCTCCCCTCTTAATACATACTTGCCCCTGGCCCCAGCTAGTGATTGTTCTAATCTTTAGATCAGAATATCTCCACCATGATAGCTTATCAAAGGGGCATAAGGGCTTGCTCCTCAGCTGGTTTCCCTGGGAACTCATGAGCCAACCTGATGTCAATTCCCCCGGTAACACTTAGCAGAAGACTGCTGCCATCTGCTTCGCGTGGTGGAGTTTCGCTCCAAGACCTTGCTTCAGACATGTATGATCCCCCTGTTCATTAAATCCTTGATGTCTGTGTCACCGATTCAGGCTCTTCATTCTGTCTTGAGGTTGGGCAAGTACAGGGCTTGCAGGCCTGTGGGGTATAGCCCAAAAGGGTCCCTGTAAGATGTTTGGTTTCTCCATTACATTAATATTTTCTAGAATGTTGAAAGCAGATAATCTTTTCCATCTAGACCTTGTAATGTGACACCTTACTCTTCTTCTGAAGTATCTGTGTTTTAGTGTGTTTTTAAGAAATCATTTTGAAACTTAATTACCAACCTAATTTCTTAATAGTAAGTTTTGAATAATTGTTAGATATTACCAGGGCAATTAAATCTTACTCTTCTTTTATATATTATATAGTATGTTATATATACCATATGTAGTATATATTATATTTAAAATATAGTATACTATTATAATATATGCTTTCATATATTATTCTAAGTCCTGCTATTCTGTTTTATGTCATCTTTCACCATTTTATTTGTAAATGATAGCATAAGTAAAAACTGCTGGCATCATTGACTTTGTTCTATTTTAATATACTTAATGCAGACTGGGACTTGGGAGTTTGCCTGGAGTATGAGTGTAAAAGAAAACAGTTGTTAAAACCTGTGTTCCTTAATTCTTGGATTGATCTCAGAGTAACTTACAAGGTAAGGGTCAAAGATGGGGGCATGTTCACTTTCTTTCTATTAAAAAATGATTAAACTTTATCCCACGCATGGGTATGAGTTTCTACAAACAAAATATTTTGTTTTGAAACATTCACATAAATACTTTTCTTAAAGTATATAGAACAACACAAAAATAAGCACATTCCAAATCTAATAGAATAAAAATTATGAGAAGTAAATGGTTAATACCTAGCCCCTAAGGGACCTCCCTGGTGGTCCAGTGGTTAAGACTCCACACTCCCAATGCAGAGGGCCCAGGTTCGATCCCTGGTCAGGGAGCTAGATCCCACACGCCACAACTAAAGATCTCACATGCTGCAACAAAGATCCCACAACTAAGACCCTGTGCAGCCAAATAAATATTAAAAAAAACTGTTTTAAAAAAATACATAGCCTTTCAAATAGTAATCATTTTTTAAGACATATTGTCTTTTATTTGACTAGATTTTCTACAGAAGAAAACCAAAAGGACTAAGTGGTGCCCTGCAGGAAGTGGGAATAGAATTCTTGGGACGAGAACATTTCGGTTAGTATAATTTAAAATTTTATTATGTAAGTCATTCTATTTTTATACAGTCTTTCATTTGAACCTCATTTTTTGATGATATCATTAACAAGGAATATGCTTCAGCCTGAAAAAAGCCCTAATCTATACAATTCAAATTGTTTCCAAGATTTTCAAATTACCACTTTCATAAAATATTGTAAGATAAAGACTGTCATGTAGTGGCTTTCTACTTGCTAAAAAGAATGAAAAGAATTAGCCAAATCAAATGGAGATTATAAACAAATGCCCAAATAATACAGTGGACTAGGGAAAGAACTGAGCAAGACTATTAGATTACTCATAAAACATGGTCCCTACAGAATGTTGGTCATATATTATTTTTTAATTTTAATTTTATTGGAATATAGTTGATTTACAATGCTTTGTTAGTTTCAGGTATACAACAAAGTGATTCATATATACATATACATATATTCATTCTTTTTTAGATACTTTTCTCATATAGGTTATCACAGAATATTGAGTAGAGTTCCCTGTGCTATACAGTGGGTCTTTGTTGGTTATCTATCTTATATATAGTAGTGTGTGTATGTTCATCCCAAGCTCCTGATTTATACCTCCCCCCAATGTTTCCCCTTTGGTAACCATAAGGTTTTTTCGATATCTGTAAGACTGTTTCTATTTTGTAAATAAGTTCATTTGTATCTTTTTTTAAAAATTAGATTCCACATATGACCAGTATCATATGATACTTTGTATTTTTCTGTCTGACATACTGCACTTAGTATGATAATCTCTAGGTCCATCCATGTTGTTTCAAATGGCATTATTTCATTCTTTTTTATGACTGAGTAATGTTCCACTGTATATATGTACCACGTCTTCTTTATGTATTCCTATGTTCATGGACATTTAGGTTGCTTCCATGTCTTGGTTACTGTAAACAGTGCTGCACTGAACATTGGGGTGCATGTATCTTTTCAGATTATGGTTTTCTCTGGATATATGCCCAGGAGTGGGATTGCTGGATCATATGGTAGTTCTATTTTTAGTTTTTTAAGGAACCTCCATACTGTTCTCCACAGTGGTTGTACCAATTTACATTCCCACCAACAGTGTAGGAGGGTTCCCTCTTCTCCACACCTTCTCCAGCATTTACTGTTTGTAGACTGTTTGATGATGGCCATTCTTACCGGTGTGAGATGATACCTCACTGTAGTTTTGACTTGCATTTCTCTGATAATTAGTGATGTTGAACATTTTTTCATGTGCTTTTTGCCATCTGTATGTCTTCTTTGGAGAAATGTCTATTTTGGTCTTCTGCCTATTTTTCATTTGGGTTGTTTGGGGTTTTTTTGACATAGAGCTGCTTGAGCTGTTCGTGTATTTTAGAGATTAATCCCTTGTAGGTCGCTTTGTTTGCAAATATTTTCTCCAATTCTGTGGGTTGTCTTTTTGTTTTGTTTATGGTTTCCTTTGCTGTGCAAAAGCTTTTGAGTTTAATTAGGTCCCAATTGTTTATTTTTGTTTTTATTTTCATTACTCTAGGAGGCAGATCAAAAAAAATATTGCTGTAATTTATGTCAAAGAGTGTTCTGCCTAGGTTTTCCTCTGTTTTATAGTATCCAGCCTTGCATTTAGATCTTTGATCCATTTTGAGTTTATTTTTGTATACGGTGTTAGAGAATGTCCTAATTTCATTCTTTTACATGTAGCTGTCCAGTTTTCCCAGCAGCACTTATTTAAGAGACTATCTTTTCTCCATTGTATATTCTTGCCTCCTTTGTCATAGATTAATTGACCATAGATGCGTGAATTTATTTCTGGGCTTTCTATCCTGTTCCATTGATCTATGTATCTGCTTTTGTGCCGGTGTAATACTGTTTTGATTACTGTAGCTTTGTAGTATAGTCTGAAGTCAGGGAGCTTGATTCCTCCAGCTCCCTTTTTCTTTCTCAAGATTGCTTTGGCTATTCAGGGTCTTTTGTGTTTCCATACAAATTAAAATTTTTGTTCTAATTTTGTGAAAAATGCCATTGATAATTTGGTAGGGATTGCATTGAAACTGTAGCTTGCTTTGGGTAATATAGTCATTTTGACAATATTGATTCTTCCAATCTAAGGACACAGTATATCTTTCCATCTGTTTGTGTCATCTTTGGTTTCCTTCATCAGTATCTTATAGTTTTCTGAGTACAGGTCTTTTGTCTCCTTGGGTAGCTTTATTCCTAGGTATTTTATTCTTTTTGATGCAATGGTAAATGGGATTGTTTCCTTAATTTCTCTTCCTGATCTTTCATTGTTAGTGTATAGGAATGCAAGAGATTTCTGTGCATTAATTTTGTATCCTGCATCTTTACCAAATTCATCAATGAGCTCTAGTAGTTTTCTGGTAGCAACTTTAGAATTTTCTATGCATAGTATCACATCATCTGCAAACAGTGTCAGTTTTACTTCTTCTTTTCCAATTTGGATTCCTTTTATTTCTTTTTCTTCTCTGATTGCCATGGCTAGGACTTCCAAAACTGTGTTGAATAGAAGTGGCGAGAGCCTTGCCTTGTTCCTGATCTTAGAGGGAATGCTTTCAGCTTTTCATCATTGAGAATGATGTTAGCTGTGGGTTTGTCATATATGGCCTTTATTATGTTGAGGTAAGTTCCCTCTATTCCCACTTTCTGGAGAGCTTTTATTATAAATGGATGTTAAATTTTGTCAAAAGCTTTTTCTGCATCTATTGAGATGATTCTATAGGGTTTTTTTTTTAACTTTTTATTTTATATTGGAGTATAGTTGATTAACAATGTTGTGTTAGTTTCAGGTGTACAGCAAAGTGATTCAGTTATACATATACATGTGTCTATTCTCTTTCATATCCTTTTCCCATTTAGGTGGTTACATAATATTGAGCAGAGTTCCCTGTGCTATGCAGTAGGTCCTTGTTGGTTATCCTTTTTAAATGTAGCAGTGTGTACATGTCAATTCCAAACTCCCTTACTATCCCTCTCCCCACTCACCCCTGCCAATCATAAGTTTGTTCTCTAAGTCTGTGAGTCTGTTTCTGTTTTGTAAATAAGTTCATTTGTATCATTTTTTTTTAGATTCCGCATATAAGTGATATTTGATATTCATCTTTCTCTGACTTACTTCACTCAGTATGACCATCTCTAGGTCCATCTATGTTGCTGCAAATGGCATTATTTCATTCTCTTTAATGGCAGAGTAATATTCCATTGTATATATGTACCACATCTTCTTTATCCATTCTTCTGTCGATGGACATTTAGGCTGCTTCCATGTTTTGGAAACAACGCTGAACATTGGGGTGCATGTATCCTTTCAGACCATGTTTTTCTCCAGATACCTGCCAGGAGTGGGATTTCTCTATTTTTAGGTTTTTAAGGAACCTCCATACTGTTTTCCACAGTGGCTGCACCAATTTACATTCCCACCAACAGTGTAGGAGGTTTCCCTTCTCTCCACACCCTCTCCAGCATTTATTGTTTGTGGATTTTTTGATGATAGCCATTCTAACTGGTGTGAGGTGATATCTCATCGTAGTTTTTTTTTTTTTTTTGCGGTATGTGGGCCTCTCACTGTTGCGGCCTCTCCCGTTGCGTAGCACAGGCTCTGGACGCGCAGGCCCAGTGGCCATGGCTCACGGGCCCAGCCGCTGCGTGGCATGCGGGATCCTCCCGGACCAGGGCACGAACCCTTGTCCCCCGCATCGGTAGGCAGACTCTCAACCACTGCACCACCAGGGAAGCCCTCATCGTAGTTTTGACTTGGCATTTCTCTAATAATTAATGATGTTGAACATCTTTTCATGTGCCTTTTAGCCATCTGTATGTTTTCTTTGGGGAAATGTCTGTTTAGGTCTTCTGCCCCTTTTTTGATTGGGTTGTTTGTTTTGCTGATATTAAGCCACATGAGCTGTCTGTAAATTTTGGAGACTAATCCCTTCTCAGTCACATTGTTGGCAAATATTTTCTCCTAATCTGTGGGTTGTCTTTTCGTTTTGTTTATGGTTTCCTTTGCTGTGAAAAAGCTTTTGAGTTTAATTAGGTCCCATTTGTTTATTTTTGTTTTTATTTCCATCATTCTGGGAGACAGATCAAAAAAGATATTGCTGCGATTTATGTCAAAGAGTGTTGTGCCTGTGTTTTCCTCTAACAGTTTGATAGTGTCAGTCTCACATTTAGGTCTTTAATCTATTTTGAGTTTATTTTTGTGTATGGTGTTAAAGAATGATACTAGAGACAAATGAAAACAAAAGCACAACGATCCAAAACCTACAGAATGCAGCAAAAGCAGTTCTAAGAGGGAAGTTTATAGCAATACAATCTTACCTCAGGAACCTAAAGCAACTAGAGAAAGAAGAACAAACAAAACCTAAACTTAGTAGAAGGAAAGAATTCGTAAAGATCAGAGCAGAAATAAGTGAAATAGAGATGAAGAAAACAATAGCAAAGATCAGTGAAACTAAAAGCTAGTTCTCTGAGAAGATAGACAAAATTGATAAACGTTTAGCCAGATTCATCAAGAAAAGAAGGGAGAGGACTCAAATCAATAAAATTAGAAATGAAAAAGGAGAACTTAACAACTGACACCACAGAAATACAAAGAATCATAAGAGACTAGCAACTGTATGCTGATAAAATGGACAACCTGTAAGAAATGGCCAAATTCTTAGGAAGGTACAACTTCTCAAGACTGAACCAGGAAGAAATAGAAGATATGAACAGACCAATCACAAGTAATGAAATTGAAACGGTGATTAAAAAAGTTCCAACAAACAAAAGTCCAGGACTAGATGGCTTCACAGGTAAATTCTATCAAACATTTAGAGAAGGGCTTCCCTGGTGGCGCAGTGGTTGAGAGTCCGCCTGCCGATGCAGGAGACACGGGTTCGTGCCCCGGTCCGGGAGGATCCCACATGCCGCAGAGCGGCTGGGCCCTTGAGCCATGGCCGCTGAGCCTGCGCGTCCGGAGCCTGTGCTCTGCAACGGGAGAGGCCACAGCAGTGAGGGGCCCGCGTACCGCAAAAAAAAAAAAAAACCATTTAGAGAAGAGCTAACACCTATCCTTCTGAAACTGTTCCAAAAAATTGCAGAGGAAGGAAAACTCCCAAACTCATTCTGTGAGGCCACCATCACCCTGATACCAAAACCAGACAAAGATACCACAAAAAAAGAAAATTACAGGCCAGTACCAGTGGTGAATACCTGCTCGTGGGTCTCCTATGGGTGACTGCTCTTCACACACTCCCGAGACAGTGGGGGCAGGGCTTGGTGCCTGCTCTCGGATCTTGTATGGGCAGGTGGTCTCCACGCATTCCCGGGACAGCAGGGGCAGGTTTGGTGGCTTCTTGTGGATTTCCTAGGGGTGAGGGCTATCCGCGTGCTCCTGGGACAAAAGGGGCTGGGCCTGGCATCTGCTTGTAGGTCTCCTATGGGCAACCGCTCTCCGTGCACTCCCAGGACAGCGTGTGCAGGACTCGGTCATATATTTTCGAACTGTCTAACAAAATTTCACCTCCTCCCCTGTAAATGTGGGAAATCTTTCATTGGTAAGGCTGCCAGTAGCCTTACCAATGAAATTAGTAGATGATCAGAAAACCAACAGTATGTTCCAATTTCTGCTTAAGTGGTGGTATTCTTTTGCTATATTTCTTTACACTGGTACCACTAAATTCAGTGTTTGATATCTCTTTTCTCAGGGTTGGATGATTCTAGGAATACTGCCCTTCTTGCTTGGAAAATGATCAGGGATGGTTGCTTAATGAAAATTACAAGGTCCTTGAACAAGGTTAGTAGTGTCTTACCTCTTTATTCTGTTATTTCAAACTCCAGAAGTAATCATGGGCAAGTTGAAATGTAGATGTCATGTATGCTATCATTTATAAATCAATCAATGATGACATTTTTCTTTTTTGTCATACAATGCATACTAAAGAAATTATGAATGCAGAATGTCTAAAGCTGTTGGATTTGTCTGTGAAATCATAGGTTCCCACTAAGAGGAATCCTAACATTTTCACCAGAAATTTGAATATGGATCAAGTTGAAGAAATATCAGCCTGCAACAGTAGCATTCATGATCCCAGCATATATGGTACGGAACCTAAAAATACAATAAAATCCTACGAGAAAGTGCAAATGAAGTCAGTTGATGTGAATTTTCCTGTAAAGGTACAGCAAGATCATTTACAACTAAAGGGCAATGTAAAAGCAGGCTGTCAGAATGTCAAAAGCTGTTTATCTCTTTTTAATACTGAGTCCTGGACCTCTCTGGGGCAGTTACAGTCTTCCAGTTTGAATACACCTATGCAGAAGCAAATAAACCAACATCTTGCATTTAATACCAATTCTGAGTCTTCAACAGTTGGTTCAGAATTGATACTGGTTTCAACTACCATTTCATCTGTTAATAATGTTTCTGATATGGAAATGAGTTCTGCTCTTGACAGTTTACCTATGTTGGCTGATTGGGAGGATGTAGCTTTACTGCCATCATCTCAACCTGAGCAGAATATGTATTGTATGCCTCCTATTAGTGACTCAAACTTAGACACTTCATTTAATTCTGGAGAAAGATTAGTGGTTTTAGAAAAATCTGAAATGTTAAGTCAAGAAAATTTTGGAGGCACAGAAGAAACTCCTCAAAAATCTGATACCTCTAAGTCTATTGTGTATAAGAGTCCACATACTACTATTTATAATATAAAAGAAGCCAAAGATCCAGGTTCAGATGCTTTTGACTTTAAGTTACCTGAATGTAAATCAAGTAGCTTCAACAGTGTTAGTGCCAATATGTCTCATCCTTTAGTTTTGGGGAAACTTCCTCTTCATTTAGGTGGTGCTAAGAGGAATCCATCCAGTCCCCTACCTTTCCCACCAGCAAAAAAACAGACCTTCACTATTCATGAAGAAAAGCCTACATCATCTAATGGCTCCCCAGGGGGAAGTTCTTCCAGGAAGGTTCTCCCTTCTATCTTAACTTCTACAGTTAATGTACAAGATCCTTGGAAGGGTGGGAAAATAACACCTCCTTTATGCAAGTGTGGCCGAAGATCTAAGAGACTTGTTGCTTCTAATAATGGACCGAACCATGGAAAAGTCTTCTATTGTTGTCCTATTGGGAAGTACCAAGAAAAGAGAAAATGTTGTGGTTATTTCAAATGGGAACAAACACTTCAAAAGGAGACAGCCAACAGCATAGTTCTGTCTCATTCCCCAGGGGGACACACTTTTAACTCTCCAGAAACAAGCCATATTTGTGACAGAAATGTAGATTTTTCTACTAAAAATTCATTGAGACTCAGACCTTCAATGAGGAATTGACTTTTTTTACATGTAAACTATGTTTTTACCTCAATGTGACTTTTACTACAGTAAAGAGAAAAAGATTTGTATAGGGCTACAAGTTGCGAGGACATAGTGTATCTGAGCTCTGTAAGCTACACTGGGGCTATTCAACACATTCTCACACATATACACACTGAAAATAGAAAAAAGAATTTCACAGGCTTCTAATTTCATTCACCATTTATCTGATTTGTCTTCTGTTCATGTATGAATCCTGATTGCCCCTTGAATTCCCACACATTATGAGTATTCTGATAATGTCTTATACTATTTTATTTATATTTCACATATTAACCCATGCCAAATTTATCATACTTTTTTGAAGAGCCACAAATGAAATACTTGGTAAACTGTATTTATTAGATTAAATGTAATAAGCAGCAATACTAGTATATGATATCCTTGTTTCTTTTTATTGAATTATAATTGCCATGCAATATTATATTGGTTTCAGGTGTACAACATATGATACCCTTCTTTTGCAGTTAGACCTTGAAACAAATTTTAAACTATTTTTAATTATTTGAATAAAAATGTGACCAATAAAAATCACTAGACTGTTTTCAGGTAGATGCTTTTGTACTTTGAGAATTATGATAATCTAACATTTTAAGTTTTTCTAAAAACTTTTATAACTTACTTAGTTTTATTTCAACCCTTGAAAATTGGTTCTGATTTGTATGTCAACATATCAGAAGAATTATTCAACTAAGGTTTGAAATCCAACAGGTCAGAGATTCGGTTCAGAAACGCTTCTGTACTGTATGTTTAAAAGTTCCATGGCAGCTGATGGTATTCTGTTTATATTGCCAAATTATAAGAACATTGACACTAATGCAGAGGAATTTACTGAATATTTTAGTTCAGAATTCAGCCTATGATGTTATAACCACAAGATATTTTAAATCAATTAGTTTATAAGCATACTGTGACGTTTTGAAATCACCTTTTCATAATCTTGTGGTTTTACAGAGCCTTATTTTATAGATACCATGATAAGTAATGAATTTAAATTGTTTCCCATTCTTTCTTCCTCAGTTCATTTCTTATCTTCCCACTAATAGTCTTTGGCAGCTCTTGAGTAAATTCTACCTGTAGATATCAAGGGAAGAAAATTAGCCCAGAAGTTTTCATCTTTAGACAATTAGTAAAAGTCAATTATATAAAAGTTCTATTATGAACTCTAGGTGGAAGAATCAGGACACCCATTGGGGTGAGTTTTTGGTAACAACCAAAAAAGGGAGAGGGGTATTGTTGATATTTTTCTTGATATTTAGTACAGTAAGTCCCCTACACACGAACCTTCAATTTGTGAACTTTCAAAGATGCGAACATGCATCTGGTTCCAGCAAGGAACCCGAACCTGTGCCATCAGCATCAGGCGTGAGTGACATTGATGCTCGCCCTCTGCCTCCTATTGCTGACAATCCTTCAACTCTACCATCTCCCACCTCTTCTCCCTCCTCCAGTCAGTAACTCTTTTTGCCTATTCACTCGATGCCAGCCCCTGTATGCCAGCTGTTGTACTGTACTACTGTACTTTTCAAGGTACTGTACTTAAGATTAAAAATGTTTTCTTTATTTTTTGTATTGGTTTTTTATGTATTATTTGTGTGAAAAGTATTATAAACCTATTACAGTACAGTACTATATAGCCGATTGTGTTAGTTGGGTACCTAGGCTAACTTTGTTAGACTTAACGAAAAAACTAGACTTAATGAACATGCTCTCCAAACAGAACTTGTTCGAATATAGGGGACTTACTGTATTTACTATAAGTCAGGTAAGCCAAATGACCCAACAAATTAGTTTAAGGGTTTCATTTTAATCTCAAAGATTCTGATTCTTATCCGTGTCATTAGTTTAGTTTGGAATATTTGGTATAGCATGTTTGAGGAGAATGTTCATTAAAATGGAAAAAATAAACAGCTGAAAATTTCCAGAATACTAAGCAAATATTGTTCATAATCAGAATACCTACCTTCCTGGGATGTTTGTAAGGTGCTGTAGCTCTTTTTACATGCTCCTGAATCTCCTTCTTCAGTTGTTCTTGATCGTTTGACTTCTAATCAGGGTTCAGAACAATAAAAGCCTTTACTACCTAAAATAAATATTTGAACACCAGGAAGATGAGTTGTATATTCTTATGTTTTAGTGCGTCTTTTCTTTCTCTTAACTTGGGAATCTAATCTAAATACCTGATGCAGTGGGCCACAGGGTTTATTAGGGTCTGATCCCAGCTCTATGCCCTTAAGCCAGCCAGTTGACTCCCACACCTAGATTTTGTATCTAATACGAGAGCTTCTGGAACCCCTGCTTTGATTATGATCTATACGTGAACCTCATCTAACTACATCTTAAACTCTACTTTCTGACCTGTTTCTGATCATCTCTGCTCTTGACTTCGTGCCTCATCTTTTATCTCCTTCAAAAAAGTTTTCTTTTGGAAACTTGGTAATGCACTAAGCACAGTCTTCTATATAACAACCCAGCCTGATATAGTCTAGCTCATAGGTCACCACCCTCAGTGTGGCCCTAATAAACAGTATTCTCATGGGTTTGCCATATCCTTATTGAAGGGAATAGTTCACTGAGTGAGACCGTCCACTCTTTATTCCATAGACATTTCTGCTGATGCGAGGCTATGAAGATTCCAGCAGTCACTTTGCTATTGCTCTGACCCATTTACCTGGCCTTCAGTGATAAGGGTAAAAGTGGTGATGGTCCTTGCTCTATAATTGGCAGAAGACAGGGAAGAATTCATCACTTCATGCTCACAAATCCTGTTCCCCAAAGTTCACCCTTCCTTGAAATGTTTTAGGAAATCCTGCCCAGAAATTTTGGACCTTTACCGGAGAAGACAGAGGCCGTTCCTCATGTGTAGTCCCCTTCAAGAGTGTATTGGAATTCTAAATGTTCTCTCCTGGGGCACTGCCAGCACTGCGATTTACTGCCTTCCCCAGAGGCAGAACTCTAGGTGAGTCAATTAGTATGCACCACCAAATCCAGAATACCAGCCTAGGGTTTGCCATGGAATGATGCTGCCTTGTGGGCATAGTTCAGGAGAGTCACCTGTAAATTTTATGATTAAATATTCAGCACTTAAGAGGCTTAAATCTTTTTGAATTCACAGATTCATGTATATAGCTTGAAGATAAGTTGGCAACATTACCTATCTACCTTGGTCTGGAAGTAAATAGTTGATCAAAAATGGATTATTTGAGAGACTAAGTCACTCAGGACAACTAGTTAGTGAGAAGTGAAGACTTGCAGTTATAAAATTTTCACATTTTGGTCATTGCTTACCTGTGTGCAGTTTTACAACATTTTATGAGCAAATATTTCTGTCTTTACCAAAACACCTTGAAAATTTCTAAATCACATGTGCCATGGAGCAGTTGTGTGTGTATGCATGTATATAATTTTATCCTATCCATTTTTTGACATTTCATAGAATTTATTTGTATTTATGCCTGCTCTATTTCTTATCAACATTTTTATGAATAAAATAAATTATCCTTGCTATAAGTGAATTGTTCAAAGGCAAATTATTTTAAGAACTAGTGTCTAAATACTGGTTTGCATATTGATGACTTGTACACCTTGGGTAAAGTCTAATTTATCTTTATAAAAGTCTTTATAAACCATTACAGAAAATGATAAATTATTAAGGAACAATCTAACATGGTTAAGAGCATGAACTCTGAAGTCAGACAACCTGGGTTCAAGTCACACTTTGTGTGTAATCTCAGGCAAGTTAGGACACCTCTCTCTGCCTCAGTTTCCTTCTCTGTAAAAGGAATTTGTGAGGATTAAATAAGTTGACATAGGTATAGGCCTTATAACAACATCTGGAACATATTAAGTCATTAAAAATATTAGGTATTAGTTGTAGTAATTTCTTTTGCACAGAATTTCAGAAAAACTTTGAAGCCCACTTATGGATTTTAGGTTAAAAAAAATCTTGTACTTCTACTACTGAAACTAATACCTAATATTTTTAATGACTTAATATGTTCCAGATGTTGTTATAAGGCCTATACCTATGTCAACTTATTTAATCCTCACAAGCTTTCATTTTAAGAAATTAAAAATCATTTTTAATTCTATTCTCCAGAGAAAACCAGTAAAGTGGTATAAATTATTCCTGTTTTTTCCCAATACATTTATACTTAAAAATGGAACCATGCTATACATTACAGCTTTGAATCCTTCTCTCTCTCTTTTTTAAAATTTTTTTATTGAAGTGTAGTTGATTTACAATGTTGTGTTAGTTTCAGGTGTACAGCAAAGTGATTCATATTTTTATATATATATATATATATATATATATATATATATATATATATAGACTCATGAAAGCCTACTAGTGGAGTTCAGAGAAAAGGGACAAACTTCAATAATCATTGAATCTGTTCCCTACTCTCATTACCCGGAATATTGGAGGCCCTGCCTGGCAAAGGGGGCCTGAAGAGTGGCATGGAACCTTTAAACCCAAACTACCACGTGATCAGCCCAACAGAAGTGAGCTTTGAGGACTCCTGTCTTATTCATAGTTTATTTCCTGAACCCTCTACTTACTGACCGAGCCAGACTACTTCTGGTTACTTAGTTCCTGTCTCAGACCTCGTTCCCACTCCTGATATCTGATGCCAGCCTATCCTCCTCAGCTACACCAAAGTCCATGTTGGTTTCCAGACCTTCTGGGTAAACACATGAGCCTTCTAGCTGACTTCTGGCGCCCTGTCCTGGTGTGAGCCTGGGTTGCCGGCATTCACACCATCTTTGCCCCAGCGCTCCATGGAAAGGATTCAAATTCTTTATAGTATATATTTTCCGTCTCATTCTGTAGCAGTTCTCTCTGATTAGCATATTTCTATCTGACTTGCATATTTAGTAACATAGTGAATGAATCATTTGGATAATTCTGTTTCAATGAACTACTGTTTAGAGGTATGTTAGACTGCCAACAAACTATAAGATAGAGACGAATCAGTTCTCTTACCTCTCCTCTGATGGGGTCTGGACTGCTGACGACAGCTAACTCTGCAAGTGCAGAATGCTCAGTCAGGGCACTTTCTATCTCAAACGGTCCAATTCAGTAACTGGGAAACAAAACATATGGCAGGACTCTGTAAAGGTGAGCAAAAGGTTAACTCCAGAATACCTACAGTCTGTTAACACAAACATATCCACAGATGAAAATTACCCAGAGGATAATATGATATCATCCACTCTTGCAACAAACCAGAAACGTCCATCCTCATCCATATAGCCCCGTCCCCAGTGATATAGAAATTGCCTCATAGAGTTGAAGCTGTTTCTCTAGGATTATCCTATAAAACTCATAATTAATATTATTTTGAATGTGACTCTTCTGTTCAGTTGGATTTTTAAATATTTAAGGAGAAAGAAAAGTTTGGTGTTTTTGAGAATCCTTAGAATGAAGAGGAGCAAGCATGGGAAATAGGGATGAAAGTCTAGCATTGAGCCAGCCCAATAATCAGAGAGGTAAACTGTAATTACAGAGACTAGGCATGCTGCCATCCTGAGAATTTTCTTAGATTGGTCACAAAGTAAATATTGCAGGTGCTCAGAGGAGAAGGCTAAATAAGTCTTTTGCTAATTGGTTAATATCTAAACACTTGCAGGAAAAAAGAGAAGTCAATACTCAGCGTTAAAAGAAAGTACCAAATGAGTCAACAGAGAGGGGTTTTTTGTGTGTTTGTTTTGTATTTGGTTTCGTTTTACACAAAAGTAGAGAATTGATTCTGTAAGTTTAGCAGGAAGAAAAAGGAAGTATTTTTACATTATGTAAAATCCACTGACAATTAGAACCTGGGCCTTTGATTATACTGATGTAAACTTTTCTGTAATTTGTATACTGTAATTAGAGATGAAAGTTGTTTGCAAACAGTAAGGAGCTTGGGAGAAAGAAAATTACTTAAGCGCACTGCACCATTCTGTCTCTCTCACTCCTTGCATGAAGGGAAACCACTAATCAGATTTCAGGAAAATTATTGGGTGCTGATTTACAGCAGAGAGGATTAATGATATTAAGAGGGCTGTCTTCTTTCTAGGGCCCCCTTCCTCTTACCTTCACGGGCTTGGAGCAGTGATCTAGCCTGGGGGGACCAGCGTGCCCTGCTCTAATAAGCGCTTGAGTATTTCTTCAGTTCCCTGTCTGAGGGATTACCGTTCAGGACAATGAATCTCTCAAGAAAAGGCCGAATACCTATCCTAGGTGTATTTTGTGGCAAATAGAGATCGTTACCAAGCACTTTTGAGAAATAAATAGAAAATGAGATGTTATTTAATAAGTCTCTTACCACATAATGTGTAAAAAGGCGAAATGGTCGGTTAGGTAGAACTCAAATGCCAATATCTCCTTGTCTAGCTGGGCCATTTACATCTAAAATCTAGAATGAAACAGAATAATTTATTTAAGGGAATTTTTATTTAATGCCACATCTGAAATCTTTGCACGTTTTGTTTTGTTTTGTTTTTGCCATTTAAGAATGCAGACTTCAGAAAATTTTTAAGTATACTTTAAATTCCTAAGAGAAATGTATTTATTTAAATTCTTACTGCAAAATATATTGTAAAATGCAGGTTAGCAAAATGTGAAAGAAAAATAAAATTTTTCTTTAATTCTATCATCCAGCAATAATCACATTTTGGTAATATCCTTTGAGATGATATAGACATAGAAAAAAATAGGATCACTTTATAATATTAGTGTTTTGCAACCTGCTTTTATCATTTAGCAATATATCTTAATTGTCTTTTCCTTTCAAATAAATATTTCATTACTGGTTTTCAAACTTTGTGAAACAAACAAAATCTTACTTCAGAAGCCCAATATGAGTAAGTAGGAAAAGGGGAATGTTCTCTGGCTGAGACAGTGGTGGGTAATCCGAAGCCTTGCTCTCTTATCCTCTCGTACTCTGGTACCTAATAGTAGCTAGCATCCTAAATAAATAAATGCTAATGCTCTAACTACTTTATATGTACTATCTTCTTTTGTCCTCACAACAGCCATATCTGGTTAGGAGTATTATTCTCATTTTGTATATGAGGAAACTGCAGCGCAGAGAGTTTACGTAGCGCCGCAGTGCATGATTGAGCTGGAATTCAAATCTCAGCAATCACACTCTAGATCCTATGCTTTTCATCATTATACTTCTCTGTGGAATCTCTCCAGGGAGTTCAATCCATTTTCTAAAAATCCAAATAAGCATTTCTCAGATTGATTGCTCATCTCATATACCAGATTTTGCTCTTACTTTTAGCTGTTTCTAAATATGAAAACTCTACTCTGCTTTTATACACACCCTTCAAACCTGAGATGTAGCTTGTTGGAAAATAAGGGTATGATATTTATCTGGCCCTTTCCAGAAGGAAAAGCGCTTATGTCCCTAACGAGAAACTTGAAAGGCATTCTAAATGATAAGAACTTATTTTTAAATTCTTGCAAATAAAAAGTATAAATTCCCACCCAGTCATCTAAAGAATTATTTGGTTTCAGGTATCAAGAAGAGATATGTTAAGAGTTCCAATTACTTAACACAGACTACTATTTAATAGATGGGAAAATAGATAAAATATTCTATCTCTGGGGAGAATCTAATTCCTCATTGTTCAAGGGGGTCCTAGAACGTTTAAACATGAAAATTATGAGCTTTGATCTTTGAAGTTGCAAAAATCTGATATCCAGCTGGATAGAGTACATCCCCGAATGTCAGAATGTCACTAAAGATGCTCTTAGCTAGGTAGGGAGGGGCCCAATAATAAAAGCCCATGGGAAAGAGTTAAAAATGAAGGTGGCTGCATGAGGGAAATGCAAAGCAAAACTACAATGAGATGCCATCTCACACCTATTAGTATGGCTACTATCAAAAAACCAAAATAACAAGTGTTGGCAAAGATGTGGAGGAATTAGAACCCTTGTGCACTATTGGTGGGAATGTAAAATGTGGAAAACAGTATGGCAGTTTCTCAGAAACTTAAAATTACTATATGTATAAATGATTCACTTTGCTGTACACCTGAAAGTAACATGACGTCGTAAATCAACTGTACTCCAATAAAAATTAAAAATAAAATAAAATAAAATTACCATATAATCCAGCAACTCCACTTCTGAGTATGTACTCAAAAGACTCAAAAGCAGGGTCTCAAAGAGATATTTGTATGTTCATGTTCATCACAGCATTATTCACAATAGCTAAAATATGGAAGCAACCCAAGCACTCATCAACAGATGAATGAACAAGCAAAATGTGGGGGGTGTGTGTGTGTATATATATATATATATATATATATATATATATATATATATATACAATGGAATATTCAACCTTAAAAGAAAGGAAATTCTGACACATGCTACAACATTGATGAACTTTGTGGACATTATGCTAAATGTAATAAGCCATTTACAAAAAGACAAATACTGTATGATTCCACTTATACATAGTACTTAAAGAGTAGTCAAAATCATAGAGGCAGAAAGTAGAATGGTGATTGTGAGGGGCAGGTGGGAAGAGGAATTAAGGAGTCATTGTTCAATGGATATAGAGTTTCAGTTTTACAATATGAAAAGAATTATGGAGATGGATAGTGGTGACACCTGCACATTATTTAATGTGGTATTATTTAATACCACTGAATTGTGTACTTATAAATGGTAAAAATGGTAAACTTTAAGTTATCTGTCTTTTACCACAAAAAAAAGAAATCTGGATAAATAAGTGGAAGTGGAGATGCTCATGGGGGATACATGGGGCCATGCATGGCTCATGGGGCCAATCCTCTTGGCCACACGATTTTTGCATTCAAAGATAGTTACTCCAATAAATCACTGGGCTTAAATGAGTGGGGAACTGGTGGTACACTGCAGTTGGGATGGCTGTGAGTATAGCTATGCCCGTGAGACTCTGATAGCCATGCATGTTGGGAATTGTCATCAAGAGAAAACATCTATGTGAAATGCCAATTTTTGATTACTCGTAATGCATATATGATAATGCTTAATTATCAGTATTTCTTTCTCTGACCTAAGGCAGCCTATTAACCAATGAACTATTGTTACGTCTTTTTACAGAATGTAACCAATGCTGCTCTACCATCTCTTCTTAGAAAAGTTTTTCAGAGGAAAGGAATTCCAGGGAGAGGTGAATAACAGTGCCTATCTTTTGGACCTTTATTATGTGCCAAGCGCTTTGCTATACTCTTTAGAAATATTACCTCATTAATCCTCACTAGAAACCTATGAAATCAGTTCTGTTATTATTAGGGTTACCAACCATCTTGATTTGCCCGTGACTAAGGCAGGGGGTGTATCCTCAGGATGTGCTGCTTTCAGGGCTAAAACTAAATAAGTCCCAGGCAAACTGGGACAAGTTGTTCACCCTGGTCCCTGTTTTACAAATAAAGAAACAGACTTTAACAGCTTAACCAAAGATACTCAGCTAGTGAATAGCAGAGCCAGACCAAAACCATCAGGCAATCCTACCTTTAGACAAGGTTCCATAGCAAAGTGAAAGTGAGGGAAAGGAACCAGCATCTGGTTTATTCCATAAATAGTGACATCAGCAACCAATCTCATCTAAACTTTCTCAAACTTACCTGATTATAAGAATTACCTGAGGTGTTATTAAAACACAGAGTTCAGCATCCCACCCTAAATTTATTGAATCAGGCTCTCTAGAGAAGGAGCCTGAGAATTTGTATTTTTGACAAGTACCCATGTAATTCTTTATGATCAGATAAACTTGGGAAACATTGGTCTCATCTATGACTAACCCTCAGTTAAGATTGATTCTGAGGTCTCTGTAAACTCATCCATATTGTGTTTTTGTTGCTATTGTTTTCTTTTAGGTATTAGTGTAAGTTCCTTTGGCTATACTTAGCTTTGGCTGGGTTGATCCGAGAACAAGTCTAACCCTGTACAAAATGTGCTGATGGGATAATAAGATGCCCCCTAGGGATCAAGTGATGAAAATGGCAGTGGTTACATGACAGCCAGGAACTGGCCAGGCAGGCTTAGGAAGAGAGAGAGAACGCTGCAACCATTGTAAACTGTAGCCTCTTTTGACCTACTTGACCCTTTTAGGAGGTCTGGAGCTCCCTAACCAGAAGGGACAGTGTGGTGTCACAGTTAAGAGTATGGATACTGGAACCAGATTCTTTGGGATTGAATCTCAGCACTAGCAGCTACTAGCTGTGTGACCTTGGATGAGTCTTTTAACATCTCTGGGCATCATCTGTAAAACGGTTCTAATATTACCATGTCTCTCATAGGTTCCTTCTGGAAAATAATATTTATAAAATGCTTAGAACTATTTGGCATAAGAACTGCTTTTGAGAGAAAAAAGAGACAAACTAACATTTCTAACCCATTTCCATCTTTATATGGAAGTTAAGATATCATAGAAGTAACATGATCATCACCAAAACTAGGAATGTAAGGGAGTAGAAGCGGGGTAGGTGGTAAACAGATTGGGTTGTTAAATATTTTCCTGGGAAGGGATGTACAAACCTTAACATCAAAAGCAGGAGAAGGCTTCCCATTGAGCCAGGCTTAATTTTCATTCCCTTAAAATTTCCACAGATTAGTACCTAGTTAAGAAGAAGAAAGAGTAAAGTAACATGGCAAATAACTTAAATTTATTCATTCATCCACCATGCATTCATTCAACAAATATTTATTCAGAACTTACTGTGAATCAGGCTCAAAATAAAACAAATTCTATGCTCTCATGAAGTATAGAGATAGACACTAGACAAATATAATAAAGTTATAACACTAAGTAAATTTATAATTGCTAAAATATCCACATTTATGAAAACATTTGTACTCATATTCGCATGATACTTGTTATGCTGTTTCTATTTAATACGTCAATTTTTGTTTTTCTTTTATTTTTGGTATTCTAATTTTTGACCAGGTACTACTTTCTCATGGTTCATAAATTGAAGCATTATAAAAAGACACACTGAAAAATTTCTTTAGCCTTTCCCTTATCTGCTCCATTTTATCCCTCCCTTTCCTACATAATAACCACTTTTGTTATTATGTCATTCATTTCCTCTAGAATTTCTTCTTATTTCTACGAGCCCTTTAGATAAACCTTTTTAGAGTGTGCTTATCAAGGAGTTTTCCAGCAAACTTAATATTTCAAGTAACAAGGAGCTCAGCATTTTCTATTTTTAAAGTAGCCCTAAGAAATTTCCTCATTACGTAAGGGGAGATCTTTTTGTAGATCTAGTATTTTTTAATTAAAAAAATTTTTAATGCCCTGGTCCTGATCAATTATATAGTGGCTTTCCTCAATGAATGGCTATTTAAACTGTATCTGTTACAGAGCTTTTTTGCAACTATCTTCCCTCAAGTTTTTTTTTTTTTAAACTGTTCTTCTAATCACGCCACTCCCTCCCTATCCCTCAACCACAAAGATATAATAAACACTTTGGTTTTTTATTCATCTGACTGAATTGAGTCCAGCCCTGTCTTTTCAGTGAAGTCTGTATACCGTTTCAGTCTGTCCATATCCTTCGTGGATAGCCAGACCTGTCCTGTTTCTCCATTGTTCAGTCACTTCAGAGTTGACTGACTCCCCAGCACTTACACAGTGCTTTAAGCTTTTGAACTTATAGTTTCTCAGAAGACAGATAACGAGTTAAATTTAGGAGGAAAATGGAGAAAAAATGGAAATTAGGGTTATTTCTAGTGAAATTTCATACAAAGTGTTTTCGTTTTTCCCCCAACTCCCTTCTCCAATACAAAATAAACAAAACATTCTACCATAAATGGACTCCCGAAACACCAGTTTTTTTTTTTTTTCTTTTTCTCCCTTTTATTTGGGGCGGGGGCGTGATTTGTTGCAGAGAAAAGCCATGCCATCCCTAGGGAAGGTACCACATAATATGTTAAATCAGTGATGAAAGGTTTACCAATTGTCTGGTTAAATTGTGGAGTATTTATACAATAGAACACTCTACAGTTGTTAAGAAAAAAGAAGAAGCTCCTGGACTGTACTGTTCCATAGCACTTTTTGTTATGATAGAAATTTCTATGCTGAGCTGTCCACTATTGTATCCTCTAGCTCTGTGTGGCTGTTGAGCACTTGAAGCATGACTAGTGCAACTGAGGCCCTGAGTTTTTTTCATTGAGGTATAATTGACTTATAATGTTGTATTAGTTTTAGGTTTACAACGTTAATGATTTGATGTTTGTATATAGTGAACTGATCAGCGCAAGTCTAGTTAACATCTCTTACCCTACGTATTTACAAGACTGTTTTTTCTTGTGATGAGAACTTTTAATATCTACTCCCTTAGCAACTTCAAATATGCAACACAGTAAGTCCCCTGCATACGAACCTTCAAACTGCAAACTTTCAAAGATGTGAATGTGTGTTTGCATGTCCAGTCACATAAGTTAGCTCATGTGTCTGGCATACATTGTCACGTGCGCCATCCTCTACAAGTGGTTGTGCTTTTGTGTACTTTACTGTGCAGTACTGTATAGAGGACAGTAGTACAGTATCTTTATTTCAAGCTCAGGATGTCTGGAAGCAAGCGTAAAAGCAGTGGTGATGTAGCTGGTACTACTGTACTTTTCAAGGTACTGTACTGTAAGATTTAAAATGTTTTCTGTATTTTTTGTGTTTGTTTTTTATATATTATTTGTGTGAAAAGTATTATAAACATATTACAGTACAGTGCTATATAGCCAATTGTGTTAGTTGGGTACCTAGGCTAACTTCATTGGACTTAGAAACAAATTGGACTTACGAATGTGCTCTTGGAACGGAATTCATTCGTGTATGTGGGGGACTTACTGTACAGTATTATTAGCTATAGTCTGGAACTGAATTTTTAATTTAATTAAAATTTAAATACCTACATGTGGCTAGTGGTTACCAAATTGGACAGCACAGTTCCAGGATGTATTGTAGGTGAAGAAAGGAAGGTCAGAATTGTGTGCATATCATGTTCCCATTATAAAAGAGAGGGGGAGAACATATGCATATTGGCTTGTGCATGCATAGATCTCAGGGAGAGGGAGAACTGAGACTGAGGACAAGGTATGGAGGAAGACTTTCACTAATATATTCTTATATACCTATTGAATTTTATGTCATGTGAATTGTTTCCTGTTCAAAAATCAAATAAAGTCAATTAAAAGTAGTGATCAATCCACACTTTCAAATGGAATCAGTAATAAAGGACATTCATCTTTCCTGTTTGCTGGAATAGGGTTTTAAATAGGGGTGACATATATTTTCTCAGCTCAGGTAGCAGTCATCATACAAAGGATAAACACCTTCTTATCCATAACCACTGGGCTGAACCCTCCCTTTCCTCTCCTTGCTTGAGGGAAACCACCCTGGATATAGTAATTATCATTTACAGAATGTAAGCAAGAAGGAAGGGGAGAAGAGATTGCTAAACCCCATACCTACTGGCCTGGAGCTATGTTTTTAGGCAGAGAGATCTTTTATTTTATAAAATAAAAATATTTTATAATATTTCTTCTTCTTCCTCTCCCCTCCTCCCACTAAGTGCCCATTCACCAACCTTTCTTATCTGGTCTTATCATTCTGCACAAGTATTCTATCTGCAATTGGTGCTGAACAGAAGACTGTGATGGGAAACTTGCGAAGTGTCTGCAATTTAGAAGAAGTGGTCTTACCACAATTTTTAGTAAGTGCCTAAATGTCTGTGGTAGATACAGCACAACTTAAAACATTGTTTATTCTAACATAAACTCGCTCACACCTTTGCTTTGTATATCCTTTCAGGCTTATTGATTTTACAGACATGAAATACTTTAAATCATGTTGTCTACTCTGATTTCCGCAAGTTACTTTATTCACCAGTCCTGTCAGTGACAGTACTAATGCATTTCTAAATGTTGGCCTCTTTTGCTCTGCCTTACTTGTAAGATGGAAGTTGGCTCAAACCGTGGCAAATAACGTGCAAGTACACATGCTCCCTGGATCCGTGGAGAATAAACACTACTCCATGCAGATTTTGCCCAGCCTGTGTCTGAGGTATTCCACATGACATCCGAAGGGGTCAAATCCAGCCAGAACCTGGGTAAACAAAGAATAGACTTTATATATATATATATATATATATATATATATATATGAAAAGAAATTTAAGATACCAATAAAGGAATCATCACCTTTGTAGCACTGACACTTCAAGCTACAGTCCTGTGAGAGTACCTTCCGTTTATAGATAATCCTAAACCAAAACTGCTGTGGGTGTGTCCGGTCATTTTAGGAGATCCGCTTGTTCCGCTGGTGAAGAAAATGGCCATCGTCTCATTGTGTTTTGTCTTCACACAGGTGTTGTTGTCACTGGCATGTCTATGAAGAAAGAATTACAATGATTCTGCACATTAAACACAGCATCATATTTTTTGTTTTAGTTTTGATTTTTTCTTGGCTGCACCACACAGCATGAGGGATCTTGGTTCCCCGACCAGGGATCGAACCCATGCCCCCTGCAGTAGAAGCGCAGAGTCTTAACCACTGGACCACCAGGGAGGTCCCAAACACAGCGTCACAGACTGTTACCACAGAGAAGGATTTACTCAGACCTCTTCATCTCATTGATCAGGTCCCAGTGACTTAGGGTGAACTCCAAGGTAAAAGCCATCTCTCTCAGGACCTCCCTGGTTACACAGTGGTTAAGACCCTGTGCTCCCAGTGCAGGAGGCCCAGGTTCATCCCTGGTCAGGGAACTAGATGCCACATCCATGCTGCAACTAAGAGTTCACATGCCACAACTAAGGAGCACACTGCAACTAAGACCCAGCATGACCAAATAAATAAATATTAAAAAAAAAAATAAGCCATCTCTCTCTGCATCTTTTAAGGTGCTTTCCAGAAGCAAACTAAACTTTGTTGTCAATAGCCCATTTATAACAAGTTGACTTCATAGCTTTGTACTGTATAAGGAAGAGTTGAAGCAGTTTAAAAACTCAAGAATTTTATCATACCTCCAACAGAAAGAGGATTCTATAATCTTATAATCATGGATATGTGAAGAAAAATGTGATTTTAAAAAAAATGGGTATGTTAATAGAAGTCATGGCTAATGGTATAAGGCAGGGATAATCAAGCTATAGCCCACAGGCCAAATATGGCCTGCCTTCTGTTTTTGCAGATAACGTTTTATTGGAACACAACCATGTCCATTCTTTTACATATTGTCTGTGACTGCTTTCTACACTATGACAGCAAGGGTGAGTAGGTATGATAAGAGACTGCATGGCCTGCAAAGCCTGTATATTTACTATCCATCCCTTTTATAAAAAACATTTGCTGACCCCTCAAAAGGATGGTTTTTCTGTTTCTCAAAAAAGAGTCTACATAGTTCTGAATATAGTAAACAATAAGACTGAAGAGGATCTAAGTATCCACCTAGGGAAGGAAGGGCCTCAGTTAAAGAGAAAAAAAATTTTGGTTCCAAAGGATAATTGGGCTTTGATACATGTCATACATCAGGGCAGCTGAGAGGAGGTAAACTCTGCACATTTGAGTGTCTAAGAAGCATACAGAATTTTATTTGGGAATATTGAGCTGAGAATGAATGAATCAGAAATATCCAGCCATGAGAAATATAGAAAAGCTATTTTTAAATCCTAACAAAGATAAACCAAATGTTTAGGCTATAATTCCATAATTTTTTTCTTTAAAAAAAGTTAGTACTATAGCTGTGTACCTATCCTTCTATCATAGATATGGTTACTCTTGAAACCTAAGGCAGGTTTAGTGTACCAGTCCCTCAGAAGCATTGTACATAGCAGTTAGGTATGTGGGCTCAGAAACCAGACTGCCTAAGTTTGAAACCCAGTTCTGCCAGAGCCTAGCATTTGACCTTATTCATCTGTATAATTATAGTTCCTACTCCCTAGGTTGTTGTGATATTTAAATGAGTTAATATATCTGAAGTGCTTGGATTCGTTTTTGGCACATAATCAGTGCCATATAAATGTTAGCTATTGTGCAATTATAACATTTTTATTAGAACAGAATTTGGCCTTTGATAACTCAATAAATGTTAACTATTTTAGAAGAGGTAGGAACAAGTCCATAGTTGCCAGCATGCTCCAAAATCACTGAGTAAAGGTAGGAAGCTCATTCCAGAAAGGGAATTTGCTGCCACCCTAAAGCTAAAATATAACCAATACTTGGCGAGATTTCCAAGTGACCCCAGGAAGCACCCCAGAGCAGGGCTTGAACGTCAGTATAATTCAGTTTTGTAATTGCATCCATTAAATATTCTTCATACTATAACTGATAGAAATGTTACTGTCATCAAGGGAATGATGCAGCCTACAAAGAAGGATTGACTGTGATCAATTTCCCTGGGAGATAACAGCTCTGTGGTTGATGCTGTGATGCACCTCCTAGATCCTGCTTCAGGATTTAAAACATACTCCCTCCAGGAGCTAGGATCCTTCTTTAGATACTACCTTGACTGAAGACAGCTGCCTTGCTCAAGGTCATGCCTCCTAAGGACAGCCCATACCTAGTTACTGATCAGCATAGGACCTCTTGCTTTAGCTGGGCAGAGCTTTGAAGGGCTATCCAAACTCCACAGATCTCAGTAGGCTGGCTGAGGGCTTTTTTGGAAGTACAATCCCACATCTTTCCCTTTCTTTCACAGGTGTTTAATGCAAGATAACTCCTCAGCAAACTTCTTACACAACTAATCTCTGTCTTAGGGTGTGCTTCCTTGAGATCCCAACCTATGAAAAACACTGCCAGCTCCTTATTGCCTCAGAGCTTTGCACTATAAGTGCAGGAATAATCACCAGTTGTTCCCTTTGTCAAGAGTCCAAGAATTTAATTAAATTTTTGTCTATCGTTTTAATTTTCATTTTTCTGGTCAGTCATGGATTGACTGTCTTATCAATGTTGCGTTTCTTCTTGGGAAGCTGTTCTACAACAATTATGGCTACTCACTTAATCATCTCCTTGAGGTTCTCCCATCCCTCTCTGGGGCTCTGAGACACAATTATCTTGGAGTGCAGATTTTCACATTTAGATGCAACACCATCTACTGCTGGAGCTAAAACATCATTGGTAATAATGCACTTTGATTTTGAAGATGGTAGTCGGTAGAGGATGTCTTTCTGGGTCATCTGAGTGGTTCCTGGATTAAAACTGTCCCTAAAGGAGAAGAAAAGAAAATGTTTAGAAAGGATTTCCTTCACCATGTTAGGGTAGTGTAGATAACTCATGTACATTCTGTATTTCTCAGAGTGAGTTAGTTGGTTTTCTAGGCAAGGTGTCTGTCTTCCTTTCATTATTATGCTTTTGCCTTTCAAGGGATCTCAAAGTCTATGACCCTTTTGACCTAACATGAAAGGGTATTAAATCCTGGATAATTATCTTCTATCTGGAGACCATTCATAACATTCAGCTTGAAGAGGGTTTTGATTGAAAAGTAATATTACCCAACATTTATTTAGTACTTTGAGTGCCAGGTGCTGTTTACGTGTTTTGCATGTTTTAACATTTAATCCCTACCCAAAAACACAAAACTCAAAAGCTATTGTCAACTAAAAAGAAAATACACAACATAAAAGTTGAGAATTATGTTTTATTGGGAGGACTTTCTCAGGATGTTAGCCTGGGAGCAGCGTCTCAGATAGCTCTGAGGGACTGCTCCGAAGAGTGAAGCGAGAAGCCGGGATATATAGGGGTGGTTTTTACAACAAAAACCAGGTAGTTGGAACATCAAAAGATTACTGTTAATTAAAGAAAACCTGACATCTCAAGTTAATGAATTTAGTGCTTTTCTGTGTATGGGAAGATGCAAGAGTCTGGGCTCACTGAAATCATTCCTTTGATAGGCACCTCAACTGTCTAGGGCCAAGATCCTCTTCTTTCCCATCCTGAGTTCCCTCAGGGCATTACCATCAGGGGCAGCTACAGTGGCTGATGGCTTGATGGCCACAACATCCTTTGTTTGCTGATATAGCAGGTGGCATTCTTAGTCCACCCTATAAATAATATGCCCAAGATCACTGAAGTAGCAAGTGGCAGTGCATGGACTGAACCCTGCAGCCTGACTTCAGAGCTGTACATTTAACCACTTCGGTTCAGTGCCTCTTAAAACATACATGAATATTTTATGGTTTCTTTCCAAAGAGAAAGATTGAGGCATTTATCTCTTCTGTGCTTCTGCTCCCCACCTGCTGTAAATTACACTGTAAGGTGTATTGTAATGGTTAAGAGTGTGTCCTGGAGCCAGACACTCTTAGTGCTTGGCCTTGAGCAAGACTACTTCACCTCTGGGATTTTCAGGTTCTGCATCTGTAGAATGGGATTATAATAACACTACCTTCTTTATAGGATTATTAAGGACTAAATGAGTTAAAATGCATGTAGAGCTTAGAACAGTACTGAATAAAATTTAGCTATTATTTTCTCTAAGGATTAATGGACTTCCAAGAATATATCTATATCTGTATCATATTTCTATCTCTGTCTCTATCTGTGTTCCAGATTCCACCACTCAAATTCCAGACCTTCAAGTAGGGGTGGAAGGCATTTAGTTTATAATGATTTTTCCTCTTCCTAGTGACACAGCAGGCAAGGAATTTTGAAGAACATATATCTGGTCATTCCTGGACTCTTTATTTATTTAAAACTTTTTATTTATTTTTAAATTTTTGGCTGTGTTGGGTCTCCATTTCTGCGTGCGGGCTTTCTCTAGTTGCGGTGAGCGGGGGCTACTCTTCGTTGCAGTGCGTGGGCTTCTCATTGCAGTGGCTTCTCTTGTTGCGGAGCACAGGCTCTAGGCACCTCGGGCTTCAGTAGTTGTGGTACACAGACTCAGTAGTTGTGGCTTGCGGGCTCTCGAGCGCAGGCTTGGTAGTTGTGGTGCACGGGCTTTGTTACTGTGTGGCATGTGGGATCTTCCCGGACCAGGGATCAAACTCATGTCCCCTGCACTGGCAGGAGGATTCTTAACCACTGAGCCACTGGGGAAGTCCCATTCTTGGACTCTTGACACTGGCTCATCTTTTCATTTTGGAAAGGACAAGTCCCTCCCATGGAGTCCTTCAAGAAACAGACAACCAGGACCAAAACATAAGGTTCTTTAGAATATCTTCCCTTTCTAATCAAAGCAATGCAGCAATTTTTATGAGGCTTTAACTCCAAGGTTATTCCTTAGAGATGTTGCACCTAGAGATAAGTAGTAAGCCTGCCATGGCCAACACTTTTCCATAATTTAAAGGCACTTACAACAAACCCACTGTTGACATTTCATGACCAAGGAGAAGTACTTTATTTAAACACATTACCCTTAGATAATTAAGTTCTGCCAATACATAATTCCTAAAATATCTTTAAAGGAATCTATTAACAGTGATCAGTCTTACCTATTAAACATCTTCCTATCCAAATTATCATTTGGGAAGCATTACACTGTTTACTTTAAATATAAAACAATCTTCTGGTATTGCTCTGAAGTGATGTCCCAGATGATTATGTAACAGGGAAGAGCCAATTCTGACTCCTTGTTGGATCTGTTTCTTTAACTTTTGCTTTTCGTTGCTTTTGTTATTATAATCACTGTCTATAGCTGTAAGCACACATAATGGCCTGCCACAGGGAACCCTGCCCCCCTGCCTGACTGTTAAACTAAAGTGCCTTTGTTCAGCGCACAGAGAGACACTGCCCACCTGACCCTGCCCACCTGTGAATGGCTGCAGAAAAGAAGAAATTAACACATCCCCTCCCCAATGCAGGCCATTCCAGGAGATGTTTTGCAAGATAAATGGCCTTTTTACTTTACTTCCTCACCTCATCCCCCTCCCTGTTCTTTAAAAGAAACTGGCATCCAGACCCCAATAAGATGGTGTTTGGGGGACCATAGCCCGCCATATTCTCCATCTGCCAGCTTTCCGAAAAAAGTCTCTATTAGTTGCCTCAACACCTCGTCTCCTGATTTATTGGCCTGTCCTGCAGTGAGCAGAGCGAGCTTGGACTCAGTAACAATTATAAATACAATGGATACCTTTATTCATTAAAAAAGTATATTGAAGCCTACTATGTGGTGGACACTTTTCTAAGTGCTAAGGATACTGTAGAAAACAAAATGGACAGAGGTGCCTGCCCTCATTCTAGACAGACTGGAAACACATATACAATATCAGATGATAATAAATTTGTTAAAAAAAATAAAGAATGAGCACTTTGGGTGAAGGTGGGGGAGGAGCTGTTCTAGATAGGTTGGCTGGGGATGGCTTCTCTGAGGAGGATACCTACTAATATTTAAGTTTCATGTAAAAAAAAAAAAAGTTCAAAACTTCCAGAAATGAAATGCCCGTTTCTGCTTCACAGTTGTTATTTTGTATAAATGTATAGACATCATATATCTTTTCAAATTAGTGTTTTTATGTTCTTCAGGTAAATACCCAGAAGTGGAATAGTTGGGTCATATGGTAGTTCTAAATTTTTTGAAGGAATCTCCATACTGTTTTCCATAGTAACTGCACCAATTTACAGTATCACCAACAGTGTATGAGAGTTCCTTTTTCTCCACATCCTCTCCAACATTTGTTATTCCTTGTCTTGTTGATAATAGTCATTCTAATAGGTGTACAGTGATGTCTTACTGTTGTTTTGATTTTTTAAATTAGATTTTATCGGAGTATAGCTGCTTAACAATGTTGTGTTAGCTTCTACTGCACAGCAAAATGAATCAGCCATACATATACATATATCCTCTGCCTTTTGGATTTCCCTCCCATTTAGGACACCGCAGTGCATTAAGTAGAGTTCCCTGTGCTATACCGTATGTTCCCCTCATTGGCTCTTTTATACATAGTTATCAATAGTGTATGTGTGTCAGTCCCGATCTCCCCATTCCTCCCACCCCACCCCTTTCTCCCTTGGTATCCATACATTTGTTCTCTATGTCTCTATTTCTGCTTTGCAAATAAGGTCATCTATACCATTTTTGCTAGATTCCACATATATGCATTAATATAAGTAGGTGTCTGTGGCTTCATTCAGATGCAGCCCATCACTGTGTCTTTTCCCTGTTATGGTTGCCCTAGATGTAGTGCCATGCTGTTGTGTGGAGTGAGGGGGAGCTGGTCAGCTTGGGCTGGGGTGCACGGTGAGGTGGTCTCCCAAAACCTGATAGCCACCAGGGTAGACCTCTCTCTGCCCTGCCTGCGGGCAACCAGCCCCTGTGTGCTCCTCACAAGTGGAATCCAAGCTTCTCCAGGCTTTCTGTCTGTCCCAGTGGCTCTCCAAGCAGCCAGTGGGTCTTGTCTCCTCCACAGGTCCCCAGGGCTGAGCTGCCCAGTCTGTGGCTTGACCTACTCACTCCCTAGGGCAGGTGTCCACCCAAGGAATCTCCCTTTTCCTCTAAGTTCCCTCCCAGGGGCACAGGTCCCAACCCAATCCCTTTTTTTCCCATCCTACCCAACTGTGTGTGTGTCTTTCTTACAGCCTTAGTTGTACAGGAGTCCTTCTGTCAGTTTCCAATTAGTTTTCAGTGAGAATTGTTCCACAGGTAGATGTATTTTTGATGTGTTCAGGTGGGAGATTAGTGCCGGGTACACTTACTCCACCATCTTCAAGAAGTTCTCAACATTTCTTCTAAGGCAGGTGTAGTGGTGAGTTCCCTCAGCTTTAGTTTGCCTGGGAAAGCTTTTATTTCTCCTTTGTATCTGAAGGAAAACTTTGCTGGATAGAGTATTCTTGGCTGACAGCTTGTATCTTTAAATATTTTGAGTATGTCATTTCACTTTCCTCTGGCCTGTAGAGTTTCTGCTGAGAAATCTGCTGATAGTCTAGTGGGGGTTCCTTTTAGGTTACTGTCTTTTTTCCCTGGATGCCTTTAAAATTCTTTATCATTAACTTTTGACAGTTTTCTATAATGTGTTTTGGATAAGGTTTTTTTTTTGCATTGAGGTAAGTAGCTTCCTGGTAATCAACTTCCTGGACTTGTACGTAATTAAGGTAATTAGCTTCCTGGACTTGTAATACAGTTCCTTCCCCAGGTTTGGGAAGTTCTAGCTATTATTTCTTTAAATAAACTCTCTGTTCGCTTCTCGCTCTCATCTCCTTATGTTGCCTTCCTAATGGAATGAGATGGTTCTCTTAGAAATTATTCATTAAAGAAACAAACAACAACAACAAAAAACTTAATTTTCTCTCTTCTCCATCCTGGGTCATTTCTAGATTTCTGTACTCATGCTTGCTGATTCTTTCTTCCATATTGTCTGCTCTATTTTCAATGCTTTCTATTGTATTCTTTATATCATTTATTGAGTTCTTTGCCTCCAGAATTTCTATTTGTTTCCTTTTTAGAGGTTCAGTCTTTTTGTAAAATATTCCTCCTGCTCATTAATTTTATTCCTGAGCTCATTGAAATGACTTTCTGAGTTTTCTTATAGATCATTTTTTAAAAAAACATCTTTATTGGAGTATAATTGCTTTACAATGGTGTGTTAGTTTCTGCTTTATAACAAAGTGAATCAGTTATACGTATACATATGTCCCCATATCTCTTCCCTCTTGCGTCTCCCTCCCTCCCACCCTCCCTATCCCACCCCTCTAGGTGGTCACAAAGCACCGAGCTGATCTCCCTGTGCTATGTGGCTGCTTCCCACTAGCTATCTATTTTACGTTTGGTAGTGTATAGATGTCCATGTCACTCTCTCACTTTGTCCCAGCTTACCCTTCCCCCTCCCTGTGTCCTCAAGTCCATTCTCTAGTATGTCTGCATCTTTATTCCCGTCTTGCCCCTAGGCTCTTCATGACAATTTTTTTTTTTTAGATTCCATATATATGTGTTAGCATACGGTATTTGTTTTTCTCTTTCTGACTTACTTCACTCTGTATGACAGCTATTTTTAGTTCTCTATCAGATTGCAATCTTCCGTGAGTTTAAGTTTGGTTTCTAGAGAACTGTCACTTTCTTTCCTGATACCTTGCCACTGTGCTTTTTCACAGTGCCTGATGACTTGTTCCTCTGCCCACCCATTTGAAGGCGTGAACACCTTTCTTATTAGGTAAGATTTGTTTACTTTGATTCTAACGATTCAACAGGTTGGTAATTAGAGGACTTTCTTTTGTTTTCCAGTAGGTGGCACTATAGCACAAGTCTTTGGTTTCCCTAACCTGACCTGCCCGTGACTGTATTGTCGAATCAGTATTTTCCACCCTTCACCACCCCTGCCAGAGGTGTCACTGGAGCCCTCATTGTCTCTGCTTGTGCCTTTGGGGTCCTTGGTGCCTTGCTGCTGCCAGTGTTGCTGCTGTTGCTCAGGTCACCCCTGGGGCACCAGGATGGCAGGCACCTTGGCCACATCTGGGGTTGTTGGGCTTGTCAGGTTTGCGGGCACTACGGCCTTGGGCAGGGCAGCTGGAGTCTTGGGCACCACTGTGGCTGGTGGGGCCAGGGTCGCAGGCCCTGCTGCTGCTGCTGCTGCCTGGGTCCCTTTGGCTGCATGTGCTGCTTCAGCTGGGAAGCTGGAGTTGTGTGCACCACCTCCCCTGCTACCACTGGGTTCTTCATCCACTGATGGGCCAGAGGGCCAGGGTTACGGCACCCCCTCCACTGTTCCCTCGATTCCACCTCCTATGTGCCATTCCACCCACCTTCAGATGTACAGATGTGTGGATCTCTCTGGTGTTCCGGTGTACTGAGCAGAGGAACCTTTGTAGAGTTATATATGTTTTACTAGTTGTAAATTGAAGGGGAGAAACAAAGGAAACATCTCACATTGCCATGATGCTGACTTCCCCCACCTAGATGACTTTTAAAAATTTTTTATTGGAGTATAGTTGATTTTTAAGAACTGTTCCTATTTCAAAATTTTGTAAAACTTCTAGAAAGTTCTAGAGAGTGCACTGGGCTCTACACTGACTTTCTGAATGCCTTTGGGCAAATGACAATGTTCCTTTTCCCCCATCTATGAAAGCTTTGCCTTCCCTGTTTATAAAATGAGACTTCCCCTTCCTAATCATAAGGCTCTTGTGAAGATAAAATGAACAAATGAGTGAACGTTTATTATAATTCCAGAGGGACCACGTACATTACAGAAACTTCTTCAAGACCTGTAGGCTGAGATTGGGTGTTATACTAGCTTTTTGTGGTAAATATTACTTAAAGGAACCAATTCTTGGCAATTCATATTTTTTAATAATTATATACTGAGGGCTCCGTTGTAAAGGGATCTGGCCTACGATACATACAAAAGAGTTTGAAAACTAAAATGTGATATGAGCTTGTTGTTGGCACTGGGGACGGACTATAGAGCATGTCTCTTTGAGAACTTGGAAATAACGGAAATAGATTGACTTCCAGGAGCTAAACTTTAAACTCAACATAAAATAGATCAGAACAGAGATATTCATAGTCCGTGTAAACAGACGTAATGATTCACAGAGAAGCAAGATTAAACCATACCCTGATATATGATATATTAATATAGAATTGGTCTCGGAAAGGGATATTGCAGCCACAGAACATAGAAAAAGGAGACTTACTAGGGCAAATCCCGACAGTACTCATCCAAGCCTGTCTGGAGGAGAAGTCTCTGTTAGGGGATTTCACTTACTATCGTCCCTGGAATGAGGCGGCCCCTAGCCAGTACCTACATTCACACTGGACGGTTTTGGTTTTCTCAAATCTACAAATTCTCTCTTGCCTTAGGACCTTTGTAGAAACTTTTCCATTTGCCTAGAATGCTCCCATTACCCATGCCTTCTCCCATTGGCTGACTCATCCCTCAGGTTTCAGCTTAAATATCCCCCTGACCTTCTCTCAGTCTATAGTGATACTGCTCTTATGCATTCTGATGGCTCCTGTGTTATTTTCTTTGTAGCACTTGTCACACTATGTGTTTACGTGACTCATGACTCTTTCCCACTGGACCCTAAACCCCGCAGCTCCTAAAACATAGCAGGTGCCCAGTAAACACTTATTGCTTGAAAGGATTGTGGGTATAAAGAGATGGGTGGATGAACTGGGCTTTCAAACCCCAGTGCCAATAAATTGAATTATGAAAGTTACTTGTTTTGTCCACTAAACAAACTTCTGGCTAAATTTTTTCTTCTCATGTAGGTCTGTTAACAGGGAGAGAGGGGGCTACTCATGCCAGTCTTTTGGCCCTTCAGGCAAATTAATAAGTTGGTAATATCATTTTATATACCTTGTATCATAAACATGGTAATGAGAGGCCTCCCTCAAGATGCAGAGCTCCACTCTCCACACACTAACATAAGCCAATTAGTGACCAGTGGCCAGATCTCCTCAGTTTACCAAGGTCTCGTCATTCTCCGGGCCCCCAGTAAGATAGAGGCTCACTTCCTCTAGCTCGGTGGTTCTCAAACTTGAACATGTATCAGAATCACCTGGAGGGCTTATTAAAACATAGATTTCTGGGTTTTGTATATCTCTACCCTAGTTTTAGATCCAGTAAATCTTGGGCAGAGCTGAAGAACTTACATTTCTCCAAGTTCCCAGTAATTCTGATTTCAAATGCTATATTTTAATATTATCCCTTTTAGTACTATGTACTTTTTCTTTTTTGAAAGCACAGTAACAGTTATCTCACTACTCTCCCCTTTAGTAATGCATTTCCAAACATTTTAAGACTCCTCCTAAGACACTGTTCAATTATACATTTTTCTTTTTTTATTGCAAAAAATACCAACTGTGCAACAGAATTCATGTAGTGTATATCTACAATTTCCTTTAAAAAATATGAAAATAAGAATTATCCACCATCTAGCTTAAAAAAGAGAATTTAACAATATGTTTGATGCCCTCTGTGTGCTCTACCCCAAATTATCAGGTAGCCATGATCCAGAATATTGTGTTAACCATTCCTTTGCCTTTCTTTATCATTTTATCACATATGTATATAGCCCTATGTAATACATAAACAACTTGCAAATATTTAAATTAGCTAAGGTTTATTAAAAGGGAAAAATTATTAGGAAATTCCAACTATGAGCTCATTTCTTTTTTTGTTTTGTTTTGTTTTTGTTTTTGCGGTACACGGGCCTCTCACTGCTGTGGCCTCTCCTGTCGCGGAGCACAGGCTCTGGATGCGCAGGGTCAGCGGCCATGGCTCACGGGCCCAGCCGCTCTGTGGCATGTGGAATTCTCCCGGACCAGGGCCCAAACCCGAGTCCCCTGCATCGGCAGGCGGACTGTCAACCACTGCACCACCAGGGAAGCCCATGAGCTCATTTCTTATTCTGCCCTGAAGACTAGCACTATTAGTATATTAGATTTACCATTTATTGCCTCCCTCTCATTCTCTCTTCTAAGAGAATCTGCCTTCCTTCTGCCCACAGCCCCAGTAACCAAGCTTTATCAGTTGAAGCTGCCTCTGATAACTTCTGACTGGCCTAAGCCAAGCTGTGCCAATCAGATTCTGCCTTAAATTTTAAGAGACTGAGTGGATTAGTGGACACGACCTACAGTGTTAAGGCCTGAGACATTAGCCTGGAAAATCAAAGCCATGCACCAACCAAAATGAAGAGAAACAATGTGTTAGCAAGAAAGAAGAGGTCAAAGGAGCAGGTGATTGTTTTTTTTTTGGAGCGGGTGCTTGAGAAAGGCAGAGGCAAGGCAAGAGGCCCTGTGGCTTCAGAGCAGAAGAGACAGATAGAAGCTGCCTGACAAATAGCCTATTCTCTTGTAGAGGCCAGTTTTTCTTTCTGCACTTTTTTCCCCTGTAAGATTCTCCAGTAGATGTTCGATAATTTTCCTTCATTATTGAATTAATATGAATGGATTTCTGGTCCTGGCAATCAAGTAGTCTGTTACTAAGACAGTGAGCTTAAGCAGCATTCATGAAAGCAGTCATTTTGTTAAAAAACCATGCAAAAGAGGACTGTGCAACTCCAGTGTATAATTTATATGTACACATGAGATTAGAGCATATAGCTCTCCTCAAATGCCAATGATTATAATAAATTAAGAATGGTTACTTAACATAATGATTTATTATGATAATAAGGATGTTAATTCAACAGATATTTCACTGAGACTTACTGTATGCCAATCTTTGGGTACATAAAGATGAATATATCAGTCATTGCGTTTTAGGAGCTTTCATAGTCCTATGAGAATGACAGATTTATAAACAAATAGTATCTCCAGACAATACTGTACAGGTTAAAATAGAAACACATGTGTATTTCTTTGGGGGATCCCAAAAAAGAAAGCATCTAGACTGGGACATCAGGGTGGGGCTGCTGAGAGGTGACATTAGAGCTGAGACTTTAAAGTCTAATAGAAGTTGTCCAGGTGGTTAGGTGTGAATGAAAGGCTTTCTAAGCATAGGAAATAGTGTGCACAAAATCAAGGAGATGAGAAAGATCACAAACTTTATAGGAAACCATTTGACGTGGTTGGAGCAAAGAGTATGAGGGTGGGGAAATGAGAAAAATAAAGGGAAGATAGCTAGAGCCTTCCATGACACACCTAAGGAAGTTCAGATTTTATCTGGTGGGCAACAGGGAGTTATTAGATAATATCAAGCAGCAAAATAAAAGGATAAAAATATGTGCTCTAGAAAGAACACTGGCTATGAATTGGATTGAGGTGGGGTGTGGACACACACAAGACCAGAATTAGGGATTCTTTTGGGAAAATGCACTCAGGAGACGGTAAAGATATGAAGTAAGGCAATGGCAATGAAGTTGGAGAAGAGGAGGCATGTAGGAAGTCAAATTTACAAGTAGGAACTGATTAGGAAGGAGGAGTAGCAGATGCCTGGCTTAGGGCACCAGATTAATGGTAATTAACCAGGAGACAAATAAAGGTTTGAAACAAAAACTAGGGTGGGTTCCTTGAGTTTGGGACTGATTGAGTTACAGATGACCATGGGTCCTATAGGAGGAGAAAAGCAGTAGGTATAAAGGTGTTCAGTTGTTGATTGGCATTCACTTAAACTTGTTTCATTATGAAAAACCCAACTCATAGTTTAGGTTAAAAGACATGGCATGTTTCCAACACATTTCCAAGGTTCGTGAGAATAATACTATATTTTGTATAGTTCCTCAAATAATTTGCCAAAACAAATGTCTCGTGATTACTTACACGTTTTGGAAAATCTCTCATCCACCATAGTTTAAATATGATCAGATCGCAAACACTACTAGCCTGTTTGCAGACAGGCTACATATGCAAGCTACCATTCGGGGATCCTGGGCAGAATCACAATTACTCGATCTCCCCTTTGCAGGGCACAGGCTTCCGTAAGTATATTTGCAAATTTCCTTGAAAAAGATCCCATTCTACAAACTCCATCTCACTTCTTCTCCATTTCCATTTATCTACCAGAAGGCTAGATTGGAAGGTCTCTTTCCAGCCTGCGGAAAGACAAATCAGTCATAGATTTAAAGGTGGTTGTGCAGCTAAATTCTGTTTCAGCTGCCTTAGTGGTATATTTTCTCTGAAGAAAATTCACAGGTCATTAGTTAGGACATACTTGTAGTATTTGGGAATAACTCTGGAGTCCTTATTTCTAGATGTTGGGAGCCATGTCACTTCTTCCAGCATACATCATTTCTCATTTAGCCTTTTTCTTTCCATAAAGTTAGAATTCTTGCATCCCTCTGTATTTCTCTCAATGCACTTTCTATGCCTCATTTCCTACCATTTCTTACTCTTGGATTCACTTTTCACTCTACTCCTTTTTGTTTTTTAAAAAATTAACCTATAATCGTACATTTTTGTAACCCAAGCTTTTTCGACCATGGAACTCTTAACATGTTGAACCAAATGTCCTGTGCATTACAGGATATTTAGCAGCACCCCTGGCCTCTACCCATTAGCACACACCCTCCCCCAAGTCATGGCAACAAAATTGTCTCCAGACATTGTCAACTGTCCCTTGGGGTAAAATCACTCACAGTTAAGAAACTGCAGTCTGACTGGCCCTTGCTCCAACCTTTTCCATATTGGTCCATTGGTCTAGGACATCTTTAGCAAAGTTGAAATACTCTGGAATCTCTAGTTTAAAGTCCTGCTTCATGGATTCATAGTTGGAGAAATCCTGAGGGATTACTGTTCTATAATCTTTATGCAATGCTCTCAAAGAAAAAGGAATTGCTAGGCACTGAAAATACTTGGCAAGAAGTAATATCTGCATGGTGACAAGAGCTAGCCTCAGTCCTGCTGAATGTTTTAGCACTCAGGATTTCTACAGAGACCAACTCATCTGAAAGACAAGCAGAAAGACATGCATTTGTTTCTGGCTTGAAGGTAGCCATGTTTCCAAACAGCTAAGTTTTATTATTGTTAATCATCATAAAAGTACCATTTTCTGAGAACTCACTATGTTCCAAACACTTTGCTCAGTGTCTTACTTACATACAATTTATCATGAAATCTTCAGCGTAACCCTGTGAAGTGGATAAGATCGTCTGTTTGCAGATAGAGAAAATGATGAGTAAGAGGTTGTCTCAGTCACCTCTGGCTGCCATAACAAAATAACATACATTGTGTGGTTTAAACAACAGACATTTATTTCTCACAGTTTTGGAGGCTGGGAAGTCCTAGATAAAGCTGCCGGCTGATTCAGTTATCTGGTGAGGGCTCTGTTCCTGGCTTGCAGATTGTTGCCTTCTCTCTGTGTCCTCACATGGTAGAGAGAGAGCGAGCTCTGGTCTCTCTTCTTCTTGAAAGATACTAATCCCATCAGGGGCCTCACTGTCATGACCTCATCTAAACCTAATACCTTCCAAAGGCTCTATCCCCAAATACCATCACATTGGAGGTTAAGGCTTCAACATAAGAACTGGTTTGGAGTGGGGTACAAGCATTCGGTCTGTAACAGAAGCATTGGTTGGCTTTGAACCCAGAACTGTCTGGTCCCAGCCCATTCTTCTGACTACTAAGGCTATTGCCTCCTATATACATTTCTAAAGAAGTAAAGATCTGGGTTACCCAGTTACTCTCAGTGAAAGCAAAGGGTTAAGCTTTTAATCTAATATCTTACACCTACAGATTTCAAAAGGAGTGCAGAAATGTTTAGGAGAATTTTTCACAGTGGATAATCCATAGATGAAGAAACTGAGGTAGCTCAGTACCAACTATGCATGAAAGCACTGTCAAAGATCCTCTAGTTTATAGGGTACGGTTCCCATACTCCAAATAGGAGCCCACGCTATCTTTGAGTCCAGGCTTGGAGTTTCTTTACCAGAGATATAGTAATAGGGCTTTAGCCTTCAGGACTTTTGTCGGGGAGGCCTCTCGGGGCCACCCAGCCTTCCCGGCTTCTGTGGGAAATCATTTGATCACAATGGCATTTAGTTGGCTGAGGTCTCATAAATGAGGCTGTTTAAAAACACTGTTCTAGGGATTATAGGGTTTTCTCTTTTATACTTTCTGTAATCTTCTGAATTTCCTACAATGAAACACTACTCTCACAATCATTAAATCATCATTTTTAACTGCAATTCTAACTGTATGGTATGTAAGGCAGAGTATCTATGTGGAAGCATTTCTGTATTGATAAATTGCCAAACAATAATTAATAATGGACGCCAGCCATAAATTTTAGCCTAAATGGACCTGGCATTTGGGCAGCATTCTGTTGCACCCAATGCATGGGGAGACCTGGGTACTTCTTCTGACTCTCCAACCTATTTGTGTGAGGACCTGACAAGGCAGTGAGATTGAGCCCTCTGAGATCATCTGATTTGAGCCTACTCATTTTTCACCTGCAAAGAAAACACGGCCCCAGAGAGGGGAAGCAACTTGCTTTAATGTGATATGAGAGTTAGAACTAGACCGTTGGTCTTTGAATTTTCTCTTTACTATAGTTCAGTAGGATTTCATTAGAGTAGTGATTCTCAACCCTGGTTATATATTTGAGTCATGAGGAAAGCTTTATAAATGTACTGATGCTTGGGACATGAAGCAATTAAATCAGAATCTCTGGGGTTAGGGCCTGGGAATCACATTTTAAAAAATTTCCTCGGAGGATTCTAATGTGCAACCAAGGCAGAGAATCACTGATCTATAGGTTGTGATCCGTGAACAAGCAGCAACAGCGTCACCTGGAAACTTGTTAGAAATACCCATTTTCAGGCCCCAATTTTACATTTTACCAACGTAGAGACTAATAGAACCTCCCTCAGAGAGTCATCCCAAAGATTAAATGAGATAATGCATGCAAAGTGCTTATCATGGTGCCTAGCATATTACTATCCCTTAGAACAGGAGTCAGCAAACTTTTTCTGTACAGGGCCAGATAATAAATATTTTAGGCTTTGTGGGCCCTTTGATCTCTGTTGCAACAGCTCAGCTCCATTCTGGTTGAGATAGCAGCCACTGACAACACATAAATAAATAAACGTAACTGTGTTACTAAAAAAACGAATTATGGCTACTGAGACTTGAATTTCAGGTACTTTTCATGTGTCATGGATTGTTATTCCTCTTTTGATTTTTTCCAAATATTTAAAAATGCAAAAATCATTCTTGTTTCACTGGTTGTACGAAAGCAAGGGGAGGACTGGATTTAGCCCACGGGCCATAGTTTGCTAATCTTTGCACTAGAATGTAAAGTCTTTGAGGGTATGGGCGTTGTTTGTTACGTTCATGGGAATTATAATAGCATTTGGCCCATAGTAAGTGCTTAATAAATATTTGCTGAATCAGTAAATGACTTTTTCAGAAGGCAGAACTTTTGCACACAGTTTTTGGGGTTTTTTTTCCAATAACTCAGAATTATAGCAGACCTGAGAAGTGCTTCTCCTGCTTTAACCAGAAATGTATGACTACTTGCACTGTTCATATGTGGCTAATTTAGATTAATTTGAATACTATTTAAAAATCAGTTCTTCAGCCACACCAGCTACATTTCAAGGGCTTAATAGCCACATGTGGCCAGTGGCTACCAATATACAGGTCAGTTGCAGTCACAAAACGTTTCTATCATTGCAGAAAATTCTTGTGGATAGTGCTAATCTATATTGATAACAGCTCAGAACTGGAGTGATATGAAACATTAAGATGCAGGAAAATTGAGAGGAAGCATTCCCAAGATAAGATTTTTCTAAAAGTTCAGGTTTAGTAAAGTATTACGCGTCACTGTTCTCTTATCTGAGGGCCGTGGGAGGAAAAGTGTTAACCAGAGATCCCTTGGCAGTTCTCTCAGGCTCTAGAAGAGGCTGCTCTTTAGAACAGAAATAAGCCCCTGAATCTTCAAGCATCATTCTTTTTGGCAGTGGGGGTTGAGTAAGAGGGACCACCCTTCTCTGCTCTTTGATGGCAAGTTACATCCTGCACATTCGGCAGGTCTCTCCCTTCTTAACAGAATTAACAACTTACTTCAGTGGGAAAGAAGAAGTTAAGTAGTCACCACTAAGATTTTAGTGTTGTAACTTTGTTTTTAATTTTGGGGCATAATATCTTCAAATGCTTCAAAAATCATACAAGGTACACAGTGAAAAATCTGCCTCCCACCCCCAGTCTCACAGCTGGTCAGTTTCATCCCACCCTCACTTCCTCAGAAAACTACTATTATTTCTATGTATCGTTTCAGGGTTTCTTTATGTGTATTCAAGTAAATGACTGTTAGTTTCTTTTTTCTCCACCACTTTTATATAACATGTAGCCTAAAATATACACTGTTTCGTCCATTAAATTTTTTTTTTCTAAGAATAAAACTTTGGATGGCTTTCCATATCAGTACACAGAGATCGTCCTCATTTTGCTTTCTTGTTTTGTTTTTTAAACAGCTGCATGGCATTCCATTGAACAGCTGTACCATAATATCTTAAGCCAGTCCCCTATCAATCATCATTTGAATTATTTCCATTATTTTGCAATTAAAGTGAAAATTTCAAACTATTTTCTCCACTGCATTCAGAATCCTTCAAACAGACGTTGAAAAGAAAACTGACCAGTCATTTGGAGCTTAAAACGAGCCTAACCATTCTGTTCCACCGAAAAGAAAATCTCAACATCCTTGTCATCAAAACTGTTAAGACTGCCTTTTTCCCAACAAAGTTCTTTTCCTGTCTTTTCAGTGATTTTAGCATTTCATAACATACATTTTCCAGGCTTCTAATATTCTTTGTAGGTGAAAGAGCTGAGACAAGTTTCCCAGTGTAAGTCCAGATTTTTATACTGAGTCACAGAAAACTCTTCTAATAGAAACAGTACCACTACTGGTCAGACGGGCTTTTAAATGTATTTAAGGTCTCACCTGAAATGCAACCTCTACATCCATCTAAACAGCAGTGCCAAGGGGGTGTTCACCTCCCCACATCTCCATAAATACTTTCCCCATCAAGTAATCCAAGTAATAACAGTGGCTTGGCATATATGGCCTCAAAGCAAGACAAAGCCCCTACTATTCTCCCCAACCTAACAAGACCCTGATGTAAACTTCTATACAGAGTTTTTAGATCTACGCTTGACCACCTAATGGAGAAAAGTGGCTGCCCCCAGGTTATTTCCCTGAGTTTGCATGCATATGTTTCTCAAAGTTTCCTAGAGGTAGTTTGCATACTTTCTGGATGATGCAGAAGATGGATTCCTATTTGCCACTGAGCAGGGTAGGGAGTTAAGTAGACAGTACAGTGAAAAACTCAGTTGCTACTTGGACTCAAATGAATTTTTTTCTAAAACATTTTTTTTTTTTGCGGTACACGGGCCTCTCACTGCTGTGGCCTCTCCCGTTGCGGAGCACAGGCTCCGGACGCGCAGGCTCAGCGGCCATGGCTCACGGGCCCAGCTGCTCCGTGGCATGTGGGATCTTCCCGGACTGGGGCACGAACCCGTGTCCCTTGCGTCGGCAGGTGGACTCTCAACCACTGCGCCACCAGGGAAGCCCCTCTAAAACATTTTAACAAGTTAACATATGGACATAGTTTTTAAACAATTAAATAGCACAAAAAGCTTAAAATGAAAAAACTCAGCTGCTCTGTTTATAGGCTTTTGTGTGTACATACTCCTGGTTACTTACTAGATAGTATTATACAACAACTGAGAAATTCTGATAGCAACACCCCAGCCGCCCAAGATTTCAGTGAGCGCATTCGATTTGTTGGTTTTGTTTGCTTGTTTGTTATCTTTGCTCAAAAGTACATGTGCCAGCCCAGAAAACCTTACATAGGAGACAAATAAGGTGATACTCGCTAAAGTGACAGATTCCGACACAGCTGGAGATGATGGCAGATCTGCTTCCTAGGAGAGCATCCCTGAAACTTGACCTCTCACATCTGCTTTGGTCCTGGTAGTAAGCAAAAGAAGAGGGAAAAGTAGTCTGACAGTTGGAAGAAGTAAGATATACCCAGAGTGCCTTGCCCGGATTGGTGGAGACATTCTGGAGGGAGGAGCAGAAGTTCTGGGCTAAATTTATGCTGGAAGTTTACACAATCCCCCAAGGTTATCCCTTTTATAGTTAATGATTTACATACACCATAAGCTTCTGGGGAGCTGGGAAAGTAATGTATTTATAGGAGGAAAGTGTCCGTGAAGTTGCTGGAGAGGTTAGTCCGGTAAAGGGATTGAGGAAGTTTTCTCTCAGAAGGAGGAAAGAAAAAGGGGTGGAAGAAGACATAAAGCTGTTTTGAATGGAAAGGAAAGAAAGTAAGGTGTAGGTTGCTTTAGGTCTCAGTGAACCAGTTGCTGTATTTATCTTTTGGCCTGTTGAACTGGTCAGGACAAAGCATAAATGCTATCAGGTTGCTCTTCTGCTCACATCCTTCAGCACTTCCTAGTTTACTCCGGGTAAAAACTCAGGTCCTTACAAGAAACTGCATGATCTGGCACAATGTCACCTCTGACCCACTGCCCTCTCCTCTTCTCCCTTACTCTGCTGCAGCCACAACAGCCCCCTTTCTTTTCCTGCAACATACACATGTCCCGGCCTTGGGATCTTTGAACTTACAGTTCCCACTGCCTAGAACACTCTTCCCTGGGATATCCCCTTTACCAAATCCCTCATTGAATGAGATGTCCAATCAAAGAGGTCTTCCCTATCACATTTTCTAAAATAGCATCCCTCATATTTGTCTCTAAAACCTGTTTTAACTTTTTACATCTCTTACTACCACCCTTATGAGTAAGCGTTTGTTTTGTTTGCGGACGTATCACTATTGCCTAGAGCAGTTGTTGGCAAATTTTAGGCATTCAATAAATATTTGATGGGTAAATAAATAAATAAATGACTGAGTTACAAATGACAAAAACCCAAGTCAAATTCACTTAAACAAAATGAGGAATTTATTGGCCCCTTTTTAGTTCTAGGAGTTTTTTTGTTGTTGATTCCTTGGGATTGTCCATGTAGATAATTATATCATCTGCAAATAGGGACAGGCTTACTTCTTCCTTTTAGATCTATATGCCTTTTACTTCCTTTTCTTGCCTTACTAGACTGCCTAGAATTTCCAGCACTATGTTGATTAAGTGTGTTGAAAGCAGACATCCCTGCCTTGTTCCTGATATTAGTGGGAAAACATTCAGTCTTTCATGTTCAACTTGATAAAGAGCATGTACAAAAAACTTGATCAAGTGTAGGAAGTTCTCCTACACCATTCCTATTTTCCAGAGAGTTTTTATCATGAGTAAGTCTTAAATTTTGGCAAATGCCTATTCTGCACCAATTAATACCATCATGTGATTTTTCTTCTTTAGCCTGTTAATAAGGTAGATTACATTGATTGATTTTCAAATATTGAACAGCCTTGCTTCCTTGGAATAAACCCCACTTGGTCCTGGTGTATAATTATTTTTATATATTGCTAAATTCTATAGGTTATTTTTCTTGCCAAAGTTTAGAACTTTTTAACCATTCTTTCTTGGAGTAATTTTGCAGCCCTGCCCTAGCTTTCTCAACTTCTGGGATTCTGATGATACAAATGTTACATTTTTTTCTTTTTTTTTTTTGGTGATAGTCCCACAGGTCTCTGGGGCCCTGATATTTTTTTAATGATATAATTTTCAGGTGTACAGTATTATAGTTCAACATCTGTGTACACTACAGAGTGATCACTACCATAAGACTAGTTACCATCCATCAGCACACAGTTGACTCCTTTTGCATTTCACCCACCCTAAACCCCCTTACCCTCTGGTAACCACTATTTGGTTCTCTGCATCTATGAGTTTCTTTTCATTTATTTTATTTGTTTGTTTTATATTCCACATATGAGTGAAATCATATGGTATTTGTCTGTCTCTGTCTGCCTTATTTTACTTAGCATAATACCCTCAAGGTCAATCCATGTTGTCACAAATCGCAGGATTTCATTCCTTTTTATGGCTGAGTAGTATTCCATTTAAACACACACACACACACACACACACACACACACACACACACACACACATATATATATTTTTTACATCTTTATTGGAGTATAATTGCTTTACAATGGTGTGTTAGTTTCTGCTTTATAACAAAGTGAATCAGTTATACATATACATATGTTCCCATATCTCTTCCCTCTTGCGTCTCCCTCCCTCCCACCCTCCCTATCCCACCCCTCTAGGTGATCACAAAGCACCGAGCTGATCTCCCTGTGCTATGCGGCTGCTTCCCACTAGCTATTATACGTTTGGTAGTGTATATATGTCCATGCCACTCTCTCACTTTGTCACAGCTTACCCTTCCCCCTCCCCATATCCTCAAGTCCATTCTCTAGTAGGTCTGTCTTTATTCCTGTCTTACCCCTAGGTTCTTCATGACATTTTTTTCCCCTTAAATTCCATATATATGTGTTAGCGTACGGTATTTGTCTTTCTCTTTCTGACTTACTTCACTCTGTATGACAGACTCTAGGTCCATCCACCTCACTACAAATAACTCAATTTCGTTTCTTTTTATGGCTGAGTAATATTCTACTGTATATATGTGCCACATCTTCTTTATCCATTCATCTTATATGCACATATATATTTCCTTTTAAAACATGAATTGGTTCATACTACACATACCTCACTTTGACTTTTATCCCCAGTTTCCAATGTATCTTGTAAATCTTTCCATATTCACACACTAAGATATAATAAGGTATCTCTCAGGTCCTGGGAATCAGTAAATGGTGACTGGAGATACTTCAGGGCCAACTGACCAACACAAAAAGCCTGGGCCTTAAACTCAATTCTGGTTTGATAAAAATTACCCTCATCAAACCTTCCAATTAGCAACAGCTACAATGAAACAGCAGCAGCTAACATTTATTGAATATTTTTATCTGAGACTGGCATGAATTAGTCAATACTCACAATGACCTATAAGGTGTTTATTATAGCTATTCCCATTTTACAGATGAGGAACACGAAGTTCAGAGCAGTTAACTTTCCCAAGGTCATAAGGCTAGCAAAGTAGTGGAGTTAGTATTTAAACCCAAGACTGTTGGACTTTCAAAGTGTGTTCCCAATCAGTTTGTCTCTCTGTTCATCTGTACACTGAATGCTGTATTCTAATTGACTTCCCTTCAATTAAAAAAAATATTTATTTGGCTGTGCCAGTTCTTAGTTGTGGCATGTGGGATCCTCGTTGTGGCATGCAGGATCTTTAGTTGCAGCACGTGGGATCTTTAGTTGCAGTATGCAGGATCTAATTCCCTGACCAGGGATTGAACCCAGGCCCCCTGCATTGGGAGCATGGAGTCAACTGCTGGACCACCAAGGAAGTTCCAACTTCCCTCCAATTTTTAATTTAAATACAAATTATTCAAACTGAATACTCATGTAGATCATTCTTATTTGGCCTCATCTGTGCTAAAAGATCCTCTATACCTGAGTTACCCTGGGCTCCTAAATATTGGGCTGGCCAAAAAGTTCGTTCAGGGTTTTCCGTAACATTTTACTTTGGCCAACCCAATACATACTATACCTACTCTGAATTTATACTTCTTGCATTAGTGTATTATTCAAGACTAGTGTTATGTATTGGTGGAATGTGCAGTTCATAGTATGATCGGAATTGCAAATGGAAACATTTCTAAGTTATAAAACTGCCTGAGATTCTACCATTAGGGATTCATTCTTAGGAGCATTGATTAAAGTGGAAGTAAGGGGCTTCCCTGGTGGTGCAGTGGTTAAGAATCTGCCTGTCAGCTCCATTTACAATAGCCAGGACATGGAAGCAACCTAAGTGTCCATTAACAGATGAATGGATAAAGAAGATGTGGCACATATATACAATGGAATATTACTCAACCATAAAAAGAAACGAAATTGAGTTATTTGTAGTGAGGTGGATGGACCTAGAGTCTGTCATACAGAGTGAAGTAAGTCAGAAAGAGAAAAACAAATACTGTATGCTAACACATGTATATGGAATCTGAGAAAAAAAAAAAAAGGTCATGAAGAACCTAGGGGCAAGACAGGAATAAAGACACAGACCTACTGGAGAATGGACTTGAGGATATGGGGAGGGGGAAGGGTAAGCTGGGACAAAGTGAGAGAGTGGCATGGACATATATACACTACCAAACGTAAAATAGATAGCTAGTGGGAAACAGCCGCATAACACAGGGAGATCAGCTCAGTGCTTCGTGACTACCTAGGGGGGTGGGATAGGGAGGGTGGGAGGGAGGGAGATGCAAGAGATATGGGAACATATGTATATGTATAACTGATTCACTTTGTTATAAAGCAGAAACTAACACACCATTGTAAAGCAATTATACTCCAATAAAGATGTAAAAAAAAGAAAAAGAAAAAGAATCCGCCTGCCAATGCAGGGGACACGGGTTCAAGCCCTGGTCCGGGAAGATCCCACATACCACGGAGCAACTAAGCCCGTGCGCCACAACTACTGAGCCTGCGCTCTAGAACCTGTGAGCCACAACTACTGAGCCCACGTGCCACAACTACTGAGCCTGTGCTCCACAATAGGAAAGGCCACCACAATGAGAAGCACCACGTACCACAGCCAGGAGTAGTCCCCACTCGCTGCAACTAGAGAGAGCCCGTGTGCAGCTACGAAGACCCAATGCAGCCAAAAATAAAAATAAATTAAATAATAAAGTGGAAGTAAGAAGCAGGAGGGGGATCTAGAAATACTCAAAGAAGTAGAACTAAATAATAAAACAACTAAATTTAAATGTAGATTATTAAACAAAATCTCAAATGAGTAGGGAGAAAGTACCCATGAAACGTCAGGAAAAGTTTTAAGAAAGATTCATACATGTATAGGGTATAAAATTGGAGAAGAAAATTGGAGGAAAAAAAAGATTCATTCACTTTTGCCTTTAAGAACCTAGGTCCACAAAATGCAAAATTTGCCTTAGAGAAGCATACCTGTCAAAATTGAGACTCCAGCAATGGTGGGATGAAGCAAACTGGGGGAGGCCAGGATCAGGAGTTTTGAACACCCAGTAGGGCTGAGTGAAGAGACACATAGGAGCAAAGAGCCAAGCCAAATGTGGTTCTCCAGGGATAGACCCAAGTTCACATGCATTCAAATTTAGGTTCCAGCCTGTGGGATGAGTCTGTTGGACATCTTTCTTAAGTAGCTTGCAGGTGTAACGAAAGTGCAAGTATGACACAAGCGCTGTCAGCTAAGGAGACAAATCCAGTGAAACACCTGGGGTGTCATTCAATCAAATATTGGCAGGAAAAAAAAAATACTGGCAGGAGCCAATTGGCAGAGGTAAGGGCAGAGGTAAGGGCATGTTATGTATTTTATCTTATTTTACTTTGCACTATTTTATTTTTTGATTTATTTCCCTTCTAGCTTCTTTCCTAAAAGGATTAAATTTAACTTTCAATACGTTACACATACAAAAGAAACATTGAAATAAGAGATTAAGAAATAAATAATGAATTTAGGAGACTGGATTGGGGAATGGATACTAGTGCCAAAAAAAACTAGGCTTTGATGAGCCACAACTGTTTTCAAGTCCACATTGGTTGAACAGTAACTGTGAACTTACCACTTGTCATGCCTGACCTTAATGAATTTTCCCAGTAGCCCATGATGTGGGTATTATCATTTCCATTAAAGTGTTTTTCCATTAAAGTCAATGAAGAAACTTGACTTAGGTAACTTGCTCGGACTTCCACAGCCTGGGCATGGCAGAACTGGGATTTGAACTTGATTTGACTTTAGAATTTGGGCTCTTAAATCTTACATGATACCGACTCTGAAGGTGGCAGGTGTTGAGCAATCAAGTCAGGAGGATACTGGGGTTCAGTATCAGAACATCTATTATCTGAAGATGCTGGGTATCAAGAGAATAAGGCAGGAAACCCTGGATGGATAGCGAGGTCAGAACATGAAGGGTATCTAAGAGTGTGGTGCTCAGGGCCAGAACGGATTCTGTACTGAACATACAAGTATAAGTTAAATGGTAGTAACTTTGAAGGTTAGGAAGATAAAGCAAAAGGAAATTTAGAATGTCTTACACCAACCCCTCACTTGTTGGACTGTAAGCCCTCCTGAATATGTGAAGCAAATAGGTTAGTTAGAATAAAAGGCAAATTCCTCAGAGCACCATTATACACTCCACAAGATGTCAAGTGCCACTTTCTATAATGTCAACATTTCTTCTTTAAAAAACACAAATACAGGAGTCAGAAGAGGGGTTTACAAGGCACATCATAGAGCCCGTAGTGTCCAGTGATAGATATTAGTCCACTGACCATGATTGGTGCCCTAAGGAGGTGAAAGTTCACATAAGCAGAAACTGTGTACAATTGTGTTTCCAGCATTGCCAAGGAAATCTCTCTCTAAATGAAATAATGAAGTCATAGTCATGAAGAAAAAAATGAAAAAGAATAAAGAAAAATCAAGAATAAACACAGGCTGAGTTATTTAGAGCTGGATTAAGGGCCTAGTTCAGAAGAAAGTGGAAGTGTCAATGTAAAGTTGCCACTGGATGAGGGGGAAATTTATATAATTCTGATATCTAGAGTGGGGGTTGGAAGTTTGCATATTTCTCTCACCTAATAGGGTTTCTCCCAATATAGCAAACGTGAAATACAACAGAGTTTGGTTTTCAAGTTTGCCTCCTGATTTGCACCTCCAGCATGTAGGACTCAAATATGCTTAGGGGTCAAACTACATATCTTAACTTTTATCTTATGCTAACTTCTAAGATCCTAACGACAGAGGGTAGTGTATGGGCAACTGAAATTCACCTAGTGAAAGAGAGGTTCTGGGGGAGACCAATGCTGTTTTCCAGCTTCTATGACATGGTTTAATGGGATCAGGACTGGGGCGTACTTTCCCTTTCAACAGCATGAGTCTTAACCTTTTTTATTTATTGAACATTTTTTGGGTGGAATTCAATTCAAAAACATTTTCGAGCACCTACTATGGGCAAGGCATTATGCTAGGCACTGAGGATGAAAAGAAAAAAGTTTTCCAGCCAGCTCTCTCTATGCCTTCTGACACCACAGCAAGGCCAGTGTAACGAGACTGCCTTTCACAAGCAACTCAGGACCTCCAGAAATATATGCTATGCAGTCTCCACAGATGACACTCTGAAAAGTAAAGGCAGAAGCAAAGATGAAAGAAGAAATGAGATGGTGATAAGATTTTTGGAAATAATGGTAAATCTGGGGTTAGAAGCAAAGATTATTGACTCTCAGGTCAGTGCCCCTTTTGCAGATCACCTCCTCTAGGATTCGTAGTAACTGAAATCTGGCAACAACTTTGTACCTGAGGAGTAGTTGGGGCTGAGTGTGGGGACCACTTACTCCTCCTGAACACATTCTTCAAGAGTGGCATCTTTTCAACGATATTTGAAAGACAATATATTAACATGATAGTTGCTGAGACTAGGGATAAACCCCCAGAGAAAGCAGTGTGACAAACCACCATTCTTGGTTGTAAGTCACATAGAAACATATTCTGGCAAATTTAGGCTGAAAAGGAATTTATTGGGAACTTTTGGGAAGCTGACAGAATTATAGGGTAGGCTGGGGGAACAGGTGCCAAGGATGGTTGCGGAATCTAGGAGGCTTGAACCGGCATCAACGTTCTGGAAAGTGCCACTACCGCCACTTTTGGAATGGCTGCAAAGCCGCTGATACTGGACGCGCAAAGCCGCCTCCACCTGCGGCAGGCAGGCCACTTCCCTAGGGAAACACTTTTTTCCGGCGGTGAGGTGAAAGCGAGTGCCTGTCAATCCTGGCGAGGGTCGGGCCTCACGCCACCTCTCGGCAGCCTGCCGCCCACCGGCTTTAGGACCCGGCGGAGCCGGAAATGAGGCTTGGAGGCGGGACTAGGTGAGGTCATCGCGCACACCTGACGTAATCAGCCCGCGCCAGCAAAAGTGAGGGCGCGAGGGCCGTGGAAAAGCCCGTTTCTTGCTTGCCTCAGCTCTCACGTACCATGGCGTCCCCCGTGCAGCAGTCTCCTCAGCCTGGCGGCGGGAAGCGCAAAGGCAAGGCTCAGTACGTGCAGGCCAAACGGGCTCGGCGCTGCGATGGCGGCGGGCCCCGGCAGCTGGAGCCCGGGCTACAGGGCATTCTCATCACCTGTAACATGAACGAGCGCAAGTGCGTGGAGGAGGCCTACAGCCTACTCAACGAATACGGAGACGACATGTATGGTCCAGAAAAGGTACCAGCCCCGGGGAGGGCGGGCTTGAGGGAGGAGGGAAGGGTGGCAGGCCGGCTCCCTGTATACGCATGCGCGAGGTTGGCAGCTTGAGTGGCGGTGAGGGGGCGTGTCCTTGCCTCTGTGTCCTCTCCGCCCCCCCGCAAGGTCTCGGCTCCCGACCCCTACCCGGTCTTGTGCTTTAATGTTTGCACTTTGGGCTTTTTTCCCCCATCATTAATCACGGTTGCTCCCATGTATAGATTGCTTCCTGCGGTTCAGGCCTTGTTTCTGAAGCTCTTTCAGAAACATTTACTTCTCATCGTAGCTTTGTGAAGTGTTGCTCACCGGGACACTGAGGTTGAAGTAGGTTAGGTAGGTACTAGCTGGTCCAAGTTCACAAGGGCACACTTCATTCGTCCTTAAGGTTTTTGCCATACCTTACCACCATTTGAACATTATGGCCGTAGTACTGTGTTTGTCCTAAGCAATAACATCTCTAAAATAGTGTTTTTAGTACTTACTAGTGCTAGTTACTTCTCAAATGCATATAAAAATACATTTCAAGAAGTAAGAACTTTTTGAAACAATACCGTATAAAGTCTCATTGTCCCATTTTGGAAATAATTATATTATTGGCTTAGGATTTGGACCAGTACACACATGCACACCCCAAGGAATTAAGTGGAGGAGCATAGTACAGAGGGCATTTAAATTCACGTACTGTCATTTACTAGCTCAGGGGATAGGCATGTTATTAATTCTGCTGAGCTAGGTAAAAAAGAGAATAATGATAGGACTTAAGAAGGTTGGCTAAAATAATTGCATATGGGGCTTCCCAGGTGGCGCAGTGGTTGAGAGTCCGCCTGCCGATGCAGGGGACACGGGTTCGTGCCGCGGTCCGGGAAGATCCCACGTGCCGCGGAGTGGCTGAGCTAGTGAGCCATGGCCGCTGAGCCTGCGCGTCCGGAGCCTGTGCTCTGCAACGGGAGAGGCCACAGCAGTGAGAGGCCCGCGTACCGCCAAAAAAAAAAAAAAAATTTCATATGTACATAAAATAACATCCTGGTATACAATAAAATCTCCATAAATGTGTAAAATTACCATTAGTGCCTGATTGGCAATCCCATTAGTGGAGCCGAGTGGGCAACAAGTGCATGTCTTGTCTACACCGACAGCTTGAGCAAGTTCTTGAACTATTTCAGTAGAACAGGAGTAAGGATTTTTAACTTCATAACTATTCGGTTCAGTCTCATGAAAGGAGAGTGTCATATCAGGTGCAGTCATATCTGTTGATAGGATTAAGGTCCACCCTGAAATGATTCATCTGACGAGCACATTTCCCTCTGCCCCAGACTGTCAAGATGCTTTAGAAAACATTTTCAAATGATATGTACCACAGTCTGAGTGAACTTCCTTCTTCCTCCACATTTTGGAGGGAATGGTGTCTGAATAAAAAGCTTTATTGTCAATATTGAATCATCTGCCACTGGGGGTTTCACATGAGTAGTTAATTAAGAGCTTTTAACATAAGCTGTTGTGGCATTTCTGCTCATTAATTTTATGCAAACAGTTTGCAGACAAGGATCAGCAACCCTCTGGAAGTGAGGCAGAAGATGATGATGTGGAGGCCGCCTTGAAGAAAGAAGTTGGTGACATTAAGGCATCTACAGAGATGAGGCTGAGAAGATTCCAGTCAGTGGAGAGTGGAGCAAATAATGTCGTCTTCATCAGGACACTTGGGATAGGTGTGTCTGACTAATACGTTTTAAGATGATTGATCCTGTAATATCTGGACACCTGTCTCCGAGAACACTGCCTACAAAATGGCTTGATGGGCATGGCTCAGTTAATCATTTGATTGCATCCTCTCTACACTGTGTTAGCACTAGGCATATGGAGAGGTAGAATGGGGTGGTGGACATAGGGCTTAGGAGTAGAAACCTGGCTTTGCCACTTTATCTGTATGTAACTTTAGGCAAAACAAGAATACACGGTTCTGTCTAAAAGGAGCAGCTGCTACTCAACCCCAGGCAGTTTGGAATGGCTCCAGTCATTTGGGAATGTAGTCTTAGGGGAGGCAGATCTTCTGATTTTTCAAAAGAAGTTGGAAATCTGGAGAAGTTTCTAGGTTTTTAAATGTAGCTAACTACTTTAAAAATATTGAAAACACTGAGCAGCCCAAAATAGACTCGTATATAGTCAGGATGCCTCCTGAGTACTACATTATGATCTTGTGCATTCATGGCTCTGGGGCTCCTCTGAGATCTGAAATCTAGACTTCTGTACAAACTTAGCTAATGGATTGATTAAATCTTTTTAAGTGACTTGCAGATTTTTGTTTTGTTTTTGTAAAAAAAGCATGTACTATTTAATGTTTATTACTTTGATAGTTGCTGCTGATACAGGAAAACAACAGCATGGTGTTGCCATCAGATAAATTAGACATCACAAATAAGTTAACTCCAGTGTCTTCAAGAACAATTGTTTTTGATAAAAGCAGAGTTAAAATATGAGATACAGTATTAATACTAGGCACCAAAGAAATATTAATTGGGAGAAATGGTTGGTTAAACTTGTTTAAAATTCATTATGATGATTTTTTCTACTCTACTGTCAATTTATGTCACTGCCAATGAAAATTCATTTTAGAGAGTTTGAAGAGTTTAAAATGAGAACTCTTAAACTTACCTGTTTGTTCTGTGCTGATTTTTTCTTTTTATTTTAGAACCTGAGAAATTGGTGCATCATATTCTCCAAGATATATACAAAACCAAGAAAAAGAAGACTCGGGTTATTCTACGAATGTTACCCATCTCAGGCACATGCAAGGCTTTCTTAGAAGATATGAAAAAATATGCAGAAACATTTTTGGAACCCTGGTTTAAAGCTCCAAACAAAGGGACATTTCAGATTGTATATAAATCTCGAAATAACAGTCACATGAATAGAGAAGAAGTTATCAAAGAATTGGCAGGTATGTTTCTCTTAGTGATTTTACATAGGTGTGCCACGGTAAATACTTGTTTATAAGATTTCTTTTTTTTTGAGATTTAAGGCTTACATTTTTGAGTGTAGAACAAGTATATTAAAATGCTCTTAAATAATATCAAACCTAACTTTTCAATATGTTGGGTATGAGATTTTTTTTTGGTAGTTAGATACTAAAGTCTTTTCCAAATCAAGATTGAATTTTCTTTGGGGAAAAAAGTGCTGTTGTTAAATGTCTCAGGATTTTATTTGTATTTATTTATTGAAAGCATTCAGGGAATTTGATGGAAGTCCATGTAGAAGAGTAGAATTTGATGAGTGGACTAGTATATACATATTGTTTTAACAAATTCTAAATAGGAGGAGATGAAAGATTGTTTTTGTATCCGCCAAGCTTAAAGGTATCCTTCTTAGCCTGTTTTCCTGTTATTTTTGTTACAGGAATAGTAGGCAGCCTCAATTCGGAAAATAAAGTAGATCTTACCAATCCACAGTACACAGTGGTAGTAGAAATCATTAAAGCTGTCTGTTGCCTGAGTGTTGTGAAAGATTACACGTTGTTCAGAAAATACAATCTCCAGGAGGTGGTGAAGAGTGCCAAGGACTCGTCACAGCTTAATGCAAAGCAGGCAGCGCTAACAGGAAATGGGAAAGAAGCTAAATTGGAATCTGGTGACAAATCAAATCAAAAGGACGCAGCAGAAGGAAAAAATAACCAGCAGGTGGTACCAGAGGATAGTGAGGAGCTGGGTCAGACAGAACCAGTATCTGAGACACATGTGGTGAGTGAGGGGGCCGCTAAACCTGAACTTGGAAGTCAAGTCACAGAAGGATCTGAGTCACATGGAAATGACCTTTCATAGGAAAAGAGATCATTTGGTGTTGGAGGTGGATTTCTCAACTGCGGTCCTGTGAGATGTTGCTGGGATTCTATATAAAATTGTTACTAAAAATATTGTTTTTGAGTTTGTGTGCTGCATAATGCTGTACTCATAATAATTGAGCAGCCCCGTTAATAGCTTTGTTAGAGATCTTTCAGCCCTATATGCAGTGTGCATTTGGTTGAGCTAGAAGAGGCTATGGATAAATTGGTGAACACTACTGCACAGAGCGGAGGGTGGCGGGAGGATGATGTTGACCTCTCCCTCTTGATTACCTTCCCCACTCCCCCACTTCTGCACTGCCAGCTGACTTATGGGAGTGAGCAAGCTCTGTGAATCAAAACTCAGAGGGAAATTTTCATTCTAAGGAAGAAATTTTTGCATTTTGCAGCTCAGCTGTCCCCTGCCACTTTGTTGTAAACATTGCAGAAACATGGGCCATATAGGTTAGAAGTGTATTGTTTTGTGAAGTTTTTGTACCTTTTGTGATTTTCTTGTTTAGTTTTTATGCCCCGCCCGCCTTTTTCTTTGGCTGCTCCGCGAGGCATGTGGGATCTTAGTTCGACAACCAAGGATCGAACCCGCGCTCCCTGCAGTGGAAGCTATGCCCATTTTTATGTTTTCGTAACATTTGTTACAACCAAATCTGATGGTGCATTGCTGCAATTTTTGGAGGCAAGGTGTGAGATAGAAGTGTTCATTCTAGGCATAAAATTACAGATATTTCTGATGAGGTTAGTTATGAAGAATTAGTCTTCTGAGCTATTACAGTATACTAGTGCAGCAAGGCATGCAAATTCTTTACAGTGTAAGCTACTTTACAATGTAAATGGACTTATTCAGGCTGTTCCATTCCATATCCTTTGTGAAATGCAACTTACAAACGGAACATTTGCTTCAGCAGTTGTAACTATAAATCATAGCTCCCTGACAAATAAAGACAATTATTTTAATGGCTTTGGAATATCAAGACAGTAAAGCTTTTGTTCAAAAAAATCATGTTCAGTGAAAAGGTTTAGGAAGCAAATTATGTAGTAGCAGAACTTTTTCCAGGAAAGAAAAATTCACATAGTTGGTAAGAATCTAACAGTACTAACATTAAAATGCTAGGTCAAGAAGCAGTACAAGAACTTGAAAAGACTTTTCTCTCAATGTAATAAATTGACTTATGTCACATGATACTAAAGAGGTTTTGTTTAAAAGCAGCAGTTGCTGATGAATCAACAGATTTCATGAATATTTGTCATGCTATAGCAAGATTTGTAAATTATGAGGAAATTCAAGGAAACTTTCGCCTGCTAGGAGCCTCCCAAAACAATGGTCAGTATAAATTTAATAGGTCCTCATATCTGAAAAACAACAGTCTGCCATCTGTACTCCTGGTGCCCCATCAGTGGCTGGCTCCATGACAAGTTTTGCCTCATTTTAGTAAAAGAAAATCCTGACGTTGATGTTACAGCACACTGCTTTCTTCACAGAGAAGTGCTGATATTAAAAACTTGGAGATGAAATGAAGAAAGTTTTAAATAATGTTGCAAAAATGGTTAACTTAATTAAAGATCCATTTTATGCAAGAATGTTAAAAAAAAAAAAAACAAACTAAAACCTGAACAAAGAGCACATAAATCTCCTACATACAGAAATCCAGTACTTACCAGAGGAAGAGTTCTCTACAGGATATGTGAGTTGAAAGGTGAATTACCAGTAAATTATAAGTACAATAAAATACTAGGCCAGATTTTGCTAAATGCTTTGAAGACGAAGAATGGCTACAGAAACTAGTCTATTTAGAAGACATTTTTTTCATTGCAAGAACAAATGAACAGTTTTCTGCAAGGGCCTGGAGAAAAATGTTTCTTCTTAAAAGTGACAGGAGTCTTAGATTAAAAGAAACTGACTCTTTGGAATAATTATGTTGCATAAGGCACTCTTGAAATGTTCCACAGCCACTTGGGTTTGAGAATGAAGAAAGCAACAAGTCTCAGGTCTTATTTAAACTCCTCTTGCAGAACTGCAAAACCAAATTAAATAACATTTCCCCTCCTTTTCCCAACACTGGTGTGTGACTGGGTGAGGAACCCTTCCCAAAATCTCAGCCTGGGATTTCTTCACTGAGAGAAGAGGAAGAACTCAGAGTCCTCTTCTGACAGTTCTGGATTTCTGTGAAACAAGAGTATCTTTCAACTTAGTGCTCACACTCATATACATTGAGGATCCCCTTAATTTGAAAGTTTTTTCAAGGGTTCCTCCAGGGTAAAACTGAAAAAAGATGGAAGAGACAGACACCAAAGAGGGCTGCAAAATTAAATGTCCGGATTGAGAATACTAAGGGGTCATGAAATTAGCTTTTGGAGTTGGATTTTATTAAGTTTTAACAAGTTCGGAAGTACTGTAAATGTTAAGTCTTCCTGCACCAATGGCTATGTTTGTTTATTGGCTAGTGAACATGGAAATATATTTTTATCCTCCTAGCTAGTGGTCCTGCTGGTAAAACGAAGGATTTGGGAGGAGCAAAGAGAATAGAAAGGGCCTTGCTGATGCAGATGAGGCTGGAACTTCCTTATATATCTTTAGATATTTAGAATGTTAACTCTTAATAAGTTGAAGTTATCTTGAAAGGATGATAGGAGCATTGTAACTATCTTTGGGGGAACACGGATGATAGGATTTTGGTGCCTTCATCAGACTTTTTCCAAGACAAAGATACTTTTATTTTGATAGTACAAGACTCTGGGAATAAAATTGGCTGTGTGCTTATAGAACGTACAACCCTGTGGAACTGGGTTCCTTTTATTTTGTGAAAGCTGCTACTCTACAGAAGGATTTTGATTTAGTAGTTTGTTTTTAATCCTCTTTTGTATTTATTTTTATCAATATTTGGTAAGACCTTAGTGTGACAAAAGCTATTCTTCCCCAAATGTAAGGTAGTACGGTGTTCTGTTGGAATCTGAATTCAGTCATTGAAAAATTTGTTTTCAGGTTTACTAACTGTTTATTTTCACTGACATCTGAGCATGTTATTCTATAAATGACAAGATTCCAGGGTGGGAATTGAGTGCTTTTTGTCCTTTTAATTTTTATTTAAAAAAATTATGTCAGGGCTTCACCTGGTGGCACAGTGGTTGAGAGTCTGCCTGCCGATGCAGGGGACACGGGTTCGTGCCCCGGTCCAGGAAGATCCCACATGCCGCGGAGCAGCTGGGCCCGTGAGCCATGGCCGCTGAGCCTGCGCATCCGGAGCCTGTGCTCCGCAACGGGAGAGGCCACAACAGTGAGAGGCCCGCGTACCGCAAAAAAAAAAAAAAAAAATTATGTCAGTTAAACTCCAGTATTGTGGTTTAGTAAAACTTGTTTTGCTCTGTGGAGGAAAGAGTGTTAAATTTGATATTTTAAAACATGTTTCCCTTTAGTTAAACATGGTTTCTAAATGTTATTTTTACTTGTATTTTGCTTTTGGTATGGCCAGATATTCAGCTTGTTTTTCAGTTTCTGATGTTTTCAGAAAAATCAAAATAAATTTGTTCCCTAAAGACTGGTGTTCTCTATCTCTCCTTTTTCTTTCTGCCTCTTAGTAAATCTCTTGCCTTATTGTCATAAAGTAGATGTATCATAAAAGATGTTTTTATGTCAAATTATGTATCAAAAGTCATGTACATTGTCCAAAAAGTAAAGATACAAAAATTTATTAATTGCTCTTGAATAACTAAAAACTCTTAAGCGTTTTGTATCTTATTCAAGCATTAGATATTTTACAGTGAGTTTGCTTCAAAATGTATAGTACAGTTAAGTTCATTTAATTGGCTTTTGAATTCTGTACATTCCTCACTTTAACAGTAATATTTTAATTCACCTTAAAGAATTAGTAGCATATAAAGATTTTAAGCAGAAGAAATTCTGTCTTGAGCATTTCTGTTAGAATAGTTCTAATCTTTATTTTGAATTAATCAGGTAGTAGATAAATTCATTGTCTATTGTGCTTTTCTAATTAATCATTTGAGCCCTGCTGTTTTAAACACTACAAGTTGTTGTTTGGTCAGCGTAACAATTTTCTTCCCAAATATTTTTAGATTTTTACTTATTTATTTTTTGGCAAAGTACAAAACAAAAATTCAGTTGAATTTTTCAACCAGGAAAAATCTTAAGCATTTTAAGAGAGTAGTCACTGAATTATCAGGAAACAAGGACTAAAAGAAAGCAGCCCTGTTAACTACTTAATAACACAGTGTTCTTGTTAGGCTATGTTCAGCCCCATTCATGGTCTCTTAAAACGTTGCGTTTGATTTTCCCAGTGATCATCTTTGGGAGTTCTTTAACAAATTCCACCTAATCAACGGAAAAACATATTATGAGACACTTGATTCCATTTTTACTCTCCCAACTGTCAGTATAATAGGGGAGAGCTTTCATGAAACTCTATTGAGTTTCAGGGTCTGGGTGTTGTCTTAACTGAAGCTAATTGGATGTCTTGGTCACCAGAAACTGTTCCACTTATATATAAAGATGACAGTGGAGCTCCATCATACTGGTTTTTAGTGCAAATTCACCTGTATGCTTTGACAGAAGAACAATCCCTTTATTCTATTGCTTTCCTCCAGTTCGAACCAGACCTGGGTCTCTACTGCCCCAGTGAAATGGAGGCCACAACTAAATGCAAAGAGAAACATCAAGTTAATTCTTGGCTTTTGACCTTTTAAGAGCTGGGTCCTGGAGGTTACCAAGGAGATTTTTAGAGATAATTTTGAGTTTATACAATTTTCCCCTTATGCCCTGACTTGACAGTAAACTATTTTTGTTCTCCCTCAGGATATGACTACTGTATTTTAAAATGTCCTCAAACATTTCTGAAAAGCAACTAGTCACTAATTTAGTGAATTGAATGGAGAAAATGTAACTAGTTCTTAGGTTGAAATTAACTACATTTTAGCTGAAATGATGCCAGTGGAAATGGAATTCTCATGTAGAGGATCAGTCAGTATCAACTAATAGGATTCTAGGACTAGAAGGAAATTGCAGTGCCATCTGTGTGTCTTTATACAGAATTATGCTTAAATCCCTCCTTTGAAGAAGAAGGTTTCAGGAAAGATTCCACAGTTTCTTTGGATAATATCTTCATCCGGAGCCTTAAATTTGGTCACTTGATACTTAAAGGCACATGCTTTGAATTTATGAGTGTGTAATGGCCCAAGAGTAGTATGATAGATAAGTTAGGTGCTGTCTTTAAAAACAATTTGCTGTCTTAAAAAAACAATTTTTTTTCCTCATATGGAATGGGACTGATTAGTCTGATAAGGATCCTTAGTATTTACTTAGTATTGCAGAGTTGACCAAAGATTCTAGTTCTTCAAACATTTGTAGTGTCCTAAATATAAAATATTTTAAAGCAAAATTCTTAGGGCTAAAGTTGAAACAGTTGTCTTCTACTTATATAATGAGTTACTATAAAGTCAAAAGCTAATAAAATCTATATACTTACTAGTTTAGATCCTTATTTGGTAACACACACTTAACTTTTGCGCACAATACTTGCCTTTCTTGGATATTTGTAAGGTGCAGTTGATTTTTTTACATGATCCTGAAGTTCAAGAGTTAATTTCTCTGGGTTGGATGATTTAAAGGGTGCAGATAAGACAACAAAAGCTTTCACTACCTGCAGGAAAAAAAATCAATTTATATTGATAGATTTGCTTTTCAGACACATCAAGAATTTGGACCAATGCTGAACACTAACTGGTTCTTTATTGAACCAGTTAGATATTACCCACCCGGACTACCCTTTCCCCACTGAGCCTGGTTTAATTTCTTGCCCTTTCTGATTGGCACAAATTATTCCTTATTAAGAGGACATGTTTTATATAACTATGTAAAATTTCATTTTCTGTAGCTATATCATGACAATGAAATCCAAGACCCAGCTTTGACTGATTTTCCCAGTATTCAGTCTCATCTTCTGAAATATATTATCTGAGACTAGTGGTTCTCAAACTCGAGTGTGCATCAGAGCCACCTGGAGCATTGTTAAAACACAGATGGCTGGGCCCCATCCCAGTTTCTCATTTGTAGGTCAGGGAAGGGGCAGGGGTATTAGAATTTGTATTTCTGCCAAATTCCTGCGTGCTACTGATGCTGCTGGTTTGAGGACCACACTTTGAAAATCACTCCTTTTGACTAAGAGTGCCATTAAGTGCACCTTGTAACTCCCCACTGGGGCTCTCTGGGGTCCTTCCCAGTGCACTGGAAAGATGAGCTACTCAATTCTGAACCTCTTCAACCCCTAACACCTCTGAGACTTATCCTGTGTGAGGAGGAGGCAGGAACACCGAGTAATAATAATTCCCCTTCAATCAAACGTAATTGGGCAATTTAGAAGTTTTGGGAAACACCATCACAATTTAGAGCATGGTGGGAGCACTTCAGGGGCTCAGCTGGCAGTCCTGGGGTTGAAGGGTTAAACTTAAGCTTTGTCCATTAAACATACCACCTGTCTGTCCGTAGCCCTCATACAGCATTAGCCCAGTTTGCACTTTCCACTGTTCCAGCACCTCTGGATTGAGTGGCTCCCCTCCCATCAGGCAATGCGGAAGCTTCTTGAATTTACATCTGAAGAGAGAGTTGCATGGGGTCTTTGGGGAGAGAAGTATGAGTGGCTTTCATTGCCAGATAACTAGGACATTAGCAACAAGCAAAGAACTAGGAGAGGCAAGTCTTAGGAAAGTTCATTCAGTGAATATTTGTTGAGCACCTACTCTCTAACCAGACATTGTTCTAGGCACGTGGGGCATGTTATGATTAAAACAAAGATTCCTGGTGGAGTTTACACTTTAGCAGGTTATTCAAGAGAGGAAAAGGTTGGAGAAAATGCTAATAAGGATATTAAGCACTTATTATGAGCCAAGAAACATGGCAGCTAATATTAATTGAACATTTTTTATGTTCCAAGGGCTTTTGGAGCACTCTCATAATCTTCACAAACCCTATTTTTTAAATGAAGACATTGAGGCTGAAAAAAGTTAAAGAACTCTTCCAAGGCCTCCCAAATAATAAAGAACAGAGTTGAATAATCTGTACTCTGCACTTATCACTTGTCAAGTATCTCACTCACCACGCATGCTGCCGACATTGAATTCTTACCAGAACCTCGTGAGGTAGCTCTTAGCTATCTCTTATGGATGGAGGTAAGGCAGGCTTAGCAAGGTCCACTGTTAGAAAGTAGCAGAGCCCTGCCTGTTTGACTTTGGAGGTTGAGCTTTTAACCAGTGTCTTACTACTCAGCTGCCCAACAGGACTCAGGTGAGAAAGCTTGGAACAGCCCGACCGATACAGTGAGCCCCAAAATGGGTATTAGGGTTTGGTAGGACATGAATTGTGTCTATTCCAAATAGAATAGCCCTTGAATTAATCTTGAAGTGTGAGCAAGATGTTCACATTCTGAGGGCCACAAGGAGTTGATCAGGAAAAGAGAAGATTCCTATCTGCTTTATTCTGTTTCTCATAGAATTCTCCCTCCTAGATGTCTACACCTTGGGGAAACAAAGGATGTCCTTTTTCTGTTTGTTTTGTTTTGGCTTTGAAGCATCCACGTTTAGGGGAGAAAGGGGTGACTGTGATGACTTAAATTGTTTCTCTCTTCCTTTCTCTTATGTATTGAATTCATATTAGTTAAATAAATATACTTCGTAACTTCACCTAATGTTCAGGTGATTTGGCTAAGTTGAATATAAGCTTCAAGTCATAAGACTTTATTAACTTCAAGACAGTATAAATGTAGTTGTGGGTTCTTTTAGGGTGGGGGTGATGGGAGTGCTGGGATTGTAGAGCTCTGGTTGTCTCTGGAAAAATGTTCAGTTGCCCTTAGAGGCTTTCCCAGGGATTCTTAAACTGGGGATGCGGGGGGTGGGTTGCCCCCCAGGAGACTCTAGGCAATGTCTGGAGACATTTTTGGTCATCATCACTGGTGGAGAGGGAAGTGCTACTGGTATATAGTAGGTAGAGGCCAGGTAGAATGCTGCTCAACATGCTACAAAGCACAGGACAGCACTCCATGACACAGAATTATTTGGTTCAAAATGTCAGTAGTGGCGAGACTGAGAAACTCTGGGCTATCCTGTGCCGAAAAGGGGAGATCTGTGATGCTGGATTATAACTTTTGTTTGTGGTTCAAGTGGAGATTTCTGCCCAAATACCTCTTAAGGTCTTTTAGCACAAGCATCCAGTACACAGTGGGAGCGCTGCACAGGGTCGTGATGGGATAAGTGGTAAGCGGCTGGATGATGGAGAAAGACACAGATGTCAGCAGTGGTTAATTAAAGGTCATGACTGGAGGTGATGTCTACAACCTCTTATTCTCATCCATTAACATGTGCTCATCTCATGGTCATTCAGTAAGAAAGAAAATACAGTAATATGATAGTTTTAGGCCTTTCTGGGTGGGTAAATTTACTTGGCAAAAAGGAGAAGGAGCCAGACATGCTGCTGTGGGGATTGAATCAAGGTCAGTTCCTAAGTTCTTGCTTGATCAGTTGGTTAGATGGTATCATTTACTGAGCTAAGACATTAAGAGTTCTATTTTGTAGATGTTTCACTGGAGATATCTAAGTAGAGGTGCCAACTAGGCAATTGGATACACATGTTGGTAGTTCAGGGGAGAATTAAAAAAAACAGTTTTCCTGCCTACCTTCCACAGAGGGTGTACCCAATTCTGAGGCTGCTCTGAGAGTGCTGGACCATCTTGGGAGAGCCTGTGGTCCCACTGGCGAAATAAATGGCCATTGGTTCTTGAATTCCTGTCTCCACACAGCTGTGCTCTGCAGAGGTGGTCCTGCAAAGTATGGGCCCCAAGATGGTGGCTGAACATGGCAGACCAGTCTAGCTCTGATATTTCTTCTATGGTATTTTTGGAGTTATGACACTCCAAAGTTGTTGGTTTGAAGTGGGGATTCCCTTTATCTTGAAAAATACTCCCCAAATGTGTAAATTTCAATGTGAAATTCATGTGAGTTCAAAGTCCTCTGTCTTCTGTGAATTTTGTGGCATCTTTAAGGTTTCTTGGGGACTCAGCTGAATGTTGCAGAGTTGTTTAGGATAGGGGTCTTAGAAGTGGGGGAACTTGCTACCCAGGGGATGTGCAAGACAACTGGTATGGAGAAGAAAATAGGAGAACTTCAAATTATATGTATTTTAGAATTCATTCTTTAAAATGTTTATTTTTGATATTTGTGTGATGCACAAAAGTACACGAATATAATTTATAAATAAATAAACATGTATTAGGGGAGTGTGGTAAAAAATATTTTACTGAGGGATGTGCATATTCAATCTGAATAATACTACCTTAGGGAATTACTACACTGCTGAATGACTATTAACTTGAGAATAATCATACTAGTAATCATAATTACTATAATTCTTACAGAGTGATTACTCTGTGCCAGGCATTATGCTAAAAACGTCACATGCTTCATCACATTTGATTCTTCTACAACTCAGTTGTGTAGATACTATGCTATCCCTATTTTACGGATAAGTTACAGAATTTTAGAGATGTTACTTGACTTATCCAAAGGTACTCAGTTTATGAAAGACACAAGCAGCATTCTCTGGCAAGGCCTTGGGAGAGAATTTTGGGATTGATCAATAGGATTTGGTTTACATTAACTAGTAGGATAAAATTTTATTCCAACAAAGGAAACTGCCTTCCTTCAACAGAGTTTAGATGGCTTCCTTTTATAAGCTTCTCTGGAAGAATTTTTTTTTAAATGTAAGCTACTTAACAGCTCTTTGAAGGATAATACTATTAATTAACATTTTACTCCCTTTTTTTACAGTTTAGGAAGGACTTTCTCACATATTAGCTTATTTTATCCTCAAAACAACACGATATATGTGCAGTATAATTATCTCCATTCTACATATGAGGAAACCTGAGGTTAAGTGATCTGTTTGTTCATTCATTCCTCAGTAAGTATTTCTTAAGCACCAACTAAATGTAGGAACTGGGGATAGAGTGATCAATCAAACAGACAAACAGTGCCTTTGCCTTCTGGGAGGTTACAATTTAGGACAGGGGTTGGCAAATTTTTTTCTGTAAAGATCTAGACAGTAAATATTTTTTTGAGGGTCATAGAGTCTCTGCTGTAGCTACTCAACTCTGCTCTTGTAAGATGAGAGCAGCCATAGACAATGTGTACTCAAATGGGTGTGGCTGTGTTCCAATAAAACTTTATTTATAAAAGTGAGTACCAAGCCAGAATTGGCTCATGGGCCCTAATTTGTCAACCCCTACTGTAGAGGAGAAAAATAGACAGTAAATAAAGGAACAAATGAATGGATATGATATTTGGATAGTGATGAGTACCATGAAGAAAACAACAGGATGTGATAGAGTGGCTTGGAACTCTACTCTAGACAGGTTGGTCATGGACACCCTCACTGAGGATAAAACGTTAGAGCTGAAATCTGAGGAAGGCGTCAACTGTGAAAAGGACTAAGGAAGAGCATTCCAGATGGAAGAAACAGCAGGTGCAAAGACCCCGAGATGGGCCATGTTCAAGGAATAAAATGGTGGCCAGAGGGAGTCAAGGCAGTGAGAGTGTTGGGAGTTAGGCAAGAGCCAAGCCAGGCAGGATACTCATCTCAGGCCCTGGTAGGAAGCATAGAAATGGAAGCAGAGCTACATCCCTTCCTTCTGTCCTTAAACACTTAAAAAAAAAAAAAATTATTTATTTATTTTTGGCTGTGTTGGGTCTTTGTTGCTGCGTGCGGGCTTTCTCTAGTTGCAGCGAGCAGGGGCTACCCTTCGTTGCAGTGCATGGGCTTCTCACTGCGGTGGCTTCTCTTGTTGCGGAGCACGGGCTCTAGGCATGGGGGCTTCAGTAGTTGAAGCGTGTCGCTCAGTAGTTGTGGCTCGTGGGCTCTAGAGCACAGGCTCAGGAGTTGTGGTGCACGGACTTAGTTGCTCTGCGGCATGTGGGATCTTCCCGGAACAGGGCTTGAACCCATGTCCCCTGCATTGGGAGGCGGATTCTTAACCACTGCGCCACAAGGGAAGTCCCTTAAACACCTTTTATTAGGTGATTCTTTCCTGGGAAGAAGCCTAGATCAACCCATAGTATGCTGAGTCCTTGGAATCAAGGAGACTCTGAGATGTAGTTGTGACTGGTGTTATTCCTGGCACTGCAGGTGAGGCAGGGAAAATACTCACTGAAATAACTCTTGGAAGCTGAGCCACCGATTCTGGCTGTGTGGAGACAACAGGAATTTGGTCTTCAAGCCGGGACACTCTGAAACAATGGACTCCACTGCTGGGATCACCTCCTCACTGGCTACAGTGCACCTGGCTTTGGTTGCTTGCAGCCAATGGAGGATGTCTTTTGCTGTCAGCTGGGTTGTTCCTGGCGTGAAGACAAGCCCCGGGAAAGAGGGAGGGCCCTGAGTAGACTGTGGACTGTGGAAACTTGGACTTCGTGCCTGGGTGGCAAGGAGCTACGAAATCTAGCCTTCAGCTACCCTTGCCTTGGTCCCCAGGGACATCCCAGAGGACCCTGATCCCTGGGAGATCCTTAGAGCACTGGCTTCAGAGTCTGACAGTCCCTGGATCTGATCCTGTCCTTGCCACTTACTAGCTTTGTGACCTTGAGCATCTTACTTGATCTTTCTGTGTGTTCCTTTCCTTCTCTGTAAAATGGGGAAAATAATAGTGTCTGGTATAAAGTAGGCATTATAATGGTGGCCTATTATTACGTATCATTTTTGTGGAACATTTGAGTCATTATTATGTAACACTTAAATAGCATTTTACAGGTTATATCACACTTCATGAACATCATCTCATTCAATCCTCTGAATCAGTGGTCTCCAAAGTGAGTTTGGCAAGAGAATCCACTGGGGATGAGAGAAGAAATAAGAATTAAAAAAAAAATTATTTGAGATATTAGAATTCTGTTTATGGCTTTATCTCATTTTCGTATGTATTTTATAATATACATACTATATTAGCAGAGTAGAACAACTTAAATAACTATATCCAGATGGGAGTATATGTGTCCCAAATATTTTTATTGATAGACTGTGTAACCATAAAAGCTTGGAGACCACTATTCTAAGCAACCATGTAGGTCCATGTAGTTGTTGCCATTTGATGGAATATGAGATTGGGTCGTAGCTGGCAAGTGGCAGAGTCAGCCCTCAAACTTGGGTCTCCCCGGTGGTCTGGCATCATCAAAGTTCGCCTACACTACTTCGGCAATGCTTAATTTATCCCACCTTCTCACTTCATTCTAAACACTGGCCTGAGATGGGCCTGATTTTAAAGTACTAGTTCCTTATGAGAAGAACATATGTGGCAGAATTAGATGAAAAACAGAGGGAAGACGGTTTGCACTTTCTAAAGCAAATCAATGGAAAGAAAGTGGTATGTATGTAAAGCATTACAAACCGCCACTACCATTTATTGAGTACTTGATAAGTGCCTGCTGTCTCACTTAAAATTAATCCCAGCGTGTAGACGACAACCAGCCCAAGGGTTGCAAAGTGAGTAAGTGGCAGAACCAAGATTCAAAGATACACTTCCCAGACTCCAAAGACCTGTGTCATATACCAGACTCCTTATTTCTTGGTGAGTTTCCTAAAGTCAGCTAAATAGGGAGATGTGGAATTGAATTCCTAGGAAGGAAACTTTAATTACTGCATATATTTTATTTTATTTATTTATTTTTTTTGCGGTACACGGGCCTTTCACTGTTGTGGCCTCTCCCGTTGCGGAGCACAGGCTCCGGACACACAGGCTAAGCGGCCATGGCTCACAGGCCCAGCGGCTCCGCGGCATGTGGGATCTTCCCGGACCGGGACATGAACCCGTGTCCCCTGCATCGGCAGGCAGACTCTCAACCAGTGCGCCACCAGGGAAGCCCTACTGCATATATTTTAAAAACTCTTACATGTCATCCCCTCTTGAGAAAATGAATAAATATGTGATGATAAGGAAGTTAATCAAGAAAACATCTCTTATCATTCGCTCAATATAAAAATATAAGATTATTTATTTTGCAAACCGCTTGTTCTTAGTGGCTCAGAAATTATTAGTACTCTTGGTGGATTTGTGATGTGAATGTATTCAATGGATAGGTTGGCGGTCAAGAGGACTAGTAATATCCACAGAAATTCACTCTTGCCTTTAAGAACTTTTGAAAACTGTTAAAAAACAAAAAACAGCAGGGCAGGAACCTAAATTCTGAGACCAAAGGTAAAAGTCAGATTTGGTGGTTCTCAGTGACAATGGGGGAATTTCCAAGAGGGGTGAAATAGTGCAGGGTGGTCAGAGGTGGTTTCTCTTGTTGGCTTCTGTGTCTCACTGATTTTTCATTTTCCACATCCTGCAGCACTTCTTTATCCTGCTCTTCACCATCACCCTTCATGTCTGAAGTCCATAGTGTCAGATTATCACATAACGATTGCATGATACGTGTAGAGTCCTTGTAGCTTTCTTCAATCAGTGTATCCAGTTCTGCAGCTGCAGCATCAAAAGCTGCTTTTGCCAACCCGCAGGCATGGTCAGGGGAATTAAGAATTTCATAATAGAATACAGAAAAATTGAGAGCAAGACCTAAGTGAATGGGATGTGTTGGAAGTTCTGCCATTGCAATATCACTAGCAGCTTTGTAAGCCACTAGGCTGTTCTCTGCAGCCTCCTTCCTGTCGTCTCCTGTGGCAAATTCAGCCAGATACCTGCGGTAGTCCTCTTTGATTTTATAATTAGAAAACCTTGCCCAGAATGTCCAGAAAACAGATTAACTTTAGCTCAGTCTCAACCATTTGCCAATATTCTCCCATCATTTTAGTTTGTCTTCTCCTCCCTTTTTTTTTTCTTTCTGTTCAATGCTGCTGATTATTCCCCAGGAAGCTCTCCTAGGTCCAATCACATTCTTATATGCAACAGATAGGAGGTTTCTTTCTTCAGTTGTCAACTCCACATCCATCCCTGCTGCTTTCTTCATTGATTCCACCATTGTGTTGTGTCGCCCAGCCTGCTCGGCTAGCTTCACATGGTGCACCGGATCCTCCCAGTCATCCACAGTGGCGGCGGCTCCCGCGGGGTCTGCGGGCCTTGGATGGAAGGGGATAGCTTCTCTGACACTCTCCCACAATTTCTTTTATTTTGTTTGATTGTTTCCTTGGCTTTTCCTTGTTTTTTTCACGGCCCTCTTCACTAGAAAGGAGCTCTTTGGGTAGGGACATTTTGTCAATTACCATTTACTTCCCAGAACCAAAATAAGATCTGGAACATATTTGGTCAATGAGCGAATGCATGAATGAGTGAACACAGGGACGTGTATTCATTTTGTTACTCTCAGTGAAACATTTGTACCAGTGATTCCTGAACAATTGTGGGTCACATTTTCCTTGAGAGTAGTGTGGACATAAACACACGTGACCATGCTGCAGACAGCATCAAATGCTCTATTTTCCTTATGAAAAATTGCACCTCAACCCATTAGCCTTAAATTGTCCAGGCTTCTTAGGCCAGAACATATGCATGCCTTTAAATGCTTTTGGGAAAAGGTGCATGTGAAGTCGACTCAGCCCACAGAATACTTTTAACCCTGCAAAACAAAGGAAGCCTTTCCACTGCTCCTTGAGGGAGCCTACAGACTGGTTGAGACCCACAACCAAAATTATTTTAGAATAAGGTCCATACTGCTCTCTCTGACACCAGCAACATGCACCAGGGTATTGGGTTGCTATCCTCATGCCCACCGCCAATCTGGGGATGGTAGGTGGTCAGTTTGAAACACCACAGCCTTCTCTTACATCAAAGCAGCAAATTCTTGCTTTACCAAGTCTTCCTCTGGTTGTGAAGTGATGGAAGTTATTATTTGAAGGTAATAAAATTGGTTACTTGTGGGACTGATGGAAGTTATTTCATCCATCTGCCATCTCTAAAGCACTTTTCATGGAAAACAGCAGCCAAGGATACACGGAGTAAGTTAACAACAGGTATGTAGCTTCCTCTAGGTTTGCATTCTGACCCTGTCATGTGTATGTCACCAAATGCCAACTTTTAAAATAAGCTCTCACAATCAAGATGGTGATGCTAGAGAAATTGTCTGGTATAAACTGAATTTCACATATTTAAAAATGACCAGAAATGCTTTTTTTTAAATGAAGAAGATGAAAGAGAAATGGAAAACTAGTGTAAAGAATGTGAAAATTTGGTTTCACTGAAATATTTTCATGGTTAAACACAATCATCTGCCGTTTAGCATGTGTAAGTAGTAGTCTGTATTTATGCGGCCAGTGCTTACAGCAGTACAAATTATGCAAATACATGCATAAATTCTACGCTTCATTCAACACTCAAAAACCCCAAAGACTGGGCTTCCCTGGTGGCGCAGTGGTTGAGAGTCCGCCTGCTGATGCAGGGGACATGGGTTCGTGCCCCGGTCCGGGAGGATCCCACATGCTGTGGAGTGGCTGGGCCCGTGAGCCATGGCCGCTGAGCCTGCGCGTCCGGAACCTGTACTCCGCGACGAGAGAGGCCACAGCGGTGAGAGGCCCGCGTACCGCAAAACAAAACAAAACAAAAAAAAACCCCAAAGATTTCTTTGTTTTCCAGTCCCTAGGTAAGACACGGCCTGGTAGAGGAAAGTCTTTGTTGGAGCGGTGCACCAGCTAAGTGACCACCTCGCTGAGAATTTCCCAGGACGTTCCCAGAACGGCCAGGAGGGGGCGCGCGGTCACGGCTAACGGGCACGGGGCGGTTTCCCTCCATGCAGTGCGCAGCGAAAGCCGGCAGGGGACGGGCGCACGCGTCTTCGCAGACCAAAGGCGCCTCAGGGCAGGGCGGGCCCGGTTCCCGCCCCACGGCCTCTGGCGGTGCTTCTGCAGTGAGAACCGCAGCTCCTTTTCCAAAGGTTCCGTGTCTGAAGGAGCGACTGCGGAGGCCCTGGACCAACCGCCGTGCGTAGAAACCTTCCTCAGCTGGCTGAGCGCTGAGCGGGGAGGTTTGTGCGGCTTCCCCGGGACCCTTGCGTTTTCCGCGCTGTTCCTGGTGTTTTATTCTTTACTTTCTTTAAGAATGTTTGAACAAGGCTTATTTTTTTACTTTTTTTTTTTTTTGCGGTACGCAGGCCTCTCACTGCTGTGGCCTCTCGCGTTGCGGAGCACAGGCTCCAGACGCGCAGGCTCAGCGGCCATGGCTCACGTGCCCAGCCGCTCCGCGGCATGTGGGATCTTCCCGGACCGGGGCACGAACCCATGTCCCCTGCATCGGCAGGCGGACTCTCAACCACTGCGCCACCAGGGAAGCCCTGAACAAGGCTTATTGACTGAAGTATCCGTTGGTTGAGGGCTTGACGACTCTAAATCGGAGCTGCAGTGGCTTGTTTCCTTGTTTCTGTACAGATTCCAGGATGTTTCCGGGGAGAAATCCCAGCACGAGCTCAGAGGAAGGGGAGATTCCGTTGAGTGGGACGTGAACACACTCAATACTCAATATCGGGACCTTCGAGGAGAATGAGCTGAGGACCCGCTTTCCGAGTCATGTTGGAACCAGAACTCCAGGTAAAAGGCGGAAACGCACTCCAGTGCATACATGCTTTCACTAATTTTTAATGGCTCAAGTTTTCCAACAGCGTTGAAGTAGCTGAAAACTATGGAGAACCTGACAAGTAAGTGTAATAAAACTTACGTTATTTTAAACTTAAATATTTCATATATACCCAAGCAGAATTTATTATAATTTTACTTTACTGTCTTTATTAAAAGCAAGGTCACTAATGTTTTAAGAATATACTTGTTAGCTTGTCTCCTTTTCAGTTGAGAGACTTTGCTGTGTTTTATAATTTTTCATGCTATGACGATCTTAAATAATTTTGAATGATTTCAGCTTACTAAAACCTCATACACAGGACCCCACTGTTACTTATTGTTAATTAAATGATCAAGACCACATTACAATTGGTTAATATGGCACTAAGCAAAATCTGTGCATGAGTTTTAGAAGCAGCAGCATGATGGTGTTTTTAAATATGTGAACATTGATGCTTACCTTCATACATTTCCAATTTCTATATTTTTCTTTTTTGCGTATTTTCTTTTTTTTGGTTAAATTAATTTTTATTTATTTTTGGCTGCGTTGGGTCTTCGTTGCAGTGCGCGGGCCTCTCACTGCAGTGGCTTCTCTTGTTGTGAAGCATGGGATCTAGGCACGTGGGCTTCAGTAGTTGCAGCACGTGGGCTCAGTAGTTGTGGCTCAGAGCGCAGGCTCAGTAGTTGTGGCGCATGGGCTTAGTTGCTCCGCAGTATGTGGGATCTTCCTGGACCAGGGCTCGAACCCGTGTTCCCTGCATTGGCAGGCGGATTCTTAACCACTGTGCCACCGGGGAAGTCCCTCTTTTTTGCGTATTTTCTAATTCAGATATTATATTCATATGTCTTCCTACATTTTACATTCATCACCCATACATTCAAGGCTTGTTTCATTTGCTGTAAGAAAGGAGATAGGCCTTGTACTGAGCATGTGGCTTTATTTAATATCAGAATTGGTTTTTATATATCTTTATTAACTTTCAACTGAGTTGAAAATATCATCCTGTAATGACAAGTTATTATCTATAATATATATAATCTAATCTCATTGCATCAGGATGATTTGATTTCATCATAGTGTATTTCTTCATTTGATATTTATGTGTATGTACTTATTGAATATATGTATATTAGACATGAGACTATCCCACCAGTTCATCGAATTTGAAAAAGGAGAGGTATTTTTTCTTCTTATATTCTCAATATTTTCCGGGTCTAACCTAACTTCCTAGTAACATTTAAAATTCCTTTTGAATTTTATTACATAAATAAGGGCCATATCTCCATCCATCATTAGCTATATGGTTGTGTATCAGCAGTATAATAACCTATAATTCCTCTTAACTCAGAAACATTCTGAGCTTTCAGTATACTCTTATGATCTCCTAAGAAGTAAATTAGTTATTGCATTAAACTTATCAAAATCTAAGTCACTTAGATAAAATATTCTTTTATTCTTTAAATTGATTTTATCACTTGCTGGAAAACATCATCTAGTAAATTATGAATTTGAATAATTCTTTTAAACCCTTCTGTTTTAGAAAAGACCATGGTGTGAAACTGTATCTTTGGGGTAACCAATTCTACTTATGTTCTGTCAGTGAGCCAAAGATGGCTCTGGTGTATTGGCGGGCTGGTATCCCCTGTTAGCTCAAAAGCCTCCTGGTGCTAAACTCAAATTTTTATACACTGAGTTTTTTAAAACATAGCCTCAGTAAGAGAGTTTTAGTCATTTACGTTGTTCCTGATTTTCGTATCCCGTGAAACTGTGCCCAACATCTGCTAATTGTAGGTAAGTTCAACCCTGTAGCTCTGCAAGACCCCAAGCTACTGCTGCCCTTCTGAGTGCTCTGAGACTCCCAGCCTGGCTGCGCAGGGACCTAATTTAGGCACGTCAGCTTCCTTTCCAGTTCCCCTCTTCCCAGAGAGGTGCCTGGCTGCCTTCTGCTTCTGGGTAGTAGCCATGGGAAGGTCTCCTGCTGTGGTGGACTTCTCTTCATGCAAACCTTGTCAGAGTTGCCCACATGAAGCTTGTTGCATGTTACTGCCACCTCATGGTCACTTCTTTCTCCTTCAGCCTGAAACCCCTCAAACTCACTGTACATTCTGCCAATCTTTGAATATCTCTTTGAATTGGAAATATTTGATTCTGTTTGTTACTGCTGAAAGGTATTCATGGGGACAAAATAAAAACAAGGATTATTCAGAACTGAGCCAGTCACAATGAATCACTTGGCTATTTGTTCCTTTTTTGAAAATGTTCAGCCATGGTGTGAAATAAACTCTCTTTGAATTGGAAATATTTGATTCTGTTTGTTACTGCTGAAAGGTATTCATGGGGACAAAATAAAAACAAGGATTATTCAGAACTGAGCCAGTCACAATGAATCACTTGGCTATTTGTTCCTTTTTTGAAAATGTTCAGCCATGGTGTGAAATACACTCTCTAAAATCTCAATATTGTCTACCATTCATGGTGACCAACTTTACAGAGACACTTCAAAACCAGAAAACCACATAATTGTATAATACACAATATAATGTTATATGCATATATGTATTATTTTAACATAAAATAGGTAAAATGGATGTTTCTGTGAATTATATATTATTGTGTAGTACTTGATCTAATGTATACATAATGGCAGCATAAATGCTAGTATTTAAATAAAACGGGTACAATGAGAGTAGTTGTGTCAATTACTAGTTACTAACTAATAGTAGGAGTAAATAGGCAATCACATGTAAAAAGATAAAACAATGATTATTAAAAACTTAATTTTATAATAGATTTATTTTTTGAATTTAAATTAAATTAAATTTTTCTTTTTGGCCGCATTGCATGGCATGTGGGATCTTAGTTCCCTGATCAGGGATCAAACCTGTGCCCCCTGCTGTGGAAGCGTGGAGTCCTAACCACTGGACTGTCAGGGAATTCCCTATAATAGGTTTAGATTTGCGAGAAAAAAAGAAAATTGTGAAGACAGTATTGAGAGTTTCCACATGCCTAAGACTCAGTTTGCCCTAATTGTGAATGTCATAACACTTGGTACCTTGTCACAATTAATATCCAAAATTGATACAATATTATTAACTAAAGTCCACATTTTACTTAGATTTGCTTGGGTGGGTTTTAACTTTTTCTGTTCCAGGACCCAGCCCAGCTGGCACATTGTATTTAGTCATCATGTCTCCTTAGGCTCCACTTGGCTGTGACAGTTTCTCAGACTTGGCATATTTTTCATAATCTGGAAAGTTTTGAGGAGTATTGTTCATGTATTTTGTATAACAGTCCTAGTTGGTATATATCTTATGATATTTCAGATGTTTAGACTGGGGTTATTTTCTGGAGCAAGGAGGGGTGAAGATCACGAGGCAAAATGTCATTCTTATCACTTCATCTCTAGGGTGTTTACTTTCAAGATGACTTGTTGATGTTGCCTTTAATCACCTGGCTGAGGCAGTGTTGGTCTGGTTTCTCCTCTGTCCACAGAGTACCTTCTCTTTGATTAAATCACTATGTGCACATCGTAAGGAGTGGGAAGTTATGTTTCTTGTCTTTGAGGACTGAGTATTTATGTAATCGTGCAGATTTTTTCTCTATGGAAAATGTTTATTTCTCTCCATATGGACTCCTTGAAATTTCTTTTATGTTTTCTAGAATAGTGCAGTACTTCTTTATATGTTTTCTTGCTCAAATAGTTCCAGCTTTAGCCATTGGGTTCTCTTTCAGGTAGCTCCAGTGTCCTGCTTGTGCACCCTGTCTTTGTTTTTTGTTGTTTTGTTTGTTGGTTTTTGAGAACTACCTTATTTCCTGGCACTAAGGAAAGTTGCGGTGCACTCACTTTGCATATCCTGCTTCAGTCTTAGTATCAGCCAGTTCTTCAAAGTGCCCTTATTTCTCCTTTTGGAGAATGGTATTTAAAACCTAAATCAGGGAGTTCAGTCTGCTCATCACTACTAAGGTGTTCTTGATTCTTCGCCATCTCAGCAGACAGTGCAAAGAAGAGTGTGTCTATATACTAATCTGTGTATATACATGTAACAACCACTATCTGTATGGAACAAGTTGAATGCATATGATGGCAAACATGAATTCATACAGATGACTCCACCTGTAACCTATTACCGTATGGCTGATCCTAGCCTTTTCCATATAAGAGGGTGTGGAGACAAGGGAACCCTCTTACACTGTTGGTGGGAATTTAAACTGATACAGCCACTATGGAGAACAGTATGGTAGTTCCTTAAAAAACTACAAATAGAGCTACCATATGACCCAGCAATCCCACTCCTGGGCATACACTCAGAGAAAACCATTATTCAAAAAGTTACATGCACCCCAATATTCATTGCAGCACTATTTACAATAGCCAGGACATGGAAGCAACCTAAATGTCCATCGACAGAGGAATGGATAAAGAAGATGTGGTACCTATATACAATGGACTATTACTCAGCCATAAAAAGTAATGAAATTGTGTCATTTGCAGAGACGTGGATGGACCTAGAGGCTGTCATACAAAATGAAGTAAGTCAGAAAGAGAAAAACAAATATTGTATATTAACACATATATGTGGAATCTAGAAAAATGGTATAGATGATCTTATTTGCAAAGCAGAAATAGAGACAGATGTAGAGAACAAACGTATGGATACCAAGGAGGAAATGGGGGGCCTGGGATGAATTGGGAGATTGGGATTCACCTACATACACTACTATTTATAAAACAGATAACTAATAAGAACCTATAGTATAGCACAGGGAACTTTACTCAGTGGTCTGTGGTGACCTAAATGGGAAGGAAATCCAGAAGAGAGGGGATATATGTATATGTATGGCTGATTTACTTTGCTGTGCAGCAGAAACTGACACAGCAGTGTAAAGCAACTATACTCCAATAAAAAAAATAAATAAAAGTTTAATTTGAAAAAGGAACCAAATTACATTTGCAGTATAAAGCCGAAAGGTGGGGCTTGGTCAAGCCTTGCCCTGAGCTTTCAGTTCAAGGAGACAGATATTTAGGATTTCCTAGGTATCTTGTCTTGTCCATATAATTTCTTATATGCCCTTCATTCTTATGGAACCTGCAATTTTATGGGGAAAGAAACTTGAATATATATAATACAACAGTACACTCACTGAGAACATAGTGAAAAGATGCCTAGTTCCTTTGTTCTCCATTTCTTCATGCTTAAGTGTCTACAAAGAGTCTTGTCATTCAGGGCAGGTCTAAAATATAATGTATTAATAGACAATTTGAGGTAAATTTCACAGTAAAAATAAGTTTGACTCAGTAAGTCATGCATACAGTGAGTGGTAGACCCACAAATAGTATTTCTTGGGCAGCTTTCAAGGGGCAGAAATCTTAGCTTTCAAATGAGGTAACTTTGTATCTTCCCCAAATTCTACTTTAAAGACTTGATTTCACTTTACATTTACTTAGATCTTTCTAACTAGCTCCATGAGAGAAATTTGATGCACATTTTTTTTCCAGTGAAAGAAAATTATCTTCACTGAGTCATGCATGTAGTGAATTCTATAACAGAGTTGTAGCACTAGGTTTTCTAAGTCTCCATTGACCTGAAAAAGCCTCACTTTTCAGCAGGGAAAATCTGTACCTTCTTTTCTGGTTAGAGGGAAAGTTTTGTTTCTACATTAGATGAATAGTTGTTTGTGATAAGCTGCTTAAAAATAATTGTATGGTTTTTCTGGAAAGCTTTTTTTACTCAGAGTTTCATGCATACAGTGAATGTTAGGCCCAGAACACCAGTGTTTCCAAGATGGCTTTGAAGCTCAAAATCTTAGCTTTCAAACCAGGTAAGGATGTATCTTCCCCAGTTCTGCATTAAAGATTTGACTGAACCATATATTTATGTAGATGTTTCTTACAAGCTACTTACTTAGCTTTTAGAGAAATAATCCATGGCATTTTTGGAGTTATGACCCTCAAAAATTGTTTGTTTAAATTGAGGATTCCCTTTATCTTGAAAAAGTCACCCCAAATGTGTAAATTTCAATTTGAAAATCACATGAGTTCAAAGTCTCTGTCTCTTGTCAATTTTGTGGCATCTTTATAGTTTCTTGGGAACTCTGTAGAATGTTGCAGAGTTTTCTTTTTTGTTGTTGTTGTTGCTGAGTTTTTAAGGACAGGAGGCTTAGGAGTGAGGGTGAGAAGGGCAACTGGGATGGGAAAGAAAATAGGAGAACTTCAAATTATCTGTACTTTTTATTCATTCTTTAAAATTATTTTTGATATTTGTATGATGCACATAAATACATATGTATAATTTATAAATAAATAAACGTGTATTGGGGAGTGTGTTAAAAAATATTGTACTGAGGGGTGTACGTATTCAATCGGGATACCACTATCTTAGGGAATCACTTCACTGCTGAATGACTTTATTAACTTGAGAATAATATATAATAACTTGAAAACAAAACAAGTGAACACACAAACAAAACAGAAACAGACTGATAGATACAGAGAACAAACTGGTGGTTGCCAGAGGGGATGAGGGTTGGTGAGGGATGAAAAAAACAGGTGAACAGAATTATAGGTACAAACTTCCAGATATAAAATAAGTCACAGGGATGTAATGTACAGATAGGAAATGTAGTCAAAATATTGTAACAACTTTGTATGGTGATGATGTTAACTGGTCTTATTATGTTGATCATTTTATCTTTTTTTTCATCTTATCATTTTTTAAAATTAATTATTTATTTGGCTGCGTTGGGTCTTCATTGCTGCGCGTGGGCTTTCTCTAGTTGGGGCGAGCGGGCGCTACTCTTTGTTGCGGTGTGTGGACTTCTCATCGCGGTGGCTTCTCTTGTTGCAGAGCACGGGCTCTAGGCACATGGGCTCAGTAGTTGTGACTCGCAGGCTCTAGAGCACAGGCTCAGTAGTTGTGGCCCATGGGCTTAGTTGCTCCATGGCATGTGGGATCTTCCCGGACCAGGGTTCAAACCTGTGTCCCCTGCACTGGCAGGTGGATTCTTAACCACTGCACCACCAGGGAAATCCTGATTTTTTAATAATGTATAAAAATATCAGTTCACTGTGGTACTAATATAATATTGTATGTTAATTACAAATCAATAATAAAATAAAATAAAATATCCACCAGAATGTGAATATACTGTGATATACTCATCTCCTGGAGTCCACTAAAATTCACCAGAGTTTTATGTTTGTCCTAGTCGAGAAACATAATCTGCTAATCAAATAGCAAAACTTTTTCACAATCTGGATTTATCACTGTTGAAGGGAATATCATTTTTAACTGACACATTCCAAATTTTTTTTTTGTATTTGAAGATTATTTATTTATTTACATCTTTATTGGAGTATAATTGCTTTGCAATGTTGTGTTAGTTTCTGCTGTACAACAAAGTGAATCAGCTATATGTATACATATATCCCCATATCCCCTCCCTCTTGAGCCTCCCTCCCACCCTCCCCAAAATTCTAAATCTAGCAGATTGATCATTCTGACACTTTATCTTTCTCCTATAGTGAGAATGATTTTGATCACATCTCCTTACTCAATGCCCATCCTTTGATCTCTTTACCTTCTCCAGGCTCCGGAATGAGTGATGTTGGGAACCCATACTTTTAGGGAAAATCTATTATTTACCCAAAGTACAGAATCTGCTTCTCTTCTCTTCACTCCATCTCCTTCTCCATTTGGCTTGTATATAGTAATCACAATATAAGCCAGTATGTTTCAGACTGGCTTACTATAACTACAGGCATACTCATTTTATTGTTTCACTTTATTGAGCTTCACAGATATTGTGGTTTTTACAAATTGAGGGGTTTGGGCAACCCTGCGTTGTTAGATGATGGTTAGCATTTTTTAGCAATAAAGTATTTTTAAATTAAGGTATGTACTATTTGAAAGATGTATTGCTACTGCACACAATAGATTACAGTATAGTGTAAACATAACCTTTATATGCACTGGGAAACTGAGAAAAATTTGTGTGACTGTACTGCGATATTTGCTTTATTGCTGTGGTCTGGACTGAACCTGCAATATCTCCAAGATGTGCCCGCACAAGGAAATCACGGACTCTTGTTTTTTTCATGATCAGATAAAAATAGACTACCTCATTCTTCCTGTCTTTGTCCAGTTAAAGCCTTTAAGATGCCCCAGTAACCTTCAGAACCAAGAAGTAATGATTATCAAGTCCCTGTGACCCAGTAAATATTGTACATACTTCCCTGGATAATCATTAGCTCTAGAGAATTCACAGACTAACTAACTTGTGTATGTGTTGATGGCATAAGTTGCCCTCGGATTGCTGCAATTATCTGTAGATAGAAGGAGGAACTTACCCTGAAAAAGGATAGTCACCTCACTTGCATTCAATATTATTTCAACCTCAGGTTCAAGTTGCGAAATATCACAAGGGGTGGTCATTATATCACATGATAAAAAGTTTGGACTTTATCTGGACAGTAATGAACTCAGTCAACAATTTATTTCTAAATGATTAGCTTGGTAACCGAGTGGTAAATGTATTAAAAGAGAATTTGAGAAATGCTTAGAAGAAGAATTCCTTCTTCTTGGAACCTGGTAACTTAGTGACTAAGTAAGGCAGATAGGGTTAAGGGCAAGGAGACACAGAAGTGTGATGTCTAGGTGTTTGACTAAGTAAACTGGGAGAGATGGTTGTAAGACTCTGAGAGGAATAAGTTTGGAGGCAGGAACACAGAATTCAATTGTGGTCATGATAATTTATCTATGCTGTCTATGAAATACTGAGGTTAGTGTATATTTAGTAATCAGCTGGATTTTTAAGTTTGAACTCTGGGGGAAGTAAAGATTTTAATGTGGTTAGGAAATTATTGAGAGAGAGAGAGAGAGGGAATAAATGGAATGAGAGAAACTGTTGGGTGTGCATGAGTCGTTGGAGAACAACAATACTTTAATAAAGAGGAAGAGAATCCTATAATCAATATTGAGAAAGAAGACTGAGAAAAGGCAGGATGTGATAACAGAAAGGTAGAAGAGAGCAGTGAAAGGGCTGATTAACATTGCTGTTTAATTTTAGCTACCCTTAATTAAAACTTCAGTCCACCAAAAGAGCCAGTCTGCCTACAAAAGGAGAGAGAGAGGGGAGGAGTGAGCAGGGCAGGGGCATTTGCTCAGAAGAGCAGGTATATTTTCAGACTCTAAGATCCAGCTTTTTGATGGAGTCATGACTTTTTTCAGTCATTCTTCTCTACCCACCCATGGGCACCATTCTATCATCCACGTCCCTCCAGGGCCCAGGTACTCTGAAAAGAAGAGGATCCTGGGAGAAGAGAAACAGAGACCCCTGGGGCTGTGAGCTGGATATAGAGCCTGTCCCACAGTGGGTTTGGGAGGTCCAGATGTCCCAGCAAGCCCCGCAGAAGGTATGAGAGAATGTGATATCTGAAATGTGTAATGCAGAAAGGGCCCTACTAGGGTCTATCAGAACTAGGCTGATAGGATCTCTGCCATATTTTGATGCTACTATCTCCCCACACAGTTACCAGGACAATTGAAGCTGGAGAAGATTATAGAGAACTCACACCAGCTCTTAAATGACCTAGACCAGGAGTGACTTGTGTCACTTCCACCTGCAGTTCATTGTCCAAAAGTGGAATTCAATAGCCTCACCCTCACTATAGAAGAAGCTTGGACATGAGAGAGACGTGCACATGGAATCTTTAGAGAATTCTACTGTCTCTGAGGGATGAAGGGATAATAAACTCGCTCAGTGTCCCAGAGCTGGTAACAGATAAAAGCTAGACTGAAACCCAGGCTGCCCGGCCCCAGAGCCTGTCTTCTTGACCACAATGCTGGTATTACAGTTCCACACGGGAGATCTACTGAGATTCAGAGGGCATCTTGTGCACTTTCCGCCTGTCCCCTTTCTCTTCTCAAAAGTGACTGCCTCCTCTGCTTGAGTAACAGGGTGTTTTGTACTCCATAATCTTTAGCTCACTATGGCCAGTCAGTCAGCCCTGCCTTCTTACTTGCTCCTCTCCATAAAATAAGAGTCTGTCCTGAGCAAGGATTCACCATGAATGCATCGGCCAGAAAGAGCAAGACCCACCCCTCAGAAGCCTGGCTTGCCCCTCAGCCCTAGCAGGGGTGTTCTAGCTGTCTTCAGCAGTCTTTGGTGGTGGCTTTGAGCAGAGGTATCTTTCTTCCTGGTTCAATGGAGGTTGGGAGGGAGAAGGTGCTGGGAAAGTTGCACCAGGATACTAGACATCCCCCTTCCCCTTACAACTCCACAAAATGGCTCTAGAAGAAAACGAACAGTACAAGCCACTACTTGTGACGATCTGGACTTATCCAATGCAACATCAATGTCAACCCAGTGTCTACATGCCTGGGCCAGGCACGCTGCAGACTTTACATTGTGCAAACCTTTCAGAGATCCCGTGGGACAAATCTTATTAACAACCACCCACTCCTCCACTTTTCAGATGAGAAGACAAAAGTTAGAAGAGGTAAATGGCTTGCCATGGGCCATCTTATAAGTGTCTGTGCCGGCACGTAAGCTCAAGACTTTGGGATTCCAAAAACCCTGCATCTTGCCAGTACACCACACTGTTCCTCTTAGAAACCCACATTAGTAAAAACAGCCAACATTGATTACGCCAAGCACTGTGTTATGTATGTTTCATGAATTATTTCATCTAATACTAACAATGACAACAACAAAGAGCAACCATAGGAAATAGGTGTCACTATTAGCACTCCCATCTCATAGATAAGGAAACTGAAGTGTAGAAAAAGGAGGTCCACGAAAGTCAAAGAGAGCGTAAGCGGCAGACCTAACGCTTAAACCCAAATCTCTCTGCCTCGGATCACAGGCTTTAACTACTAGGCAACGCTGCCACCTGACTGTCATTGAAACGAGAACATTGGAGACCTGGGACTGGGAGAGGGGAGCAGGTTAGCTACAGAGAACTTGTGAAAGTGCTCCATTTGGCTGTATCTGTTCATTCACACTGCAAGGCCTCCCTACCATAACTGGAGATTACGTTATATAGTTTTTCTAACCGATTTTCTCTCCATGAGGGCTTGTGATTGCTTTCTGACCTGTTATACGTGAGCATCTCCTCCCCCTTCTGAATCATTCAATTCCTGCCAAGTTCTCCACCCCAGCTGTGGCCAGGAACCAGGTTCTGTTGTGTGCACAGAGAGGACTGAACTTCTGATCAGAGAGAACTGAACCCGCAAAGTCCCCATCCAAGACCTAACCCCAGTGTTTCCTAGACAGTACCAGGTAAGATGGAGGTGAATGACAGCTTCTTTGGGTGGGTGGGTGTTTATATGTGTGTGTTTATCTGCCACAGGGCAGTAAAGTATATACTGAACTTAAAATCTGAAGACCCAATTTCAAATTCTGGCAGTGCCACTTACAGACCTCGAGCATATCTTGTAACTTCTCTGACACTTCTTTTCCTTTACTGCAAAATGAGGATGGTGATATCGAGAGAGAGAGGGCTCAATGGGAATATACATGTGATATGCCTAGCACCGTGGCCAGCACGTGGGTGATTGATTCAATGTTAGACAGCTCTGAATGTGGTGGGCTGTGGGAGGAGGGTACCGAGAGGGGTAAAAAAGACCCAGAAGTTAGACACTGGAAAGAAAACTACATTATGCAGAAGTTCGTTCACAGTATATAAGGTGAATGCCTTTTATTAAAAAATATCTTTTTAGGGCTTCACTGGTGGCGCAGTGGATGAGAGTCCGCTTGCCGATGCAGGGGACGCGAGTTCGTGCCCCGGTCCGAGAAGATCCCACATGCCGCGGAGCGGCTGGGCCCGTGAGCCATGGCCTCTGAGCCTGCGCGTCCGGAGCCTGTGCTCTGCAACGGGAGAGGCCCAGCAGTGAGAGGTCCGCGTACCGCAAAAAAAAAAAAAAAAGAAAAAAAAATATATCTTTTTAATATTTAACATGGAAGGGGCTGACCTCAGAATTTGCTGGCAGTTAGAAGGCACCTCAACATTTACTGAGCCCTTATGCTGTATCAGACTCAGTGCTGGCAAAGTGATTTATATTGACTATCTTGCTAATCCTTGTGGAAGCCAGATAGTGGGTGTTACTACGATGCCCTCAAGTTTGGAGACATGAATGGTGGTCAAGATCACTCAGCTGGTACCCAGTGGAGCCCAACCTGGCTCTGTAGCTCTAGGATCCCCTATAACACGCTAAGGATGGTGCCTCATAAAATAAACAGCTTTTCAGTCCAAATGCTTGTGAAATCAAAGCTCTGTTGCAAGAACTCTTCAAGGCACTGTGTACCAGTCATATGGGATTAGGGTCCATATAATGACCTCGTTTTAACTTAATTACCTCTTTAAAGATTCTATGTCCAAATACAGTCACATTCTGAGGTACTGAGGGTTAGGACTTCAACATATGAATTTTGAGGGGACACAAGTCAGCCCATAATAAAGGATTAATTAATTTCCTCATTATTTCTCTTGGTGTTGTTTTGGTTTTTAGCCACTTATTAAGGGGTTGTTTGCACTGTCCTTGAGTATTTTAAGGTGGATCCTGCAGTGATGTAAACACCTGTGTATAAAAATAGCAACTGAGTCTGGTTTCTTGCTCTCAATGAGCTCATGCCTGTGGAGAGAGCTATGTGTTGGAAAAAATAGCAGGAAAAGCAGGTTTTAGAACTAGCTCTGCTACTAAACTTGCCTTGAAACCTTGGGGAAATCCCTGTCCCTCTTGGGATGTTGACCTGGAATGGGGGTTTTAAGCTCAGATGTTGACAAGAGCTGGATGGGTACAGTAAGGGCAGTAGCAAGTAGCTGTAACAACATAGGGAGTAGTGGAAACCCTGCTGAATTGGACAACATTCCATTTAATTTTCAGCTCCAACCAGTTGGTGCCAGGTTGAAATAAAGGCCCAGTGTTGCCAGGCCTTCTGTGTTTTCAAGAAAAATCTTCAATTCACATTTTAAATGAAATCTCCCAAATTTTAAATATTGGCAATTCAAATTTTTTCCTCCAAAGGATGAGGGTCAAACGTCTGGGCCAGCTGGTTATCTTAGGGTCTTTCTTCCCTTAAGTGCTCTGAACAAAAGACAGCACTGTTTATTGACAGGCACTAAAAAGGAAGGGGACATACTTCAGTTCATGTGGTCTAAGGATCCACACAGACAAGGAAACTCTAAGGGATGAAGCTTTCCCATTATCTGTCCTCTTTTCTGCAGACAGTAGCAGGGTTCCGAGGGCAGCATCAGAATTAATTGGGGTTTGGTTATTGTGAGTCTAAACAGGTTGAAAATAAATTGAGTCAAGTTTTATTGATCGCTTTTATGGGGCTATTGTCAAACAGTATTATCTTATTGCTGAAACGGGGAGGAGGCTTAATTGTTTGCAGTGATGAAGTGCTTGAACCTCAGAGCTATCTGTGAAGTGGCTTTCTTCTCACAGAACAGAAGTTCTAGCTTAAGCCAATTTTCACAGTCAAACTTCAAGAAGCATCCTAATAAATGAGCGTTCTGCTCCCATGTTAGAAGCATTTGTTGGGATCTGGAGTGGCAAAGAAACTCTATTTCACAGGTCAAGTGATGGATTGGTAATAGCTACCTGGAATGCTGTCCTGGGGAAAACCCCGAGCCCAGATCCTAGGCCAGTACGGAAGGTGCTGTGATATTAGCCTCCTCTGTCCTGAGTGTGCTGGTGCATATTTGTCAGTATTTTTAGAGTCTCAAGTGACAGAAACCCAATCTCAGGAAGGAAAAACTGTTGGCTCATAGAATTCAGGACAGGATATTACCAAGACAGGGGTAGAGATGCAGACGGGCCTCAGGAACAATAGTTCTGAACCAGAGACTTGCATGCCTCTGAGATACTCTCTGCCCCTTATTTCCATGTCTCTGAAATCTTCCTTGTTTTCTTCACTCATGCAGAGCAGTTATCTCCACATGACAGGAATTATAGCCACCGACAGTTTCCAAAGTGTGCATTTCGTGGCTTCCACCAAGGAGAGACTGCCTTATATACCCTTTGGTAACAAGCACACACACAGATTTTGGAGAGGGATTATGATTAGCCCAGTTTGGATTAAAAAATCATAGGAAATGACTGCTCAGCTCTGGACCAGTCAGCTTTGAACAGGGGGTGGAATCATCTAAAAATACGTTAGTTTCCATGAGAACCATACATTTGGGCTCGGTGGGAAGAGAGGTCTCCAGAGCAAGGATAACATGAGGTACAGGACTTTCAAAATGATGAGTTTCTACCAAAAAGGGGATGACCACATGGCTGCCATCCCAGGGGGTACAAAAAGAGAAGGAGACCCTCAGAAATATGTGCCAACCTTATCTGGTAGCTATAGCCCCTCCCCATCATTTTTGGCCTCATCTGGGAAGAGAAATCCCCACCTAAATCAGTAAGTTGTGCGTTCCAAATTCCAGTGAGCTGAAACAAAGTTATCACTCTAGCAGTTAACCAGGAATGTGCCTTCATTTTGTGGAAGAAGTTCCTGCTCTAATGACCGACGTATTAGCCGTCTCTTCTCAAGGCAGGTGGTGGCCTGAGAGTTCTGTGCCTGCTTCCTGACGTATTAGCCGTCTCTTCTCAAGGCAGGTGGTGGCCTGAGAATTTTGTGCCTGCTTCCTGAGGACTGCTCCACCATGCGATGGCTGATGAAGTTCCGGGTCCTCTGGGACATCCACAGATCCCGCTGTGGCTTCTACCCTGCCCCTCAGTACCTGCGCTGCCAGTCTTTGTCGGGAGCTGGAGCCCCAAGATGGAATGACTATGATACACCTGAGGAATTTAACTTTGCAAGTGATGTACTGGACTACTGGACTCAAATGGAGAAGGTAAGAAGGCACCCATGCTGGGGGGTGAGAACAGGATCGACCTCTTGCTCCTAGTAGGTTGAGGGGCACAGAACTAAGAATGGCTTCTGGCTAAGCCTACAAGTATCATGAAAAGCTTATGTTTTGGGCTTCAATTCTCAGCCTTGACACTTCCTCAATTTTCTGAGCCCCAGTGATTTTATCTGTGAAATGGGGATAATCTCATTTAAGAAACAAGACAGCAGGTGAAAGTATCTGGTACACAGTCAGGTAACTGTGACCAAGTGTCAAGTTCTAATCACAGGTCAGCAAGTTGATGTTGGTCTGGATTCTCACCTTCAACTACTGGAACTGTGAGTCTAACTAGAATTCATCTCATCACACTTGGGCTTGACTTCAGCCTACACCGAGAGGGAGGGTACAGGCAACCTGACTGTGCACATGAACATCTGACCATGTAACAAAATTATGTCATCTGTCTTCCTATGAGGATGGCAAGTACATCTGGAGTCTTCCCTATCAACTACCTACTTGAGCGTGTGGCTTTAGGGTGTGTCCAGAGAATCCTGTCCCTGTGGTCTCTGCAGAAAAATGCACGTTCTTGGTTTGTCTTTTACCAAGAGACAGACCAAGAGGGGAGCAGTGGTGACACTAGGAGTTGGGGTAGACAGTGGGTGGTGTTCCAGCTACTAAGTCCCAGCAGGTAATGTCCACATTGTGAAAACCCACTGAACACTGTCTTTGTACAGAAGAAAGAATTCACCTAAGACGGAGTCAGAGAGTTGATGTATTTTTAATTTCCCATGAACATACATTCATATGTTAGTATTCAAAGCTTACATGCCTTTCATAGGGACTTTTTTCCTACCTCCATCTTTTTCCTTTTTCTGAATTTCCATAATAACTCCAAGGAAAACAGAGCCCTCAGTTACGGAGAGCCCTTTTTTTATGTGCCATGTCAAGCACTTTACACTTATTATTCTGATTAGATGGACACTTTAATTATCCCCATTTTCCAGCTGAGGAAACTGAGGTTGCAAGGGGTCAAATAACCTGCAGAATTCACAAACCTAATAAGTGAAGGAGCAGGATTTGGGCAGGCTGTCTGTTTCTATAATCCACTGTTTAACCTGGTCTCACAATCTGATGACGTCCAAACATCTCTGCCTTCAAACTACAAACTGACTTTCATCACTGCCCAGACCAAAACTCTGGTTAGACCTTTTGAATCATGAGAAATGGCTGGAGAGGCCATCATTTTTTTCTGTATTTGTCTTCATAAAGTCCTTATTAGTTCACACATCAACCCCTGGAGATTATCACCATGTAAATATTTGCTCAGGGAATGCCGCGTCTTTGTTGGGTCATTGTCAGTTGCTCCATATCTCCAAACTTCTCCTACCCCCAGCATCTCCACCCCATTTACATTCATTCTCACAACAGTTCTGATCTGTCTGTTTCTACTTTTCCAATTGCCTTGATCATGATCAGTGTCTCTCCAGTGACGTATGGTGTCTGACACCTAGCAATCCCTCAGTACCCCTTTGTGGGATACATTAATTTTGAAACTTGCCGTATGAGCACTGTATGGATTGATGTTGCTCCCATGGAAGACCTTCTAGAGGGCACGCCACCATAGTCCACTCTGGCTTTCTGGGCCTCCCCTTACAACTTAACAAGCGTCATTCAGAAACTGATCCGTAGCCTAATCAACAACACAACCCAAACCATAACAAATAGAATTGATTTTGACTCAATTTTCAACACATTTTACTTTTTAAAAATGTTAAGTTAGAAATCCAACATTTTAATGTAACTTTTTTTAGCATAATCCAGGCAACATACGTCCAGGGGTGGAATATAGTCACTCATTCAGGCCACCAATTTACAACCCCTGACTATCCTTGGGAATTAAACCCTATATTACTCTAGGCTCCAAGGATACTACATTCCAACTGATTCATGGAGCAGCCTCCCAAATCTATTCATGAGAGGTCACGTTCATGTCCAAAATCATTCATTCTGTCTCTTTGATACTGCATTCATTCATTCAGTTAGGATTTAATGAGTACCTAACATGTGCCAAACACTATTCTAGATAAGATAGGGATAGAAAAGTAAGCAACGTACAACGCTCCATCTTTCCTCTTTTGATAGTGTGATTCTCCACTTCATGTCTCAGGAGAGATGAGTACAGCATCTGTGACATTGACTTCTGTTTGTTTGGGCAAAAATCATGACAGGAGCAAATTCTTCTTACCACCTTCTGATGTGTATTAGTAATAAATATTGCTCAATAAGTGTAGTGTCTGATATGTGTATTGTCGCACCAGCTTTTTTTTTTTGCTTCCATTTATATGGAATACTTTTTTCCATCCCCCGACTTTTTCAGTCTGTGTGTGACTTTAGATCTGAAGTGAGCCTCTTGTAGGCAGGATATAATGGGTCTTGTTTTTTTTTTTAATCCATTTAGCTACTCTATGTCTTTTGATTGGAATACTAATCCATTTATATTTAAGGTAATTTTTGATAAGTATGTAGTTATTGCCATTTTGCTGTTTTCTGGTTGTTTTGGTAGTTCCTGTTTTGTTCTTCTTTTTTTCCTCTCGTCCCTTGTGATTTGATGACCATGTTTAGTATTATGCTTGAATTTCTTTCACTCTTCTGTGTGTGTACCTATTATAGGTTTTTGGTTTGGGGTTGTCATGAGATGTATATATATATATACATATTTTTTTTAAGTTGATGATCTCCTAAGGTCAAATGCATTCTAACCACCCTATATTTTTACTGTTCCTCCCCATGTTTGTTGTTTTTGATGACATATTTTACATATTTTTCTTTTGCATATCCATTAACTACTTATCGTGGGTATAGATGATTTTATTACTTTTGCTTTTTAACATTCCTACATAAGTGGTTCCTTATCTTGGAGAAGTGGCCTAATGTAGGAGATGTCCTATGGACCCAGCAGCACACTCCCCTCTGGTCACCGGTGTTATATGCTCTAGGGTTATATGCTCTAGGGTCCCCCCCCTCTATGGGCTATGTGGGCCCTTCTGTTGTGGCATGGCCAACTACCGTGGGTGCACTGGTAGTCAAGGCTGGCCCCCAGACTGGTTGGCTGACATTTCCTGTCTCATGTAGTGGTTGCCAGCCTGTAGCCAGGGATGGTTCCTGATGTGGCTGGCCATGTGGCCTGGGATGTTCCAGGGCTGATCTTGGCTCACTGATGGGTGAAGCTGGATCCTGGGATAGCTGGCCATGGGGTTGGGGCACCTGGAGCTGGGGTTGGCCCACCGTGATTGGGGTCATCTTTAGATTTAATTTAACCCTGAAATTCCTTATTATTCCTTCTTTAGATTCCAGAGTTGTTGTTTTTTTATTTATTCATTCAGTACATATTTAACGAACATTTACTATGTACCAGGTACTATTCTAAATGCTTTGATAAAGAATTTAAAAGTTATCACTAATTTTTTGTTGTTGTTTTATTGAGATATAATTGAAATATAATTATCGCTGTTTTCCTAAAAAAACAAAACCCAGCAGTTTTTCAGGTCAAACCCTTAACGCACTAGCATTCATATTGAAATATTTAGACATAAAATCTGGGGTTTTCATTGCAGAAAAGCTTTTGATAGTGGATTTAACTTTTTTTTTAATAGATAGGAGGTTTTTAAGATTTCTATTCATCAACTTTGGAAAGTTAACATGTTTTAGCAATTTGCTTATTTCATTCCAAATGTCATAAAGTTATTTTTTGACATAAAGGTATTAATATTTCCATTATTTCTATTTTAATGTCTGTAAGATTTATAACAATGTACACTTTTTTATTCTTGATATTTTTAATATGTTTATTCTCTTTTTTTACTTGATAAGTCTTCCTAAGATTAACCAATTTTATAAATCTTTTCAAAACCAGTTTTGGTTTTACTGATATTCTCTCTTGTGTATTTGCTCTCCATTCCATTGATGCCTACTGTTATCTTTATTATTTCTTTCCTTGTACATTCCTTTGACTTAATTTGCTATTCTTTTTTCAGCTTCTTGAGATGGAAGTTTATGTCCTTACTTTTAAGCCTTCCTTCTTTTCCAGTATCTGTATTAAAAGTATAAATTTCCCACTAAGCACTCCTCTTAGGTACATTATACAAATTTTGATATGTCATATTTTATTATCATTAAGTTCAAAATATTTTTTATTTGTCCTTTGACTCTTCTCTGGCCCATAGATTACATAGAAATGTATCGGTGAGTTTCCTGATAGTTGAGGTGGGTTTCTCATTGTCTTCTTGTTAATGATTTCTAGCTTAATTCTATTGTGGTCAAAAAGTGTACTCTGACTTTTGAAATTTCTGGAGGTTAGTAAACATTCCAAATGCAATGGAAGAGAATGTGAGTTATATCATTGTTGGGGAAAGTGTTTTATCTATGTCAATTAGGATTTAAATTCTATGAAATCTATCATATTCTATCATTAATTTACAGAAATTATAGAAATTCTACTTATATTTCATTTTAATTAAAAATGAAGCAAGCCCTTTCTATAGGCAATAAATTCTTATGTGTTTTAACATTCAGAAAGAATCATCTCATTCATCGATCACATGAGTAATTGATCTACTTTCCCATTTTCCTTATTTGAAGTATATTTTAGTTAGAGATTAACAAGGAGTAGCTATGTAGGTTTTTGTTTATTTAAATCAACTGTATTTATCTATACTTTACCTAGAATACAATTCGCACACTTTATATGATAGTTTAATAAGTTTTAGAACATTTCAATCACCTCAAAAATTTCCTTTTGTCCTTTCCTAGTCAATACCCACCCATCCCCACCCTGAGCCCCAGGTAGACACTAATTTGCTGTCACTAGCCATTATATTTCTCTTTCCTAGGGTTTCATAGAAATGGAATAATATAAGATGCACTCTTTTGTGTCTGGTTTCTTTTACTCAGCATGTTTTTGAGATTCATTCATACTGTCTTGTGTATTACTTCTTCATTCCTTTTTATTGCTGACTTAGTGTTTTATTTTTTAGATCTATTTCTCAATTTCCATTGGCTTCAGACTTCACTGCATAAAACTGTAAATCTCATATCCAGTTTAAAGGTTGTGTTTTATCTTCTTGAAAACATGCTAATCTTAATATCACATTATCAGATTAATTCTGAGCCCCCCAAACCGTAAATCCTTAAGCAATATCTTCTTCAAGTTGCAAGAGTTAAGAGTCTAAACTTTTATCTGAATTAAAACAATTGTTTGCACCTTGATACGCCAAACTTTCTATCATTTTGTAAACTCATACAGAAATTATATAATCTGTTCCCCTTATATAGACAGTGCACAACTAGTCATTTATACTTGCTAACATTCCTTAATCTGTTGGAGAATATTTCTTTTCATAGCACTGATTTTTCCATAGATATGAATATATGTATATACATATATCTGTGTGTGTGTGTATGTATGTATATATGTATATAAGTCTTATTTCAGGTGAGACACACTCTTTTGTTCCAATCATATGAGGTAAAGATGGTAGGATCATGTTTGCACATATGTGGGAAATAATTTCTGGAAGATTATACACCAAACAGTTATCAGTGTTGACCTTCAGGAAGTGACAACATGTTGAGAAATTTTTCTGTTCATAAGAAATTTTTCTGTTAGTAAGATTGTGCCTTGCGTGAACTTTTACTCTGAACATGCTTTGTTTGGGGAATTAAAAAAACTTTAAAAAATTGTTTTACTTGGGGAAAATAAAAGACTTGATTTAAACAAGAAAATGAAAATTGTCCATAAACATTTAAAACTGTTTACATACATGTGTATATATATGTCTTGTTCACCATTGTATCCTTTTGGTCTAAGAACAGTGCCTAAGAAATAATGAGAATTTGGCAAATATATATTGAATGAATGAATGGATACTATTATATAAGTTTGGATTTAATGTAAATGTGGTTTTCCTTTTCTAAATTAATGTTGTATTATAAGATTTTTATTGCAAAAATATTCTGAAAGTTTTTTGATTGGTTTTATCATATTCCATCACATGGAAGTAACAATTCTGTCGAAAGCATATAGTTGAATTCTGAGTTTTTTATCCATTTTGCCAATCTAGTTCTTTTGATTGGGGAATTTCATTCACTTACATTTAAAGTAATTACTGATAAGGATGACTGACTATTGCTATATTGTTAATTGATTCCTTGATGTCACAGCTTTTGTGTCCCTCACTTCATCCCTTACTGCCTTCCTCTGTATTTAGTTGATTTTTTGTAGTGATATGTTTTGATTTTCTTTTCGTTTCCTTTTGGGAATATTCTGTAGATAATTTCTTTGTGATTACCGTGGGGATTACATATAACATTCCAAAATATAACACTTCATTTTAAACTAATAACAACTTAACTTCATTCACATACAAAACCCTACTGTTTTCCGGTTCCCTTGCACCTTCCTATATTATGGTATTGATTTCACAAACTATATCTTTACATATTGTCTACCCATTAACATAGATTTATAATTATTTTTTATGCTTTTGTGGTTTCCATACAGTGAAAGAATAAAAAGTGAAGTTATGAACCAAAATTATAACAATACTGTTTTTATATTTGTCTTTGTATCTATCTTTATTAAAGAACTTTATACTTTTATATTTAAGTTACTCTCTAATGTCCTTTCATTTCAACTTAACTCCTTTTAGCATTTCTTGTAGGGAAAGTCTAAGGATAATGAACTCCCTCAGTGTTGGTTTTTTTTTAATCTGAGAATATCCTAATTTCTCCCTCATTTTTAAAAAACTATTTAATTTATATTGGAGTATAGCTGATTAACAATGTTGTGATAGTTTCATGTGCACAGTGAAGCAACTCAGCCATACATATTCTCCCTCATTTTTGACGGACAATTTTGCTAGATATAGAATTTTTGATTGACAGTTTTTTTTTCTTTATCACTTTAAATATATAATCTCACTGCCTTCTGGTCTTCAATCCACTGGTAATCTTATTAAGAATTTCACCTGATGAGTCACTTTTCTCTTGCTGCTTTTAAGATGCTCTCTTTGTCTTTGTCACCTGTAGTTTGATTGTGATGTCTCTCTGTGGGTGTCTGGGTTTTCCTACTTGGAGTTCATTGAGCCTCTTGTATTTGTCTCTCCATGCCTTTCCTCAAATTTGAGAAGTTTTTAGCCATTATTACTTCAGATAAGTTCTATGCTCCATTTTCTCTCTTTTTTCTCCTTCTGATAGTCCTATAATGTGTATATTGGTCTATTTGATTGTGGCCCATAAGTTTCTTAGGCTCTGTTCATTTTTCTTCTTGTATTTTTCTTTTTGTTCTTCTGACTCATTAATTTTAGATGACTTGTCTTCAAGTGTACGGATTCTTTCTTCTGCCTACTGAAGTCTGCTGTTGAGTCCCTTTGTGAAGTTTTCAATTCAGTTATTATATTTCTCAGTTCCAAAATTTCTGTTTGGATCTTTTTGTAATTTGTATCTCTTTGTTGATATTCTCATTTTGTGCATATATTATTTTCCTGATTTGCTTTAGTTCTTTGTGTTTTCCTTTAGCTTTTTCAGTGTATTTAAGACAGTCATTTAAAAACCTTTTCTAGTAACTGCAGCCTATGTCTCTTTAGGGTCAGTTCCTGGAGATTCATGTTGTTACTTTGAATAGGCTGCTTCTCTTTTTCTTTGTAGACCTTGTGATCTGTTGTTAAAAATTGCATATTTAAAACAAATAGCTTCCTCTCTCAGTCTTTGCAGCCTGGCTCCATGCAGGGAAAGACCTTCAATAATCTGCTCAGTACGAAAACTTAAGGTCTTCTCTGGCATGTGTCTTTCCTGGTCCTGTCCATGTGTTTTTTTTTGTTTTTTTTTTTTCTAGTTTTCACTGCTCTTTAACATTTTAACTTTCTTAAAAGTCTGTTTCTTCTGGGGGACTTAAATGTTCTATTCTTTCTTTGTCTGTAGTCTCTAATCCCTAGGTAACATCGGGTCTACAGTTTCCACACACTGTGACATCTGCCACTGTTTTCAGATACCTCCAATATGCCGTCATACCCATCTGAGCTCCAGGTCAGTCAAGACAGAAACCAGTGCCTAAGGCCGCCTCCAGACAAGCTAAAACGTTGCACACAAGTTTCAATCTTTTTCATCTATCCTAGGGGAGGGGCTGGGAATTGGGTGGCTTCCTCTGACTACACTGTACCACATCAGAGAGCGGGTGGTGCAGGAATAAGCAAAATCACCACAAAATTTCTTACGATTTTGTTATGACTTTTTATTGTTTGGGCATTTATTGGTTGCTGTGGATTTGTGACTCTTCTCTAAATTCCTACAAAGCCATCTTAGTCTATTGTTGTTTACTTGATGTTTTTGTGAGGGAAAAAGGCCCTGGAGCTTCCAAGACTGACTTCTTGCACCTCTAGAGGTACCTTAATTTAAAAAATAATTTCCTCAAATATTCAGGAATTAAATTATCCTCTTTTATTTTGTTGTAATGATAATAACAGTAATTTTATTGAGCACCTACTATATGCCAGACACTGTTATACACACTTGACCTTTTAAAATAATTAATTTGAACTTTACTACACTCTAGGTAGTATTATTATACCCTTTTCATAGGTGAGAAAACTGAGGCACAGAGAGTAACCTACTGTCCATGTGGAACTAAGACAGACACATGGGGAATAAAATTGTAAGTCTTCAATAAGTAACATGAAGGCTCTTCATGGTTTTATGTGACTTAAGACGAGGGGGTTACAGTAGACCCGAAGACGTTGGCTGGATCACACCTCCCCCCAACTTCTCTTGGCGCTATAAATGCTTTAAAATGGGATCTCAGACCTTGAGTTACACTCACAGCGGAATGTGACTGTGGTAGTGGATTGGCCACATTAGTGCCCCTTTCCTTTGAATCAGGAAATAACATGTAGCATATGATCCTAACCAGGAAGGCAAGAGAGGTCCAAACCCAGCCCTGTGGTGGGTGAATAATCAAGGGGATGAAGTGAAGTGGAGTTTCAGAGAGATGACAGACTTAACCCGTCGTGCAGCCAACGTCTTCACACAGACCTGTGGCCTCCAGGAGGGAGACCATCTAGCCTTGATTCTGCCTCGAGTGCCTGAGTGGTGGCTGGTGATCGTGGCCTGCATCCGAACAGGTCAGTGACCCAAGCAGACCTTTGGGCTCACCTAGAGCCAGTTTGTCCTGAAATACTAGGTGTTTTCTCTTCCCCCCAATTTTTATTCTTAACAGTCTTTCTTTTTCTCAGACTCACTCAAATATTATTTTACTCCTTCTCATCCACTCTCTCCCTTATACTCACACCCTCTCAAACACAATGTCATAATTCTCGCTCTCTCTCTCTCTCTCTCTCTCACACACACACACACTTTCTCTTACACGGTCTCAGGCATTCTTGCTTCTTTATAAGATTCATCAATTGTTAACGTTTTGCCATATTCGAGCCCTCTCTCCCAGTGAGTCATTTAAGAATCAGTTGCAGACACTGTGACACCCATAAACACCAGATAAACACTGCAGCATGCATCTGCTAAGATCCAAGACATTTCCTTCACATGACCACAGCAGAGTTATCACACAAGAAGTTTAACACTGATGCAATAGAGTTACCTGATATACATCCATCGTCAAAATTCCTCGATTGTCCCAATAATGTCCTTTATAGCATTTATTTGGTTTAAATCAAAAATCTAATGCATTGCACATAGTTGTTATATCTCCCCCATCTCCTTTAATCTAGAATGTTTCTCTACGTTCTACACTGTCTACATGATGCTGACAATTTTGAAGCGTCTAAGCCAGTTGTTTTGCAGAAGGCCCATCAAAATGTGTATTTCTGACTCCTTCTTCATGATTATCTTCAGATTAGACATTTTTAGCCCAGGCACTAGAAGGGCAACATTGTGTCTTCCTTGGTGCCTCACATTGGGGATATATAAAGTTGGTTTGCCCTAATATCATTGATATTATCACTTTAGAAAGGTAGTATCCACCTTTGTAGAGGTACCTTTTCCTTTTGTAGTTAGTAAGTAATCTGTCGTATAATATTTATGGGACTGTGTGAATATCCTGTTCCCCAACTGTCTTTCACCTTATGGTTTGACAATCCACTGATGATTCTTGACTGAATTGAATATTTTAATGGTGGTCTTTTATTAGGATTTTCTATTTATATCATTCCCTCTACATTTATTAGTTGGCATTCTTCTATAGAGATTTTCCTTTCCCTTTTAATTGCTTATCTATGCATTAATCTATATAATCAGTATGGGACTCATGGATTCTTTTTCGAATCACTTCAGTTGTTCTATAATGCATGCTCATACAACAATATGTCGTGCTCTTGGTCACATATTCTCCGTCTCATGTTTTCTCACAAATAGTTGATTAATCCGTCAAGATCAAGAATTAACAGCAGTGGCTGAGGGAGTATAGAGAAGTCATGCCATCTGTATAGTGAAGAGATGGTCCATGAGAAACCCAAGACATGACTTGAGACCTCTGGGATAAGAAGAATTAAAGAGGAGTAGAAGCAAAGGACGGAAATTCCAAGAATGGTCATAGCACATGGAAATGCTTAGAGTCAGGAGTAGCCTATACGAAGAATGGTCATCTTGAAATAGAGAATAGAGTTGTGCGAGAGAAAGATGGAGAGTGAGCAGTGCCCTCAGAGTCAGGATGGGGAGTGTGGTGTTTTCCTGGAGACAGGGTCCAGGTGTTAGTGGGGAGAAGAAATGTGGAGGGGAAAAAGTCAGTGCTCTGTGGAACTAAGCAGGCTAATAATATGGAAGGTGGGTAGTAGGAAGATTCAGGACAGGGCATCTGGTGGAGAAATTAGAATGCAATAGGGGCACACAAGACTTGAGCTAATTGTTGGTGATGGAAGATGGAAGGGAAAGTAGAAAAGTTCAAAGGACATTGCAGTTAACTGTGGGTATGACGAACGAAGGAAAGAGAGGAAATTCAAGATGACACAAGGAATGATGACAACAGATGACAAGAGATTCACGATGACAGAGAAGGAAGTGAGAGGAGAAAAATGGGGGCAGGGAGGCAGAGTCAGGGACACTGTCCTACTTGTATCTTTCCCAGATCCTGTGTAAATTTGTATGGAGAGGGACTCACCTGTCTACTGGCTAGATCCATTTAGAGTAGAAATTATTAGGGCAGGCTTTTCCAATTTTAATGTGCATAGAAATCCCTTGGAGACCTTGTTAAAATGCAGATTCTGATTCAGTAAGTTTGGGGTGGGGGGTGAGATTCTGTGTCTTAGGGGGTGTTGATGCTGTGGACCATACTTTGCATGCCAAGAAGTTAGGGGATGTCTGTGCAGATAAACCAGATCTGACAGCCAAGGATGTGAGGCTGTGAAAGAGATACCAGAACAGGCAGTTTCTTTCTCATCCCTAGGGATCGTCTTCATGCCAGGGACCACCCAGATGAAGGCCAAGGACATTCTCTACCGACTACAAGTGTCTAAAGCCAAGGGCATCGTGACCACAGATACCCTTGCCCCAGAGGTGGATTCTGTGGCTTCTGAGTGTCCTGCTCTGAAAACCAAGCTCCTGGTGTCTGACCACAGCCGTAAAGGGTGGCTGGACTTCCGATCACTGATGAGGTGAGTTTCTGGTCTGATGAATGTGCTTTCTGAGGAGTGGCAGGAGAAAGCCACTCACTTCCTAGTGCTGGTACAGAAGCAGCCAGTGGGAGGAAGCTCACCAGGTCTGAGCTTCTCTTCACAGCTATGTCACTGATTTGCTGTGCAACCTTGGGCTAGTTCCTACTCCTCTCTTGGCTGCAATTGTTTTATGTATTAAATGAGGAAATTGAACTTCTATGGCTCTCTCACGAAAATATAATCACCACTGTGCAAAGGAGATGTGTAAAGTCAGAGGGTTATTATGTTGCATGTTCCTTGTAGGTGGGGAATCTGAATATTATTTTTATGTAAATAATTAGCAACTAAAGAAGTTGAACAAAAGGTTAAGATGAATTTTTACAGTAAAACATGGTACTGAGGAAAAAATGACAGGCAGCTTTGGGAGCAAACACTTTCCATGTCCTAGGGGGTGGGTGTCTATAGGGACGCCTTGAAGGAAAAGTTAGGGAAGTGCTAAAGGTAAGAAAGACCCCTCCACCTCCAAAACTCTGATTCTGCAAGTCTTCAGGCATTTTTCATATCACACACAAACCATGCTGGATTTGTTTTCTTGAAGTAATTCCACAGTTTTTAAAGCTCTTTACTTCAACCCCCAAGGGCAAATATTACAGTGAAATCACATCTTATGCTAGATTCTAAAGTCGGAGAATTAGATTAAAATAGCTTAAACAAAGAATACTCATTAAAACTCGCCTAAATTTCCCAGACTCAGTATGGTATCATTTCTCCACAAGAGCCAGGGCTCCCTCCAGCACTGGGATTGCTTGCAGCCTCTCTGCCTGAGTACTGTAGGAAGCTTGCATTTACCATTGTAATAGGCCCGAGAAAGAGACTCTCGGCCAAGGAGAAGCTCCCCAAGAACCGAGGCCGACGGAGGGAGCTACGAATTCTACCTTCCACCTGTAGCTCATGCTAGGGCAGATGTACATGTATATATTCCTTACACTGTCGTTCTCCCTAGCTTTCTCTTTCCCACCCTTCAACACCAAGTTTATGAGGTTAAATTCCCGTGAAGCTAGTCTGTGTAAAATACAAGGTTAGCAGTGTGACTAAAAGCATAGTATATGGATCGCACTGTCTGAGTTTGAATCCTGGCTCTGCAACTTGCTGGCTATATGTCTTCAGGTAAGTTACCTAACCTCTCTGAGCCTCAGTTCCCTCATCTACAAAATGGGCATAAAAGCAGTACTTGCCTCTTAGGGTTGCTCTGAAGATTGAATGAGTTCTTATTTGTAAATCATTTAGAGCATTGTGTGGAATCATTGGAAATACTATTTCAATGTTTATTAAAGTAAAAATAATCCATCATATTTTCCCCACTTTTTAAAATGACGAAATGTCAGTCCACCTATCCAAGTCACCCATAAACTTTGTTTGGTGCCTAATACTGGGAGTTGCAAACCCCAGTTTTCTGACTCCAAGACTCATATTGCTTCTTTTGCTTCCCCAGAGGATGGAAAAACAGGAAACATGACTTCTGTCCTTTTGTATTGAATCCCTTTGCAGATCAGAATCCCCAGTTCACACCTGTATTAAGTCAAAGACCCTGGACCCAATGGCCATCTTCTTCACCAGTGGGACCACAGGCTTCCCCAAGATGGCAAAGCACAGCCATGGACTTGCTTTGCGATCCTTCTTCCCTTCATGGTAGGAGAGAGGGCACCAGCTTAGAAGCTGGGCCACAGATCTGGGGTGAAGTGTGTTTGTATATGTGTACGTGCTGGGAAAGGAACTCTTGGTGGAATTGACCCCGTGCTGTATGCTTTCTGCTCTCTTTGGTTCAGACCCCTAAGGGTATGAGAAGTATAGGCTGACAGAGGCATCTGAATGACAAAGGAGGCACATTTGGGTCCTGCCTGAGCACCTTTACAGGAGGCATGGAGGAGATGTGGGTGGAAACAGCAGGCATTCTGCAAACCACACAAATGACAAGCCCCTGTGTCCCTGTCAGTAGTTCCAGGGTTTGGTGGGGAAAGATAAAATGCTCCAGCAATGTGACCTTACGTGACAGGTCCTCTCCTCTCCTTGATTGTGGACAAATCCGGCATAGAGTTTCCCAGTCATGAACTGTTAGGGAAAAATAATACCTGGAACTAAGCCACACCAAGCCACTGCCCTAACCTGGAACAAACATAGAGGCTGAAACTGGATTAACCATTTAATCAATTTTAAACCAAACTCTTCTCCCTTCTCTCCATCCCCCAACTAGTAATATTCAAACCAGACCACGTTCTATATACTTTGTACCTTATTAACCAGACCAGGGGGACAGAGAAGGCTTTTTGTAGATAGTTGGTATCTGTGCTAATGATAACAACTGAGTAGCAAAATCCTGGAGGAATGCGGGTGGAGAGAAGGGAAGGATAGTATAGTAGTCAGAATAGTATCTGAGGCTAACTGTATTTTGGAGTTAGCAGGAAATTACTGCAGCTGAAGACGTCTGATGTCCTCTGGTGCCTGTCAGACACAGGCTGGGTTCTGGCTTTCCTGGGGTCCCTGCTTGAACCATGGACAGCGGGGTCTACAGTCTTTGTCCATCATCTGCCCCAGTTTGACCCCAAGGTCATTGTACAGGTAAGAAGACGAACCTTTCGATATCAACAAACTCCCAGAAAAAACTCATTTCGAGTTCAAAAACTGGATCCAACTGAGAAAATACTTGATTAGCAAAGAAGCCTCTTAGTATAACTCTTAGCATAATATAACCCTGGCTCTGGGTTTCTCAAAGTGTGAAGCACTGAATCAATCATCGTATCAGAATTACATCAAGAGGTAACTTTGAAGAAAACACATATTCCAAACCTTTCCCTAGACCTATGGATCAGACTTTGTGGACCTGGGAACCAGAATATACATTTTGAGAAATGAAAGCAAACAGAACAAGCTCAGGTCTCCTGGATCCTGGATCCTGGCTCTACCAGGGCCAGGTAGCTGGTGTGTGAATGTTGTATTTGTGTGGCTACTCAATTTAATGACATATTTAGAAACAAAGGCCTTGGAATATGACAGATCTAGTTTCGTATCCCATGATTGACATTTATTAGTGGTTTGCTTACCACTCTGAGCTTCAGTTTCCTTATCTGTAAAATGAGAGTCTTAATGGTTACTATTTCCACAAAATTGTTGGGAATATTAATGAGACGACATAGGAAAGGTGTGTAAAGTGCTTAGCCCTGAGACTAGCCCAGAGAGAACACTCAGTAAGTGGGATGCATACACCATGATAATAACTGAGGTCACCTGCGTGAACTCCTTCAGCATATTTCTCTTCACTTAAAAATTGTCTTTGTGTCTCCGCTCACTCCCCTGCTTTCTGTCTCAGAGGCAGACCTGCCCCTTCACCTCTCAACGTCCAACTCCCTCCCGATACCTGCTGCCGATCCTGTTCTTTTCCCTGCCCTTGTGTTTGGAGCCCCTCTCTATTAATCTTTAACTCATTAAACCTTTTCTCCTGTATTTGAAATCTGTCATTTTTCATTGACTCTACTCCCTCAGTCCATAAACATATTCAAAGTTCCTCATCCTAAGAACACCTGCCCTTCACCCTGGTACACCTCGGACCAGCCCCGTCTCTCCTCCCTTAAGGTCAGATTGCTCCACAGAACATTCTCCACTTGCTACAGCTACCGCCTGTTCCCCCAGCTCACCCCTGAACACCATAGTCATCCAAGGCTCTGCCCTCAACTTTCCCTCCCCTCTAAGCAGCTTCCTGTACTTCCATTTCTCCAGCAGGTACGTCCACTCGGGTGGCTCTCAAAACTGTCCAGTCCTCCCTCCAGGCTAGTTTCCGCCTGTTTTTCTGCTGGTTGGTTAAGTTCATCTGCTCATCCCTCCAGCACCTGAAACTGTACCTCCCACTTCTCATTCCCTGCCCCTATGTCAACATCTGCCTCTCCGTCATTATTTTCTGCCTGCATCCTGCCGGTCTCTGAGGCATAAAACTGCACAAACCACAATGAATCCACCTCTCTCCTTCCCCCACCAGGTCTAATTCTCCTTCCCCTACAAGGGGTGTCCCCACAGTCTCAGTGTATTTTAAGCTTGAATTATTTCAAAGAACTGAGTCTACAAATTTACCCCAAACCCTGCATTTGAAAGTTCAGTTGTTTAATTTACTTTACAATTATTACTTTCGTGAATTTTTAAAAATAAACTTTTTAACTTACTTGGTTTCAGTCTCTCCTATTGAAGATGGGAGATAGTGACTAAAATGAAAAATGTTAAATTAAAAATTTACCATTCAAATTCACAAAACAAAACTTTCCCTTCATTCCCTCCCTACCCATCCCCTCAACTTAGACTTTCTTGTGTTGCTCCAATAGTACCTGACACATGCCATGTACGGAATTCATGCTCGATTTAGGTATACTGAAAGAATTAACAGATGAATAAATGGGCTCTCCTAGAGGAGAGGTCAGAATTAAAATGCTAATAACAAATCTATGTTTTAAATCTTAATTGCAAAAATAAAATTTTTTCTCTCCTAACTTTCTAGACATTATTCAAATACCCTATTACCCAGTGCTTTGCTGCGCCCTCTGTATTTCGAATGATTCTGCAGCAGAATTCCACCAGGTATGGTAGATGTGGTTGCGGTTGGTAACAGGACTCTTCGGGTAGGATTTTAAGTAATCTGATGCACTGTGGTCTGACTGATTTTAGCTATGGTTCTTTGAGGATACTGTGTGTGTGTGTGGTGGGGGGTAAATGTTGGTGGTGATATTTAGCAGCTAATCTAATTGGTTCTTTAAACAGGATTCAGAGAACCAAACGAAACACTGAGTGAGCCTTGCATCATTGTGGGTTTTTACTTTTATAAACATTTTTGTTGTCAAGTAAACATACAGAAAACTATATAATATATACATTTACAGATTAATGAATTGTTGAAAATAAAACAGCTATGTAACTGCTCACCGAAGGCCCAAAAATAGGACATGGCCAGTGTCCCCAGAGACCGCCTCATGCCTCTCCATCTCCACTGAAGGAATCCACTGTCTTGGCTTTTATGGTTCATTTCCTCATTTTCCCTCATAGTTTACACAGGAAATATCCCTAGACAAATTATTCTACTTTACTTGCTTTTGAACTTCATGCAATCATACATTATTCCATAATATCTGACTTCTTTTTTCAACATTATGTTTCTAAGAACTGTCCGTGTTGTTAAATAATGCTGGAGTTAATTTTCATTGCTGTATAACATTACATTTTATGAAAGTAGCACATTTTAACTCAGTTCTATTATTGGGCATTTGGGTAGTTTTCAGTTTGGGACTATTGATGATTAATGCTGCATTGAATTTTTGAACATGTACATAAACACGTAAACACACATTGCTGTAGATCTTCTCTGGGAGAGGAATTGCTAGGTCACACTGACATTGCACCCTACTACCTTATTTTCCAAAGTTTTGAACCAAGGTATGCTCATCCTAACCAAGGTAGCAGGGTAGGAGCATTTCCATTGTTCCACATCTCTGACAATATTTGTTTTTGTCCAAGTTTTAATTTTTGCCAATCTGATGGGCATGTAGTATCACACTGTCATTTTATTTTTGCATTTCCCCGTGTTTGTGGATTAATTTTTAGCTCACCTGAAATCTGCTCTTTGAACCTTATGGTTGTTTATGTATCTTTTAGCGACTCTGAAATTGAAATGGCTACTTCAGAATCAGAGCTAACATGTTTTAGACATAAGAGACTTAAAATACCAAGGAGTTCAATTTATGAAGATAACTGAAATACAGCTTGATTTTATTCATGAACCCTCAATCTGACAGAATTATGTTTCCAACTATATTTCAAAGCTCAAATTACAGCTACTTGTTGCCACGTTCTTGAGATGGTGAACAAACCCCATACACATCCAACCAGGGCATGAATATTGCCTCTATTGGAGACTCTGCCCATTTTATGTACTTTGGATAAAGCTCAAGAAGAATGAGGAACATACCCTCAATGAAGCCAGCCCTGCTGTCCATCACTACAGGCTCTGTATATATGAGGAGAGGGTGACAAGGGATTCTGCCACCTCCCTCATCCCTACGAGCTGACTCAGCTCAGCCCCGTGCAAAGTGGTACTAAGACCCCAATCACTTCTACCCATTTCCTTCAGGGAATCCATCATTATTTTGTGATGGTTTTTGTATTATTTATGGAAATCTTCATGGGGAAAATAGATGAGAGGATTTACATCGCACAACGTACCTAGCAAACTACTGCAAATATTCACAGCAGACTTTTCTGTTCTCTCCCAAATTCCTGCTCTCAGGGCTGTTACCTGTGATCCTTCTTCTCTTTACTTACATGAATCCTGGTCTTCCTTGATGTCCCGAGCAATTCATTTCCAACCCCTAATTTGCGTTCTCCAGCCAGAAACACAAAAGGCCTTCAGTTCACATAAGCCCACTCTTCCCAGAAGGCGGTACAGTTCTATTACCATCCTAGCATATCCTTGGGGTCTTATCCCTTAGCCCTTATGGTTTATAAAAATATCCCTCTTAGCCACATAGAATGCTTAGAATGTGTTCCAAGCACACTTCTCCCTCTTGTTACATCAACATCCTTATTCAGTCCTGATCTCCCTGATTTAACCCATTAGCCTCACCACCACCACCACCTACCCCTGCCAGGTGAGTTAACAGGTACCACAGGAAATGATTCCACTTGGACTTGACCACCAGGAAAATGCCCAGAAGGCAAGTAAGAAAGCGAAGAAGCAGAAGGATGAATGATCCAGATGACAATGCTCTGAGCTCTCCCTGGGCCTGGGGCAGAGCGCCCAAGCCCAATCTGCAGAGGCTCTGTTGACATCTTGCCTTCCCCTCAGCCTCAGGTTCCCCACCCTGGAGCACTGCTGTACTGGTGGGGAGGCCCTGCTGCCCGAGGAGCAAGAGCTGTGGAGAAGACAGACAGGCGTTCTGCTCTACCAGGCCTACGGACAGTCAGAAACGGTAGGTGAAGGGTCCCTCTGGGCCAGTCAGGATGTGCTCGTCCATTGAGCCCAGCAGATGAGCTGAATCCTGCTATGAGTGTGTGCAGAGCACACAGCATTGCTCAAAGCCAGTGGGAGGCTCCAGAGCTCTAGGCTTATTTGTCCCAAATAAATTTGCAGAAAAGACAGTTGCAGCTCGTCAACTTGTCAAAAGACCCATGTGCTGAAAGCTATTGGACAAAACTTACAAAGGGGTCTAAGGGCATGGTGCCACTGTACCTGTGATAATTAGTTATAATTAAGGGAGCCCAGGAGGGGCACTGGCATAGAAGGCACTCTCCAGAGACATGGAAGCCACCACTGCAAGTCCTGTCTACTTCACCGTCCCTTCCTAGGCAGCAACCACAGGAGCAGGCCGGAGCTAGCCCCGGAAGTTCACTAGTTCATTTCTGGGTGTTTATGAGGAGAGCACACAGCTTTGATGGTGAGAAACTAGCAGGAGGAGAGATCTTCTATATACATGCCACACACACACACACGCACAGACACACACACACAGACACACACAGACACACACACACACACACACAGTGTGATCCCAAAGAGGATCACTGACCAGTCAGGTGGGCAGGGCATTCAAAGAATAATGCATGTCTTGAAGCTCAAGGACTTTATCCATGATAGTGTGGGCAGGTATCTCACTTCTAACACATTTTCAATGCATTTCCGATGCTGGACAAGAGCCACTTTCCCCTACTTCCCTATCATCCCTTTAGCTGACAGAGGTATGATTGTCTTCTCAGGGCCTGTAGCAAAATAGCCGTTATAGTTCCAACTGACATACTTTTCTGACATTACTTTGCAAATAAATGATCAGTTACTGGGTCTGCTTCCAGGATTGAGAAATGTTAAGACTCTAGGACTGTCCTTGCTGGTTCAGTTTGCATTCAGACAGGGAGGGTGAGGTTAGAACTACATGCTACACCCATGACACTAGTCCCTTTGCATCAACTATTCATAACAACAGAATACTCCCTGATACCCGGATGGTGCTTTATTTCTCCAAACGTTTTCACACCTGTCCACTCATTTCTGTGACATTTTCCACGTGCCTGTAGTGTAAGCAGTGACATTGCAGAGGGGAAAGTACTTCCTCTCTCAGGAGCTCAGACCCCAGTTCCGATCTCAGCCTTGCCAGTTATAGGCTTCGAGACTGTAGGCATATCACTGAATCTTGCAGAGTCTAGCTTCCCCATCTCCAAAATGGAAATATAATGCCAGTCTTGCCAGGTTATGATAAGGTAAAAGAAAGAAAGTATACAAAGCTCTGTCCACAGTGTCTAACCCCTATTGCAGCTATGGTTGTCACTGTTGTTTTTAGGTAGGTATTGTGTTTAGAGGCTGGGGGTGCAGACATAGATGGTACAGTCTCTATTCTCTGAATGCTCATTATCTACTGAGGGAAACAGACAAGCAGGAATACAAGTGTGGGGAAAAATACCACAGAAAGAGAATCTCCCAACTTCCTTTGATTAGGGCCTGAATGATAGCTAGTAGTAGTTGTTTACTGAATACTTGGTGTGTGCCTGGCACACACTCACAAGCACTCTGAGCGATAATGTTATAATTACCCCCATTTGACAGAGGAGGAGATCAAGGGGGATTACTTGGTACATAGCTAGTGAGTGTTGGACTCAGGATTCAAACCTTGGTCTCTCTGTGTGTAAAGCGCTTAACTTTAGGAAAGTGATAATTTAGAGAACCATTAAGAAGGAATAAGGTTCATCAGGAAGACATGGGGGTAGGGGAACAACGTGAACAATCTGAATAATCTCAGCACAGCTCTGAGAAGCAGTTGAGGCAGCTACAAGTAAATGGTTGTGAAATATACTCATGGCCCTCCCCGGCAAAGGGACACATGTCTGGCATACAGTGGACACTCCACACCCTATGTTACATGCCCACAGCCGGGCTCACTCCTCTGTTTCTTCATGGCCTCTCCCACTGGACTCTGTAGCCCCAGCACTGGGCTCAGGCCCAGTCCATGTCAGGTGCAGTGAATGTCTGCTGACTAGAGTGGGGTCGATGGCTTCTAGCTTCCCCATGAGGGCTCTTTGCACAGCATCAAATGACATCTGTAAGCAAGGATGCTGTGTTTTTGTGATCAGCCTGGACGCTTCGCCAACCCCAGTTCTCTTCTTTTGTGAACAGGGAATAAGTTGTGGCACTCTCCGGGGGATGAAGATCAAGCCAGGTTCCATGGGGAAGGCCATCCCACCCTACGACGTTCAGGTCTGGTGGTAAAGACATTGGCAGACATTAGTGCTCGGCTGGGGTTGGACCATTGTGTGACACGAGGTGACAGAACCAGTCATGCCTCCCGGTTGCCCTTCCTCTTCTCCGCCTACTTTTCCTCCAGTTTCCTGGGGAGTTTTCAGTTGAGAACTGCAATGTCCTGGGCGTGAGCGCAGCTTGCCAGGACAGCCAGAGGCCTCATGCACCGAGCCTGGGAAAGAGTACTTGCAGTAGCACAGGCAGCTCTCTCCACTGCTGGTGCCTTTAGTTTTTCCTGATCCGTGTTTCTCGCTTGAAGACACATTTGTGATGTCTATATATGCATGAAACACATAGACCCGTGGCTTGGGTTCCACCATTTGCTGATTTCAAAGACTTTTGACAGTTTTATTCTATTTTCTGACAGGGCTCCTCTACCACAACCCCCTCCCCCAACTACCCCCACTGTGTCACATGAATGAGCCAGGCAGTGTTTGGGTGGGGCAGGAGTGTTGGGGATCCCTGCAGGGTGGGATTCACAGGTCTCTTGCTCCAGATCATTGATGACAAGGGCAACATCCTGCCGCCCAACACTGAAGGAAACATTGGCATCAGGATCAAGCCCACCAGGCCCATAGGCGTCTTCGTGTGCTATGAGGTAAGGGCACCCCATCTGCCCCCACACGGCCCAAGAATCCTTGCAGGGAGCTGTGTAGGTGCCAAGGGACTGGACTCAACTCTGCATCTTGAGACTTCTTCCTTCTTCCTTTATTCACTCCAAGTCAATGAAACCTGTTCTAATTAATCTCAAAGCTCATAGTGTGTTCCCACATCCCTTTCTGTCATAACCCATCTGGCACTTATGGGCTGACTGTTGGGGTAGAAAACAGCCTGGCTTCAGAACCACCAGACTTGGGGTCCACTGATGTCTTGTGGTTAAGAATGCTGGCTTTGACTGGGTTCACATCATACCACCGCACTTACCAACAGGGTGCAAACAAATCTATTATACTCCCTGAGCCTCCAGGGGTGCTATTATCCCCACTTTAAAGAGGAAGAAACTGCCGATTGGAAGCTTAACGTGTCTTTCCCATGTCGAATAAATGGCAGGCCTAGGATTCAAAGTGGTGTGTTTTGGACCCCAAACTCTAAATGAGAAATCCAGGGACTACAGAAACCTACAATAGAGTATAAGGAAACCTGCTGTAACTCTTCATCAGACAAACCCTAGCTAGCAGTGGCCACTAAGAGGAAAACCTCAGCTTCCAAGATGGACTGTAGAAAGGTAGACAGACCCTGAAATTGATCTCAGACCCCATCTCCTTTCTACAAAGTCACAGCCACTGGTGTCACTGTTGTGCTCACACTGTGGCCTTGGGTGGGTGGGTGGGGCCCTGTCCCTCTGTGGTACTATTGTCCAGAAGCAATCATGCAAGCCTTAGCCTTAATTCTCAGTAGCACAGTGTAAAGGTTGGATAAAAGGGAAAATGAACACAGAGTAACAGGTATCTAGATCAGCAGTTCTTAATACTGCCTGCACGTTAGAATCATTTGAGGGATTCTGTTTTTTTAAATACTTGGATCCAACCACAGAGATTCTGGTTAAATTGAACTGGCATGGTCCAAAGCCATGACTTAAAAAAATTGTACATAACATATTTTATTTAGCAAAGATGTCTTGGCATATGGCCACACTGATTTCTCTCATTTCACACGTTCTCATGGCAATGAGACATGTCACTCTTCCATTGAGATTTGTGGGCTTATATTCTGTTCTTTTATTTTCTTTTTATTGAGGCATGACCTAAACCCTGCTAATTAGGGTTTGTCTGATGAAGAGTTACAGCAGGTTTCCTTATACTCTATTGTAGGTTTATATATAAATATGATATAAAATTTACCCTTTTCACCATTCCTGAGCATACCGTTCAGTAGCACTGAGTAAAATTTACAATATTGCACAACCGTCACCACCATGCATCTGCAGACAATTTCCTCCATCCCAAGAAGCAATTCTGTTCCCATTAAACAACAGCTGCCTAGTCCCCATCTCCCCGCAGCTGGTAACCTCTAATGGTACTTTTTGTCTTTAAGAACTTGCCTATTTTAGTTACCTCATATAAGTGGAATCATACAACGTTTGCCCTTTTGTGTCTGGCTTATTTCACTTAGCACCATGTTTTCAAGGTTCATCCATGTTTTAGCAAACTGTCATCTTTTGAGACTGAATAATATTCCATTGTATGTATATACCAAGTTTTGATGGACATTTGGGTTGTTTCCACCTTTTGGCCTTTGTGAATAATGCTGCTATGAACACTGATTGTGCAAGTAACTGTTTGGGTCCCTGCTTTCCCTTCTTTTGGTTATATACCCAGAAATGGAATTGCTAGATCATATGGTAATTCTGTTTAACTTTTTGAGGAATTGCCATGCATGTTTTCCACATGCACAAGGCTTTTCATTTCCTCATATCCTTACACTCACTTGCTATTTTCAGTTTATTTTTTTTTTTTATTTTTTTTTTTTTTGCGGTACGCGGGGCTCTCACTGTTGTGGCCTCTCCCGCTGCGGAGCACAGGCTCCGGACGCGCAGGCTCAGCGGCCATGGGTCGCGGGCCCAGCCGCTCCGCAGCATGTGGGATCTTCGCGGACCGGGGCACGAACCCGTGTCCCCTGCATCGGCAGGCAGACTCTCAACCACTGCGCCACCAGGGAAGCCCCTTTCAGTTTATTTTTAATAATGGCCATTCTAATGGGTTTGAAGTGGTAACTCATTGTGGTTTTGATTGACATTTCTCTAATGACTAGCATCTTTTCATGTTCATATTGGCCATTTGTATATCTTCGGAGAATTGTCTATTCAAGTTCTTTGCCCATTTTTAATTGGGTTGTTCATTTTTCTGTTGTTGTTGTTTCTAAGTTGTAAGAGTTCTTTATGTAGGCTGGATATTAATACCGTATCAGATATGCAGATTATATGCTTTGCAAATATTTTCTCCCATTCAGTGGGTTGTCTTTTCACTTTCTTGATAGTATCCTATGACATACAAAGTTTTTAAATTTGGTGAACATTTTATGTATTCAATATTTGTCTTCTATTTCCTGTGCTTTTGATATCATATTCAATAAATCATTGTGAAATCCAAGGCAAGATTTTCCTCTGTGTTTTCTTCCAAGAGTTTTATAAGCTCAGCTCTTACATTTAAGTTTTTGATCCATTTTGAATTAATTTTTGTGTATGATATAAGGTAACTTCATTCTTTCGCATGTGGACATCCAAGGTTCCAAGCACCATTTGTTAAAAAGACTGTCTTTCCCACTGAATAGTCTTGGCACCCTTGCCTAAAATTAATTGACAGTATATGTGAGGGTTACTTTTTGGGTTCTCTATGCTCTTCAAGTGGTCTGTATGTCTCTTTTTATGAACGTATCACATTGTTTTGTTTGCTATAGCTTTGAAGTAAGTTTCTGAAATCAGGAGTTTAAGTCCTCCAACTTTTTTCTCCTTTCTAAAGGTTGTGTTTGCATTTTGGGATCCCTTGAGATTTTATGTGAATTTTAGGATGGGTTTTTCTATGTCTGAAAAAACACCATTGAAATTTTTATAGGGATTGCATTGAATCTGTAGATAATGTTGGGTAGCATTGTCACCTTAATATTGTCTCAAATCAATGAATATGGGATGCTTTTCCATTTATTTATGTCTTCTTTCTCTTTTTCAGCAGTGATTTTTAATCTTCAGTGTACAAGTCTTTCACCTTCTATACTAAATTTATCCTTAGTATTGTATTCTTATTGATGTTTTCTTAATTTTCTTTTTGGATTGTTAATTGTTAAAGTATAGAACTGCACCTTAAGTTTTGTGCATTGATTTTCTTTCCTATAACTTTGCTGAATTCCTTTATTAGCTCTAACAATTTGTGTGTGTGAGAGAAAGTTTTTTAGGGTTTTGTACATGTAAGATCATGTTATCTGTGAACAGATCTAGTTTTAATTCTGTTTCATTTTGGTGCCTCATTTCTTTTTCTTGCCTAATTGATCTGGGTAAACTTCCAATACTTTGTTGAGTAGAAATGGTGAGATCAGGCCCTCCTGTCTTGTTCCTGATCTTAAGAGAAAATCTTTCAGTCTTTTACCAGTGAGAATGATGTTAGCTAAGCTTTTTTGCCCACACACTTAACTTTTCCGAAGATATCTTTATATGGATTTGACACATGTCTAGAGTCTTTTCATTTTAACCTGTAGGAATCCCTTTACCATATCTGCTAGGGCATGTCTAGTGGTAATGAACTCCCTCAGCTTTTATCTGAAAATATCTTAATTTCTCCCATTTTTAAGGAGCGTTTTGAAGGCAGGATAGAGAAGTCTTGACAGATAGGTTTTTTTCTTTCAACACTTTAAATATGTAATCCCACCACTTCTGGCCTTCAAGGTTTCCTGTGAGAATCAGCTGATAATCTTACTGAGGATCCTTGTATGTGATGAGTCACTTCTCTTGCTGTTTTCAAGATTCTATTTGGCTTCCAATATTGTGATTTTTATGTATCCTGGTGTGGGTCTCTTGGGATTATCTTATTGGATTTCTTTGAACTTCTTGTATTTGTAAATTCATGTGTTTCATTACATTTGAGAAGATTTTGCCCCTATATCTTCAAATACTATTCCTGTCCCTTTCTCTGTCTCATTTCCTCCTCTCATAATGGACATGTTTGTCTGCTCGATGGTGTCATGCAAGTCCATTAGGCGCTGTTTGCTTTTCTTCAATTTTTTTCCTGTTTGCTCCTCAGACCCAATAACTTCTATTGTTCTGTCTTCAACTCTCTGATTCTTTCTTATTCCTATTTTAAACTGCTGCCAAACACTTCAGTGATTTTTCTGTTTTAGTTATTGCCCTTTTCTAGAACGTCTGTTTGGTGCCTTTCCATAATTTCCATCTCTTTGTTGATATTCTCATTTTGTCCACATGTCACTTTTCTGACTTCTTGTAGTGCTTTGTCCATTTCTTCCTTTACCTCTGTGACCACATTTAACAAGCTTGATTTAAACTGTTTGTCTAGTAAGTCTTATGTCTGGGCTTCCTCAGGGATGGTTTCTGTCAATTAATTTCATTCCTTTGAATGAGGCATGATTTTTAAAACATATTTATTTATTTTATTTATTTATTTTTTACTTTTGGCTGTGTCGGGTCTTAGTTGCGATACACAGGATCATTGTTGTGGCATGCGGGATCTTTTGTTGCAGCATGTGAGCTTCTCTCTAGTTGTGGTGTGTGGATTTTCTCTCTCTAGTTGTGGCGCATAGGCTCCAGAGTGTGTGGGCTCTGTAGTTTGCAGCATGCGGGCTGCCTAGTTGAGGCAAACGTACTCAGTAGTTGTGGTTCGTGGGCTTAGTTGCCCCACGGCATGTGGGATCTTAGTTCCCCGACCAAGGATCGAACCCGTTTCTCCTGCATTGGAAGGTGGATTCTTTACTACTGGACCACCAGGGAAGTCCTGAGGCATGATTTCTGTTTCATTGTATGTCTTGTAATTTTTAGTTGAATATTGGGCCTCTCACTATTACAATGTGGTAACTCTGGAAATCAGATTCTCCTGCTTCCCTGGGGGTTGGGGTGTCTGGGGTTTTGTTGTTGTTCTTGTTTTGTTTTGTTGACCGTTGAAGCCTATAACAGTATGTTTGTTTTGAGACGTTTCCAAACTCTTCTTGCAACGACAATTATTGGCCATGTGTGATCACACTGAAGTTTCTGATCATTTAACTCATGTTCAGCTAATGTTTTGACAGAGATTTTCTTGAGTGTCAAGATGTCAAACAAACAAAAATACCAATAACAACAAAAAGGAGAGAACAACCAATGTACAAGTTAGGTCTGTGCTGGGCTACTCCTTCACCACTTAGCTCCGCTTGCTCTGAGCCTAGAGATCAGTCTGAGGTGAAACCTTAAGGTCTTCTTAGGACTCTTGTGAGCACACGTCTTGCTCAGGTATGCGCGTGGTTTTCTAAATACCGCCATGTGCACAGCTGTCTTGAATATCCTAATTTCTTGAAAGAATCTCACCCCAGCTTCTCCTCCAGACCTTGATGATCTATTGTATATCTCCACCCATAATTTCTTACCTCAGGCATCTTTCAGTTTTGTAGTCTTCCAGGTAGCTCCTATGAACAGTTCCTATTGCTCTTCCCACTTATATTCTGAGTTACATGAACTGCCTGCCTTGCACCAGTCCTCCAATTATCCTGAGACAGGTTAAAACAGGTGTGTACAATAATTTGCAAATGAGATCTTCTCTGCTCTCTCTGGTTGGAGCAGGGGAACTGGGAACTGGGCTGCCATCTGCTCAAGACCAAAACTGCCATGCAGGAGAAAGGCTGGAGCAAGGGTGAATAAAATGTCACAAAACTTTGTACCATTTTTAAGATGGCTTTTTCTTGATTGGGTATTTATAAGGTTGTTTTAAGCCTTTGACTCTTTCCCAGATGTTGTACATAGTCAATTCAACTTCTTGTACATTTTTTGTGGTTTTTTGGGGGAAATGAGACCTTAAATCTTCCTCATTTGCCATGTTTTCTTGACATCACCCACCAGTAGCACTTTTTAAAAGTAGTCAAGGTGAAGAACTCAATTTGGTGCCTCTGTAGACTCTGACCCTCTCTGTGTGGTAGATGTGATACTATTCTCCTACCATTCAGGAGCTCTTCAATGGCTCTGAGATCTACTTCCAAGAAGTTCAGGCCCGGAGAGACAAAGGAATTCCTTCCTTGAGTGTTGGAGTCCCATCTGCAAGGTTCCAATCTCTGACCCTACCTCAGATGATTGACATCAAGAAATATCATTTCCTTCAGGGAAGACATGTCCACAGGGATGTGTCAGGTCAACTGTATCAGAGTACACTGAGACAGACAGCAGTTCAAATGGTACATGAATTGGGGGTGGGACTTTTTCTGTACCCTTTGATGTGGTGTCTCCTAAATTTCAGTCATTCAAGTCCACGTCAACTATTTTCTGCCACATCCATGCACCATGTATATTATTACTTACATTATTTTTCCCTTTAAATCAAATTATTACTTTAAAGCATTTGTTTAAAACAGAATTTGATCTGGTATCTCAAGTGGAAAACAGTATCTCTTCCCAGAAACAGGAGGCAATTATAACCGTAACTATAACACACACAAAACATTTTCTTAAATTCTAGCTAACTTCTATTTTCACTAAAAGTTCTGAAATGGTGTAATAACTCTAAATGGAAAGTTACCTTTAAAACTGTGTAAAAATTAAAAATTAAAGGCAAAAAAAGCTCTGAAATGGAAACTTATCTTACTCTTGGTAGTTCCAGAGCTTTTAAAAATATGTCCGAGAATCTCAATATAATCAGACCAATTGGATGGGACTGTAAAATGATGTAATTTAATGTTTAAAGATTTCTTTTCTGAAACCTCTTAAAATTATTCCATGTTCCAGAAGAAGATAAATCCCAATACAGTGCTTAGTGGTCACATGCATAGGCTGTAAATTCAAATGCCAACCCTCCCTCTGCCCAGCTGAGTGAGTTTGAGTGAGTTATTGTGCCTCCTTGAACATCAGTTTCCTCTTCTGTAAAATGGGCTAAAAAATGCCAGCCTCACACAAATCTGTAAGGTTCACAGCAGCTTTATGCATAATAGTTAAAAATGAAACTACCCAGACGCCCTTCAGTGGGTGAGTGGTTAAACTGTGTCTCATCCGTAACGTGAGATACTGTTCAGCAATAAATATGACCAAACTATTGATGAAGACAGCAATGTGGATGGATCCCCAGAGAATGATACTGAGTTTTAAAAAAGAGCCAGTCCCAAAGGTTATATACTATATAATTCCATTTATGTTACATTATTAAAATGACAAAATTATAAAAATGCTGAATAGGTTAGTCATTGCCAAGGGGTTAGGTATGGGAAGGGGGGTGGAAGAAGGGAGAGGAGAGAGGTGGATGTGGTTATAAAAGCAACGTGAGAGATCCTGGTGATGATGGGACTATTCTGTACCTTGACTGTGGTGGTAGATACATGGACCTACACACTTGATAAAATGGCATAGAACTAGATACACTCACACACACACATGAGTACAAGTAAAAAACTGGGGAAACCTGAATAAGATTGGTGGATGGTATCAATGTCAATATCCTGGTTATGATATAGAACTATATTTTCTCAAGATGTTACCATTGGGAGAAACTAGGTAAAGGGTACATGAGATCTCTCTGTATTATTTCTTATAACTGCATGCAAATATACAATTATCTTAAAAGTTTAATGAATACCAACTTCATAGGCTTTCTGTGAGGCTCAAGTAAGGTAATATTTTGGGAAGAAAATTCATTCAGCAAACATTTATTGACATCTCCCATCTGTCCAGCCACTGTAAATGCAGAGCTTATAACAGGGAATAAAATAGAGTTATGCTCTAGGGGTAATTTTATTTTACTGGAGTGGCACACAAAAGTGAGTTGTTATTTCTAAAAATTGTTCTGGGAACATCCCTGGTAGCACAGTGGTTGAGAGTCCGCCTGCCAATGCAGGGGACACGGGTTCAATCCCTGGTACAGGAAGATCCCTCATGCCGTGGAGCAGCTAAGCCTGTGTCCCACAACTACTGAGCCTGCACTCTAGAGCCCGTGAGCCACAACTACCGAGCCCACATGCTGCCACTACTGAAGCTTGCACACCTAGAGCCCATGCTCCGCAACAAGAGAAGCCGCCGCAATGAGAAGCCCGTGAACCGCAATGAAGAGTATCCCCACTCGCCGCAACTAGAGAAAGCCAGCGTGCAGCAACGAAGACCCAACGCAGCCAAAAATAAATAAATAAATGAAATAAATAAAAAAATATTGTTCTTAAAATTGGTTGAACATTGTTCACTAATCGACCACGGGCATGCATTGAGTGCTTGCATGTAATGAAAGTAGACTCAGAGAGATTATAAAAAATGCCCAGGTGCCAGGTAGAGCCAGAAGCAGGATTCAAACCCAGATCCGAGCTCATTGTTGTAGCTCATCATCTCTATAAACTCACTGTTTTTGACAAAGGAGTGTCGTTGTCTTTGCAGAGTAACCCGGTGAAGACAGCCGAAGTGGAGTGTGGGGACTTTTACAACAGTGGGGACAGAGCAACTATTGATGCAGAAGGCTACTTCTGGTTCCTGGGGAGAGCTGATGATGTCATCAATGCCTCCGGGTAGGTGTGGCTGACGCTGAACCAGAAGGTACCACCCTCACGAGCCTGGTGGGAGGTAGCATGCCCAGACATTCCTTCATGCCTTGGTGATGGACTCTCACCCTAACTCTGAACCAAAGTAAGATATCATGCAAGTTAGAGGCACTGGGAAGGAAAACTTGACTTTGGGCCCTATTTGTTGAGGGAGCTTACTCTGTGTGCTCCTGTAATGAACCACGTGTCACAGAAGCACATAACAACAACAAAAACAATAATAAAATTGACCTTTCTGGAATACGTATTATGTGACCGTACTCTCTGTAGAGCTTTATACGAACCACCTCCCAATGCTGTAAGGTAGATGTGATTATGCCCATTTTATTTTATTTTATTTTATTTTGTGGGGGGAGGGTATGTGTGTGGAGGCCCCAAGTGCGCGGCATGCAGGATCTCAGTTCCCCGAGCGGGGATTGAACCCGTGCTCCCTGCAGTGGGAGCACGTAGCCCTAACCACTGGATGGCCAGGGAATTCCCATGATTATGCCCATTTTACATGAGCAAATGGAGTCAGTGACCAGTGAAAAACTTTGCCTGAAGTTTCAAAGACAGTACATGGTGCAGCCCAGATTTGAACAAAGGCGGTCTGACTCCAAGTCTGTTGTTCCTAACTCTTACATGATTTATAAAGAAAAAAAATGACACGTTACACTAGAATAACATGTTTTCTTGGGAATTTCAGGAAAATTGAGTTTGTTGCTTTTAATTTCTAAAACCAGTGCTGATATAGTGAGGAACAGGCTGTAAAATTTGTACAAATGTTTAAGCTAAGGAGTTTTCATGCCAGGGGAAGCTGCTTGAGCTTGAGCCAAGCCCCAGAGCTCTGGGAGGATGAAGCATTCACCTCCTCTCTCACCTGGGGGGCACCTGAGCCTTGTATTTCTTAGCATGGAACGTTCAGGACTTCACATTTCAGTCCCATTACACAGGCCCTGGCGCCCTGTGACAGATACCCTCCGTGCCAAGGGAAGATGTGTCTCTCCAAAAGATGCGATCTGAGGGCCTGGGTCACCCTCGCCCGGGAATTGGCTCAGAAGGAACCATTGGTCCTGCAGGTACCGCATTGGGCCGGCAGAAGTGGAGAACGCCCTGGCAGAGCACCCAGCGGTGGCTGAGTCCGCTGTGGTGAGCAGCCCGGACCCGATTCGAGGGGAGGTGAGGAACGGGACGTGGAGGTCATCGTGGCTGGGCGTGGGGCTGGGAAGGCAGGTGAGGGGAAAACTTCCCGGCCATACCTACCCAGCCTTGGACCTAGGGTGAAGCGAGGGCATGGTTGATGTGCATGTGCAGTTACACGATGTGGTCAGCAGGGGGCACTGTGGCCTCATCTGTGACTGAAACGATGCTGATAGTGAATGCTGCTGCTGCTGCCATCTAGCAGTTAATCAGCTCTTACTGGGTGTCAGCTCATTTATCCCTCACAGAACACAATGAATTAAGGACTCTTTTAATACCTTTTTGCAGAGAAGGAAACAGAGGCATAAAGAGGTTAAATAACTTGCCTGGATTACACAGCTAATAAGTGGTGGGAAATTGAGCACTCTGGCTCCAGAGCATGCATCCTTGATTCAACAAGTGTTTATTGAACACCTTCTATGTACAATCCGTGAGAAGTTAAATGAGGACATAAATAATAATAGGAAACTAATAAATTACCAACGTTATTAAATGCCCACAAGGTCTTAACTATTCTTAAATGCCCACAGAACTCTACCTAAAATAATAGTGAAAATGGTGATGTTAACAATGATAGGAATACAAATACATTTAAACAGGCTTCACGGGTTTTTTTTTTTTGGTTTTTGGTGTTTTTTTGGCGGTACGCAGGCCTCTCACTGCCGTGGCCTCACCCGTTGCGGAGCACAGGCTCCAGACGCGCAGGCTCAGCGGCCATGGCTCACGGGCCCAGCCGCTCCGCGGCATGTGGGATCCTCCCGTAAGAGGGCACGAACCTATGTCCCCTGCACCGGCAGGCGGACTCTCAACCACTGCACCACCAGGGAAGCCCTGGCTTCACGTTTTATGTGTATTATCTCATGGAATCTTTACGTGAACCTGATGAGGAATAAACCTGTCCTCTCCCCATTTCGTAGAGAAGGAGATCGAGATTAAGATAGGTTAAGTAATATTCCAAGGCAAAGAGTGGAAATTGGAAGCGTTGAGATTTGAACCCGGGATTTCCAAAGGCTCTGCTGTCAGTTTGTTTTCCCATTAATTTAGTAAACATTTACTCTTTATTTTTAAATTTCTATTTATTTATTTATTGGTCGCGCAGTGTGGCATGGCACGCAGGATCTTAGTTCCCTGACTAGGGATCGAACCCGCGGCCCCTGTGGTGAGAGTGCAGAGTCTTAACCACTGGACCTCCAGGGAAGTCCCAGGCATTTACTCCTTAAACTATACTTTGGTTGTCACTCGCCCTGAGCCTCCACTCTGCTTCTTCACTGCAGGTAGTGAAGGCTTTCATTGTCCTGACCCCAAGCTTCCTGTCCCATGATCGAGACCAGCTCACCAAGGAGCTGCAGCAGCATGTGAAGTCAGTGACAGCCCCGTACAAGTACCCAAGGAAGGTGAGCGAGAGCAGATGGATGGGGTCTGGTCCCTGTGAGTGGTTCTGGGGGCTCCACTGCCTCAAGTCTCATACAGTGTCTGGGGTGAAGCCTAAGAGGCCAAGAGCACTAATATTTTTCTCTGCAGAAGAAGCATTTCAGCTTAGGGGTGTGAGGGAGCCCACTGAATCGGATGGAACCTTGATCCTGTGTCAGGAACTCATCCTTTGCTGGAGTGTCAGCCTAAAGAAAAAAATCAGACAATTGCCCAAGGATATCCAGGAAGGTTATTTATAATCTTTCAAAATTTGAAAAAGACACCCAAACCAGCAATTTCCAAGCTATTAAAAAACATTCTGTCGTGAGAAATAGATTCTGTATTGCAACCCAACACCCATATACATACATAGCAAACAACAAAGAACAAAATGATATTTACCCTAACAGCATGTAATACATTCTGATATTTTTTGTTCAACTTCGTTTGTTTTAAATGCTGTGCACAAGCTATAAAACTGTGCAGCAATAGAGAAATGATGAAATTACTCATGGAATTTAATATTATTCTGTAATTTAAACTGATGATGCAGATTTTTAACATAAAATATCATAATAATATATTATTGAGATAAAAAAGCAGGCTAAGAAATAACATACGTAGTGCTATCTGATATGTTTAAAAACAAGTTAAAATTTCCTTCTTTTGTAGTAATACTTTGCTGCATTGTCTGAATGTTTACAATCAATACATATTATAAAGCTATATAGCTAACATTTATCGAGCATTTACTGTGTGTACCAGGCCCTGGACTCAATGCTTTACATGCATTATTATTTCATTTAATCCTCTCCACAACCTGAGATAATCATCCCAGTCTACAGAGAGGAAACTGAGGCTTAGAGACTCAAAGTAAGTTGCCTGAGATTAGAGTAAATAGAAGCTGGAATTCAACCCCATGTGTATCTGACAACAGAGTTCATGCTGCTAACATTAGCATCTGATGCTTTTTCGAGAGTAGAGTAGAGGATGCGCACCAGTCAGGAAGGACTACATGTTACTGTGGGTAACAAACAGTCCGAAAGTTGCAGTGGATTATAACAAGGACGGTGTCTTTCTTGCTCACGCCACTTGTCCACCATAGCTTTCCCGGAGCCTTTGCTCCACATCCCCTCATCCTGGGACCAGGATAAAGGAGCAGCCACCATGTAGGTACCTCCCAGAGCACTAGAAGAGATGGACAGAGGGGTGGCCTGTCTCAATGACTCCCACCTTTTCTGTTAAATGTGGCACACTTCACTCCTTCTCATATTTCACTGGTCAAAGTACATCAAAGGGCTGCATCCAACTTCAGGAGGTCAGAGGAGAATCTGACATAAATGGTGGACCCCATTAAGGCCCCCACATGGCGCCAGCCTGTCTGGGGGACTGTGAGAGGGCAAAGGAGGAGAGCTGAGGGTTGATAGAAAATGACGGGGGGACTTAGTCAGAATGTGTTTGCTTTATCCTCAACCAGGTGGAGTTTGTCTCAGAGCTGCCCAAAACCATCACTGGCAAGATAAAAAGAAGTGAACTCCGGAAGAAGGAGTTTGGTCAGATGTAATTGGCAGTAAACTCAGAAACCACTGTGTGATGTTGGCCAAATGCCTGGCGGCCTCAGGTTCCTCACGATGGTGAGGGTGAGGAGAGGAACGCTGAGAGAGTTGACTTGAAAGAGAGCCAGGAGTGTCAACATTCCGGCATTTTTGTTCTTTTAAATTAAGATCAATCACTATCCTTCCTCCAAGTTCCCTGTTCCTTTCAGATTGCCCAGCTGAGCGCTCAGAATGGGGCTGAAGCAAATTAAATACTGACTCAGCATCCACAGTGAGTCTGTTGTGCGTTTATTCTGGGAAAGATCCAGTGCTAAATGCTGTCCCTCGTAATTCCCCCAACCCCCATCAGAGACTGCCCCAGGGCCTGATTCTCCCTCCTGGTTCCGGAGACTCTGTGACCCAGTCGACGACCAGGACATAGAGGTCTAGGAGGAACAGTCCATGTGGCCCCCGGGGTCTGCTCCTGCCTGGCTTGCCTCTGCCCAACTGGGGGTGAGGCGGGAGGCAGGGCAAGTGTGGTGTCTGGGGAATGGAGAAGAGGGGAGGGCAGCCCAGCCTGGTGACGACACTTGCCTGCCACACCATCCCTCACCTGCACCCTCCAGTGGACCCACTGCCTCTCGTCCCACCAATAATGCTGCTGCTGTTGCTGCTTGCAGGTCCCAGCCTGGACCAGTGCAGGTGAGTGAGTACCTGCCCTCTGGGGGCCCAGGAACCCTGCAGGACTCGTCCAGCCCTTCCCAGGGACCCAGGAGTCCTCCCCAGACACCTCTCCTTATACTGTGTAATGCCCTCTGCCATCCAGAGCCCTCTGACCCCCCTGGCCTTGGTCCTGTGAACTAACCCTTCACTCCATCCATCCTTCTGGCCTGAGATGGAACCACCAGAGGCTGGAAGGAGCAGAGGCAGAAGAGGCTGAGCCTGGGGGTGAGAGAAGCGCATATTGTCTCCTTCTCACCCATTCCTGGGGGCGCGATCACTGAGAGGGAGATCCCCTCTGCAGCTGCCCTCTTCTGAGGTGCACAGATACACACACTCACAGGGTAATATACAGACATCACAAACACAGAGACGCACAGGTAAAGAATCACCCCCAGCCTCACCTGGGGACTCAGGTGTTGGGCTCATGGGCAGCTCACACACAGACCAACGCAGGCAAGGACACCCTGGGGGGAACACACACACATACACACACAAGTACACATACTCAGGGCCATGTGAGACAGCCCCCCAGGGCAGACCCACACACACCCCAAGGAGGCGCACACACGCACACACACACACACACACACACACATGTAGGCAGAGACATAGACACAGAACACAGCCACATACACACAGGCACAAAAAGAAGACAAACACACAGATACAATCAGGAACACCCAAAGGGACAGCAACTTCACACACAGCACAGTCACACACATATAAACACAGACACAACTCCACGGACCCATATGCCCTGAGACACACACACACACGGATTTGCCCAACCAACGTACATTCATTCAGTGACAAAGGTGCAGACACAAATGCGTACAGAGAAAAACAGAGACACTCAATGTCTCAGTGCTGTGCAGTGGGAAATTCACGTTCACAATCGAGATGCTCACAGACACAGAAACTCAGACACACAGGTTCATACATGCAGACTTATACAACCACAGTCACACACACACATGCTCCCAGACAGTTCTGGCACTCCAATGGATACCTCCACAGGCAGTCGGGGTGAACAGACCCTGGCATTGAGGTAGAAGGTAGACGGGCTCCAGGCTCAGCAGCTGGAGCTTGTCTCCTGCTGACATTTCAAGGAAAAGATAAAGGCAGGAGCAGAGAGAAGCTCAGCTCTGCCTGAGTAAAAAGATAAGACTACCACATTTTTCATTCTTGAGGTCAAGGAGACCTCCTGCACTACACATGCACAAAACGGTTCCTCAGGGGTCAGGAAATGGAGGGGGCGCTAGCCCATAATATGTCCTGCCAACCTCTCAGAGACTCTCACGCTGGAATCTATCTTGGCTAAAAGATGCCTGTGCACATTGGGTAGGACCCTGAGTCAGACCAAATATGGGCACAAAGCAAGATGAATCAAGGTGATTGGCTAGAGGGAACCCGGAGAACTGCAGCCATATAAGCAATTCAAGCCACCCCAAAAGCATGACTCTCTCTCTCTCTGAGCCCATCTGTGTGTCTTTCCGCATGGACTTTTCTTCTAAAAAACGCTTTATCTGCTTCACTAACTTCTGTCTCTTTGCTGAATTCTTTCTTCAAAGAAGACAAGGACTGAGGTCCTGTTTCAATCCCACCGGCCCTCGTGGTCTAGTGGTTGGGATTCAGCACTTTCACCGCCACAGCCTGGGTTTGATTCCCGGTCAGGGAACTGAGATCCTGCTTCAAGCCACCATACCCTCGAGATCAGCATGACCTACCCCACCTAGGCTGTCATGGAAGGGGGTGTTTTCCTGGCTCCGAACCCAGTGCTAGGCACCTGTCCCATTGAGGGCCTCCCAGAGGGCTGTGCTTATGCTCTGAGACACCAGAGAATGGCCAAGGTAGGGTGGCTCTGGGGACAGGGCACAGGGGAAGGACTGGGCTATGACAGCATGCACTTAACGTGGGGGTGTTGCATGGGGCCTAGCAGATCCCAAGGTCAAGCGAGGGAAAAAAGTGTGCCTCCCCAGGACCCGAGCTGTGTGTCAGAGTGGGCTGTGCCCTCTCCCACAATAACAACAGTGACAGTAAAGACATCATCAGGACCATTGTATGATAATATTATCATCACCACAGCAATGACTGACCATCAGCCCGAGGTGGAGGAGTGAGGTGTGACCATGGTCGCCTGGTTTGCTTCATCTTCTGAGCAGGGCTGACCCTGAGCAAAGGCAAAAATTCTCTCTGGCCCCTTCTCTCTCTGGAGGCCTCAGCTCCAGCTTCTTCCCCTCCCAACATTCCCCCCACTCCCACCCAGACCCAAGTCCCCCCTGACCCTTTTCTCAGCCTGGGTACAACACCTCTCCCTGACTCTCCATCTGTGCAATGGGGATAGAGATGGTATGGGCCATAAGAAGATGCCTGCAAAGTACAGTGCTTAACACAGGCCAGTAACAGGAGGGGCCTTTAAAGCCTTCACAGCTTCTAAGGTGCCGGTTCTGGGAGGACAGTCACCCCTGGGAGATGGTGAAGCTGATGGGCACAGGCGCTCAGCACATGGCCTCCCTTTGTCCTCATGACAGTCTTTGGACACAGGACTGGACATTTCCATCTTAGGGAGGAAACCCACCCAGCGTCACACCGCTGGTAAGCAGCACAGCTGGGTCTCAAGCCCAAGGCTCCTGGCCCTGCCTTCAGGGGCCACGGAGGGCTCCTCCCCTGGATGCGAGGCTGAACCCGCTTTGGGGATGCTTCGTCTGCTGCACGAATGGTCTCACCCTTTCCAGGCCCCTTAACTCTGTTCACTTCTCCTTCTTTCCCTCATCCCTGCTTGAGCTGTAACCAGGGTGACCCTGGCACCGTTCATGGAAGTCCCCAGTCCCTTACAGGCTGCGTCTGCCTCCCATTCACTTCGCGGCTAGTCTGACTTCCACCCCTTCTGTGCCTAGTCTGTCTCTTTATAACCACACAGCCCAAACGTGGGACTCTGTAGGCAGGCAACTGCATCTAAACAGATTTCAACACTATTGTTTAGTTATCCCTGTTTTTTGTTTTTGTTTTGCTTGTTTTTTTTAATCATTTCTTTGTATTTATGGTAAAAGACCTTGATTTTCCATTATAGCAGTAATAGAATGTTTCCTGTTTACAGTAAGTTTCCATAATAATAAAATCTATGGGGTTTAAAGCAATGATTTTAAAGCTGTCATGGGCCTGAATGAGCTGGGAAACCACTGTGTCAATCACACATAAAAGCACCTTTAGGAAGTTCACCTCAGGACAGGGCCCAGAAGAGACCATCACCAGTGGGCTTTGTCTAACTACCCGGGTCCCTGGGCCCCAGCCCACCTGCTTGGCTCTCCCCACCCAGCACTCCTGGTACTGCCAAACTGTTTGGGTGCTGTCCTCAGATCCCCCAGAAAGGAAGCTGGTGAACTTTCTCCATTGAAATTCTCAATTTCTGGAGGTCCCTGGCAATCAATAATGAGAGTCAGACTGGATTTTTTCCCCCCTGTTTAGGTTCATAAGCTAAAGCCCATGCTAACAGGTGATGTATCTAGCCCTGTTTCAGGTGTTAAAATGTCTACGCTAATTACGGATGATTTTGAGACCATACCCATACCATCTGTATGGTCACACAAAGTGGAATTCGCAAGCCAGAAGGAAACCTATTTTATTACCATATCATCATGACCACGTAATGCAGTTCAACTGTAACATCTTTCCTTCGGGTTTTCTTCTTTGCTCATATTTTATTTGTAAGTGTACTTCTCAATTTCCAAACATGGGAAATTCTAGTTAGCTTTTCATCAGGACTCTTCTAGCACAATTGCATTACCAAAAATCATGCTCTGTGTGATTTCATTCCTCTGAAATATGTTGTAATTTGCTTTGTGGCCAAAATAAATAAGGTTAATTTTTGTAATTATACTATATGTGCCTGAAATTAATGTTTCCTCTGCAGTTGTTATGTGATATTGAGGGATATATGGATATAGCTATATGATTAAAATGGTTTGCTAGTAAGATCTTCTACACTTTACAGGTGCTCTGTGGTGCTCATTGTATGACTTGTTGAGGGAGAGGTGTGAAAACCTCCCACTCTGCTTGTGTATTTGATTATTCTTGTATCTCTGTCATCAAATCGATTTCGGCCACTGCCCATGGGAAATCGTGGGAGTTCTCAAAGGAAGGAAGAAGCGTCCAGAAGTGGGGGACAGGGGACCTGGGTTCAGGAGGACGAGAAAACCTAAGGTCTGAGAAGTTTCCAGAGAGGACCCGGGGTTGGATGGCGAGCGATGAGGCAGCAGGTAGGGGAGCTACGTTCTAAAAATGGTCACGTGGGTGGTGGTGTCCACTGTGATGGACCTGGGGCAAAGGCAGGGGATTTGTTGAGACAGTGTATAAAGCATCTGCATTGCTATGGCATTGTCGAAATAGGAGAAGACTCGGAGGAACTGCAGATAGGGGCTGGATGGAGGGGTGAATCTGGATGAAATAAGGATTTTTTTTTTCCCAGCAACATATATATTTATCTTAGTAATTGGAGGCAAGAAATGTAAGTTGGCAGGATGTTTTTTCTATTTCATCTTTGGTGATGACACAACTAGTTGAAGTGATTGAGCTTTCTAAGAATGGTATTCATAGATGGGAGAGAATTTAGAAGTCATCTTATTGCTCTTTGGGCCTCTCACCGCCGTGGCCTCTCCCGCCGCGGAGCACAGGCTCCGGACGCGCAGGCCCAGCGGCCATGGCTCACCGGCCCAGCCGCTCCGCGGCATGTGGGATCCTCCTGGACCGGGGCACGAACCTGTGTCCCCTGCATCGGCAGGCGGACTCTCAACCACTGCGCCACCAGGGAAGCCCTCTTCTTCATTTTTGAAAACACTTTAAATAGGAATCCCATTGAAATAATGTTTCTTACGTTTAAAATTCTACTAACTAAAATTTGCTTTTTTTAGGCATAAAAGTAAAGATTAAAAGTCAATTACAGATAATATGTGTCTGCTGCTAGAACATTGAGATAATTCAGTTTTACTGGGTTTTCCTACTAATCTTAGAAATTATTTTATCTCTTTTTAGTTAATTTACAGCAAATATCAGAGAAGATCAATAATTTGGTGAAGGAAAACACAGAGCTTGTAGAAAATATATCCACTTTGGAACAGATGGTATCTTTGTCCTTTGTTATTTTTCATGATTTCACCTTCAATTCCTTCCACCTCTGGGAGTTCGGTTATTTTGCTCTCTTTTCATTCATACTACTGTCCTATTTCATATGTTCCATAAAGAGTCCAGATTCAAAGCAAGCTCCACAGACGTAAAGCACTGTTCTCTGTATTTGTGGAAGGAGTCACACACGAGAAGATAGTATTTATAACTCTGGTTCCTTTTGTACATATTTGCATAGGTGAATGACTCAAAGAAACATCTTCAAGAAACCACTAGACAGAATAAGATGCTCTTTGACGAAGCACTTAAATTTAAGGTAAAAATCCCTTCTCTGCCTAGATTACATTCTGAAAACAGAAGTAAGAATAATGAGTAATTATTATTGATTCAATATATTTTGTTGAAGGATAATATCAAAACAATTGAGAGGGCTAATGAATATCTGAATGACATCCTTCAAAGTACTTGTGCTAGGCTGCAATCTGTGAGGGGTCAGAATGTCAAGAATCCGGACTTGGTAAGAGTTTGGCTGCTAAGTTTACCATAGTTTGGCTTTTGAGGCTTTTGTACATTGGGTGAATTGAATGCTCCACCTCCTCTTGCTGTTTGCCACAGTAGAGTGTGGGAGTCTGGGAGTTGAATCTCCTTCTGAACAATGATCTGGAATTTCATGTACTCACACCTCCATGACTTTTTCTATTTCAGAGACTAGGAAGTATGTTCTGTTTTCACTATGTAGGGAGTTTTCCCACCATTCGGCACTGCCCTCCAAGATAAATAGACAATCCCAGGAAATATATGAGGTGAAGGAAGATATCTAGCCAAGTTGTACAGCCCATACCGCTCTTTATGCTGAACAGAGAATTTTCAACGTGAATTTGGGAAAGTTTTCTATCTTTATTTATTTAAAAAAATTTTTAACATCTTTATTGGAGTATAATTGCTTTACAATGGTGTGTTAGTTTCTGCTTTACAACAAAATGAATCAGTTATACATATACATATGTTCCCATATCTCTTCCCTCTTGCGTCTCCCTCCCTCCCACCCTCCCTATCCCACCCCTCTAGGTGTTCACAGAGCACCGAGCTGATCTCCCTGTGCTATGAAGCTGCTTCCCACTAGCTATCTACCTTACGTTTGTTAGTGTATATATGTCCATGCCTCTCTCTCGCTTTGTCACAGCTTACCCTTCCCCCTCCCCATATCCTCAAGTCCATTCTCTAGTAGGTCTGTGTCTTTATTCCTGTCTTACCCCTAGGTTCTTCATGACATTTTTTTCCCTTAAATTCCATATATATATGTTCGCATACGGTATTTGTCTCTCTCTTTCTGACTTACATCACTCTGTATGACAGGCTCTAGGTCCATCCACCTCACTACAAATAACTCAATTTTGTTTCTTTTCATGGCTGAGTAATATTCCATTGTATATATGTGCCACATCTTCTTTATCCATTCATCTGATGATGGACACTTAGGTTGTTTCCATCTCTGGGCTATTGTAAATTGAGCTGCAATGAACATTTTGGTACATGACTCTTTTTGAATTATGGTTTTCTCAGGGTATATGCCCAGTAGTGGGATTGCTGGGTCATATGGTAGTTCTATTTGTAGTATTTTAAGGAACCTCCATACTGTTCTCCACAGTGGCTGTATCAATTTACATTCCCACCAACAGTGCAAGAGGGTTCCCTTTTCTCCACACCCTCTCCAGCATTTATTGTTTCTAGATTTTTTGATGATGGCCATTCTGACTGGTGTGAGATGATATCTCATTGTAGTTTTGATCTGCATTTCTCTCATGATTAGTGATGTTGAGCATTCTTTCATGTGTTTATTGGCAGTCTGTATATCTTCTTTGCAGAAATGTCTATTTAGGTCTTCTGCCCATTTTTGGATTGGATTGTTTGTTTTTTTGTTATTAAGCTGCATGAGCTGCTTGTAAATTTTGGAGATTAATCCTTTGTCAGTTGCTTCATTTGCAAATATTTTCTCCCATTCTGAGGGTTGTCTTTTGGTCTTGTTTATGGTTTCCTTTGCTGTGCAAAAGCTTTGAAGTTTCATTAGGTCCAATCTGTTTATTTTTGTTTTTATTTCCATTTCTCTAGGAGGTGGGTCAAAAAGGGTCTTGCTGTGATTTATGTCATAGAGTGTCCTGCCTATGTTTTCCTCTAAGAGTTTGATATTTTCTGGCCTTACAAGTAGGTCTTTAATCCATTTTGAGCTTATTTTTGTGTATGGTGTTAGGGAGTGATTTAATCTCATACTTTTACATGTACCTGTCCAGTTTTCCCAGCACCACTTATGAAGAGGCTGTCCTTTCTCCACTGTACATTCCTGCCTCCTTTATCAAAGATAAGGTAACCATACATGTGTTTATCTCTGGGTTTATCTCTGGGCTTTTTATCCTGTTCCATTGATCTAGCTTTCTGTTTTTGTGCCGTACCACACTGTCTTGATTACTGTAGCTTTGTAGTAAGTCTGAAGTCAGGGATCCTGATTCCTCCAGCTCCGTTTTTCGTTCTCAAGATTGCTTTGGCTATTCAGGGTCTTCTGTGTTTCCATACAAATTGTGAAATTTTTTGTTCTAGTTCTGTGAAAAATGCCAGTGGTAGTTTGATAGGGATTGCATTGAATCTGTAGATTGCTTTGGGTAGTAGAGTCATTTTCACAATGTTGATTCTTCCAATCCAAGAACATGGTATATCTCTCCATCTATTTGTATCATGTTTAATTTCTTTCATCAGTGTCTTATAATTTTCTGCATACAGGTCTTTTGTCTCCTTAGGTAGGTTTATTCCTAGATATTTTATTCTTTTTGTTGCAATGGTAAATGGGAGTGTTTTCTTGATTTCACTTTTAGGTTTTTCATCATTAGTGTATAGGAATGCCAGAGATTTCTGTGCATTAATTTTGTATCCTGCTACTTTACCAAATACATTGTTTAGCTCTAGTAGTTTTCCGGTAGAATCTTTAGGATTCTCTATGTATAGTATCATGTCATCTGCAAACAGTGACAGCTTCACCTCTTCTTTTCTGATTTGGATTCCTTTTATTTTCTTTTCTTCTCTGATTGCTGTGGCTAAAACTTCCAAAACTATGTTGAATAAGAGTGGTGAGAGTGGGCAACCTTGTCTTGTTCCTGATCTTAGTGGAAATGCTTTCAATTTTTCACCATTGAGGACGATGTTGGCTATGGGTTTCTCATATATGGCCTTTATTATGTTGAGGAAAGTTCCCTCTATGCCTACTTTCTGCAGGGTTTTTATCATAAATGGGTGTTGAATTTTGTTGAAAGCTTTCTCTGCATCTATTGAGATGATCATATGGTTTTTCTCCTTCAATTTTTTAATATGGTGTATCATGTTGATTGATTTGCATATATTGAAGAATCCTTGCATTCCTGGAATCAACCCCACTTGATCATGGTGTATGATCAGTTTAATGTGCTGTTGGATTCTGTTTGCTAGTATTTTGTTGAGGATTTTTGCCTCTATGTTCATCAGTGATATTGGCCTGTAGTTTTCTTTCTTTGTGACATCCTTGTCTGGTTTTGGTATCAGGGTGATGGTGGCCTCGTAGAGTGAGTTTGGGAGTGTTCCTCCCTCTGCTGTATTTTGGAAGAGTTTGAGAAGGATACATGTTAGCTCTTCTCTAAATGATAGAATTCGCCTGTGAAGCCAGGTGGTCCTGGGCTTTTGTTTGTTGGAAGATTTTTGTTGTTGTTGTTGTTGGAAGATTTTTAATCACAGTTTCAATTTCAGTGCTTGTGATTGGTCTGTTCATATTTTCTATTTCTTCCTGATTCAGTCTTGGCAGGTTGTGCATTTCTAAGAATTTGTCCATTTCTTCCAGGTTGTCCATTTTATTGGCATAGAGTTGCTTGTAGTAATCTCTCATGATCTTTTGTATTTCTGCAGTGTCTGTTGTTACTTCTCCTTTTTCATTTCTAATTCTACTGATTTGAGTCTTCTCCCTTTTTTTCTTGATGTGTCTGGCTAATGGTTTATCAATTTTGTTTATCTTCTCAAAGAACCATCTTTTAGTTTTATTGATCTTTGCTATCGTTTCCTTCATTTCTTTTTCATTTATTTCTGATCTGATTTTTATGATTTCTTTCCTTCTGCTAACTTTGGGTTTTTTTTTTTTGTTCTTCTTTCTATAATTGCTTTAGGTGCAAGGTTAGGTTGTTTTTTCAAGATGTTTCCTGTTTCTTAAGGTAGGACTGTATTGCTATAAACTTCCCTCTTAGAACTGCTTTTGCTGCATCCCATAGATTTTGCGTTGTCGTGTCTCCATTGTCACTTGTTTCTAGGTATTTTTTAATTTCCTCTTTGATTTCTTCAGTGATCACTTCGTTATTAAGTAGTGTATTGTTTATCCTCCATGTGTTTGTATTTTTTACAGATCTTTTCCTGTAATTGATATCTAGTCTCATAGCGTTGTGGTCGGAAAAGATACTTGATACAATTTCAATTTTCTTAAATTTACCAAGGCTTGATTTGTGACCCAAGATATGATCTATCCTGGAGAATGTTCCATGAGCACTAGAGAAAAATGTGTATTCTGTTGTTTTTGGATGGAATGTCCTATAAATATCAATTAAGTCCATCTTGTTTAATGTATCATTTAAAGCTTGTGTTTCCTTATTTATTTTCATTTTGGATGATCTGTCCATTGGTGAAAGTGGGGTGTTAAAGTCCCCTACTATGAATGTGTTACTGTCGATTTTTCCTTTTATGGCTGTTAGTATTTGCCTTATGTATTGAGGTGCTCCTATGTTGGGTGCATAAATATTTACAATTGTTATATCTTCTTCTTGGATTGATCCCTTGATCATTACGTAGTGTCCTTCTTTGTCTCTTTTAATAGTCTTTATTTTAAAGTCTATTTTGTCTGATATGAGAATTGCTACTCCAGCTTTCTTTTGGTTTCCATTTGCATGGAATATCTTTTTCCATCCCCTTACTTTCAGTCTGTATGTGTCTCTAGGTCTGAAGTGTGTCTCTTGTAGACAGCAAATATATGGGTCTTGTTTTTGTATCCATTCAGCCAATCTGTGTCTTTTGATGGGAGCATTTAGTCCATTTACATTTAAGGTAATTATCGATATGTATGTTCCTATTCCCATTTTCTTAATTGTTTTGGGTTCGTTATTGTAGGTCTTTTCCTTCTCTTGTGTTTCTTGCCTAGAGAAGTTCCTTTAGCAGTTGTTGTAGAGCTGGTTTGGTGGTGCTGAACTCTCTCAGCTTTTGCTTGTCTGTAAAGGTTTTAATTTCTCCATCAAATCTGAATGAGATCCTTGCTGGGTAGAGTAATCTTGCTTGCAGGTTTTTCTCCTTCATCACTTTAAATATGTCCTGCCAGTCCCTTCTGGCTTGCAGAGTTTCTGCTGAAAGATCAGCTGTTAACCTTATGGGGATTCCATTGTGTGTTATTTGTTGTTTTTCCCTTGCTGCTTTTAATATTTTTTCTTTGTATTTAATTTTTGACAGTTTGGTTAGTGTCTTGGCATATTTCTCCTTGGATTTATCCTGTATGGGACTCTCTGTGCTTCCTGGACTTGATTAACTATTTCCTTCCCCATATTAGGGAAGTTTTCAACTACAATCTCTTCAAATATTTTCTCAGTCCCTTTCTTTTTCTCTTCTTCTTCTGGAACCCCTATAATTCGAATGTTGGTGCATTTAATGTTGTCCCAGAGGTCTCTGAGACTGTCCTCAGTTCTTTTCATTCTTTTTTCTTTATTCTGCTCTGCAGTAGTTATTTTCACTATTTTATCTTCCAGGTCACTTATCTGTTCTTCTGCCTCAGTTATTCTGCTATTGATCCCATCTAGAGTATTTTTCATTTCATTTATTGTGTTGTTCATCATTGTTTGTTTCATCTTTAGTTCTTCTAGGTCCTGGTTAAATGTTTCTTGCATTTTGTCTATTCTATTTCCAAGATTTTGGATCATCTTTACTATCATTATTCTGAATTGTTTTTCAGGTAGAGTGTCTATTTCCGCTTCATTTGTTAGGTCTGGTGGGTTTTTATGTTGCTCCTTCGTCTGCTGTATGTTTTTCTGTCTTCTCATTTTGCTTATCTTACTGTGTTTGGGGTCTCCTTTTTGCAGGCTGCAGGTTCGTAGTTCCCGCTGTTTTTGGTGTCTGTCCCCAGTGGCTAAGGTTGGTTCAGTGGGTTGTGTAGGCTTCCTGGTGGAGGGTACTAGTGCCTGTGTTCTGGTGGATGAGGCTGGATCTTGTCTTTCTGGTGCGCAGGTCCACGTCTGGTGGTGTGTTTTGGGGTGTCTGTGGACTTATTATGATTTTAGGCAGCCTCTCTGCTAATGGGTGGGGCTGTGTTCCTGTCTTGCTAGCTGTTTGGCATAGGATGTCCAGCACTGTAGCTTGCTGGTCGTTGAGTGAAGCTGGGTGCTGGTGTTGAGATGGAGATCTCTGGGAGATTTTTGCCGTTTGATATTATGTGGAGCTGGGAAGTCTCTTGTGGACCAGTGTCCTGAAGTTGGCTCTCCCACCTCAGAGGAACAGCACTGACTCCTGGCTGCAGCACCAAGAACCTTTCATCCACACGGCTCCTTAATTTGGGATGATTCGTTGTCTATTCATGTATTCCACAGATGCAGGGTACATCAAGTTGATTGTGGAGCTTTAATCCGCTGCTTCTGAGGCTGCTGGGAGAGATTTCCCTTTCTCTTCTTTGTTCTCACAGCTCCCAGGGGCTCAGGTTTGGATTTGGCCCCGCCTCTGCGTGTAGGTCGCGGGAGGGCGTCTGTTCTTCGCTCAGACAGGACGGGGTTAAAGGAGTCGCTGATTCGGGGGCTCTGGCTCACTCAGGCCGAGGGGAGGGAGGGGCACGGAGGGCGGGGCGGGCCTGCGGCCGCAGAGGCCGGAGTGACGTTGCACCAGCCTGAGGCGCGCTGCGTGACGTTGCACCAGCCTGAGGCGCGCTGCGTGACGTTGCACCAGCCTGAGGCGCGCCGTGCGTCCTCCAGGGGACGTTGTCCCTGGATCCCGGGACCGTGGCAGTGGCGGGCTGCACAGGCTCCCCGGAAGGGGGTGTGGAGAGTGACCTGTGCTCGCACTCAGGCTTCTTGGTCGCGGCAGCAGCGGCCTTAGCGTCTCATGCCCGTCTCTGGGGTCTGCGCTTTTAGCCGCGGCTCGCGCCCGTCTCTGGAGCTCCTTTAAGCAGCGCTCTTAATCCCCTCTCCTCGCGCACTAGGAAACAAAGAGGGAGGAAAAAGTCTCTTGCCTCTTCGGCAGGTCAAGACTTTTCCCCGGACTCCCTCCCGGCCAGCTGTGACGCACTAAGCCCCTGCAGGCTGTGTTCGCGCCGCCAACCCCAGTCCTCTCCCTGCGCTCCGACTGAAGCCCGAGCCTCAGCTCCCAGCCTCGCCCGCCCCGGCAGGTGAGCAGACAAGCTTCTCGGGCTGGTGAGTGCTGGTCGGCCCTGATCCTCTGCGCGGGAATCTCTCCGCTTTGTCCCCTGCACCCCTGTTGCTGTGCTCTCTCCGCGGCTCCGAAGCTTTCCCCCTGCACCACCCGCAGTGTCCGCCCGCGAAGGGGCTTCCTAGTGTATGGTAACCTTTCCTCCTTCACAGCTCCTTCCCACTGGTGCAGGTCCCGTCTCTATCCTTTTGTCTCTGTTTATTCTTTTTTCTTTTGCCCTGCCCAGGTACGTGGTTTTTTTTTTTTTTTTTTTTTGCCATTTGGGAGGTCTGAGGTCTTCTGCCAGCGTTCAGTAGGTGTTCTGTAGGAGTTGTTCCACGTGTAGATGTATTTCTGGTGTATCTGTGGGGAGGAAGGTGATCTCCGTGCCTTACTCTTCCGCCATCTTCCTGGAAGCCTCTCGGGAAAGTTTTCTTTATATTCCATCAAGAACACCCACTTTTTTTGTGTGTGTGGCGGTACGCTGGCCTCTCACTGTTGTGGCCTCTCCCGTTGCGGAGCGCAGGCTCCAGACACGCAGGCTCAGCGGCCATGGCTCACGGGCCCAGCCGCTCCGCGGCATGTGGGATCTTCCTGGCCTGGGGCACAAGCCCCCGTCCCCTGCATCGGCAGGCGGACTCCCAACCACTACGCCACCAGGGAAGCCCAAGAACACCCACTTTTGAGCTGTTTGACATGAACTATTTTCCACCTTTGCTTTCCCCTTGTCATCCAGTCATCTCTTCCATTATGCAGTGAGCAAGATATTTGTTGAAGCTACGAAATATTTGTGCCTTAATGTCTTTCTTTGTTCTGCATTTCTTTATGGGCTTGATATTTTTCCTGGGCCCAACCTGGATCAACTACTATCACATGAAACTTAGGGGTCACCGTGGGATATGTTTGGTTGATGTTACACCTTTTGAGCATATCACCCAGTGTTTCCATTGAAATCTCAGTGCAGTTGTTGTTTCTATCCTATGTGCAGATATTGGAAAAAGAAAAATCTACAGAGGACTTGAAAGGTGCTATTTCAATGAACACCTCAGGAATTTTGGAGGTAAGCTACCTATATTTGCTGCAGGATTTCCATTGTACACATTAGCTTTTGCAAGGAACAACTTTTTCATGTCTTAGGAGGTTAAAATGATGATATCTACTTGGCATTTTTTTTCTTGGGAATTAAGTCATCAATGAGAATGTTTTGCTTTAGGTTGAAATTGCCCTCAATGAAGCTTGTGTCAATCATGCAGAAGTGAAACCTGAAGAACCGCATGAACAGGAGAATGTTCAGCTCAACATCAGGAAGGAACAGGTAACAAGTTTTACTCCCATAGACTGTTTAAATCAGAGAACTGAAAATCATTACTTCCTTTTCAATTTTTAAAAAACTTTTATTCTATATTGGAGTATAGTTGATTTAAAATGTTGTGTTAGTTTCAGGTGTACAGCAAAGTGATTCAGTTATACATATACATATATCTATTCTTTTTCAGATTCTTTTCCCATATAGGTAATTACAGAATACTGAGTAGATTTCCCTGTGCTATACAGTAGGTCCTTGTTGATTATTTATTTTATATATAGTAGTGTGTATATATTTAACCCCAAACTCCTAATTTAGCCCTCCCCACCCCTCACCTTTCCCCTTTGGTAATCATAAGTTTGTCTTCTATGTCTGTGATTCTGTTTTTGGTTTATAAATAAGTTCATATGTATCATTCTTTTAGGTTCAACATGTAAGCAATATCATATGATATTTGTCTTTCTCTATCTGACTTACTTCACTTAGTACAATAATCTCTAGGTCCATCCATGTGGCTGAAAATGGCATTATTTAATTCTTTTTTATGGTTGAGTAATATTCCATTGTATACGTGTATCACCTCTTCTTTATCCATTCATCTGTCAGTGGGCATTTAGGTTGCTTCCTTGTCCTGGCTATTGTAAATAGTGCTGCAATGAACATTGGGGTGCATGTATCTTTTCAAATTATGGTTCTCTCTGGAGGGGATTGCTGGATCATATGGTAGCTCTATTTTTAGTTTTTTAAGGAACCTCCATACTGTTCTCCACAGTGGCTGTACCAATTTACATCCCCACCAACAGGGTAGGTTCCCTTTCTTCCACACCCTCTCTCCAGCATTTATTGTTTGTAGACTTTTTGATGATGGCCATTCTGACCAGTGTGAGGTGATACCTCATTGTAGATTTTATCTGCATTTCTCTAAGAATTAGCAACATTGAGCATCTTTTCATGTGCTTTTTGGCCATCTGTAGGTCTTCTTTGGAGAAATGTCTATTTAGCTCTTTCTCCATTTTTTTGATTGGGTTTTTTTTTTGATATTGAGTTGTATGAGCTGTTTATATATTTTGGAGATTAATCCATTGTTGGTTGCATTGTTTGCAAATATTTTCTCCCATTATGTAGGTTGTCTTTTCATTTTGTTTATGGTTTCCTTTGCTGTGCAAAAGCTTTTAAGTTTAGTTAGGTCTGAATTGTTTATTTTTGTTTTTATTTTCATTACTCTAGGAGGTGGATTGAAAAAGGTATTGCTGTGATTTATGTCAAAGAGTGTTCTGCCTATGTTTTCCTCTAAGAGTTTGTAGCATCTGGTCTTACATTTAGGTCTTTAATCCATTTTGAGTTTATTTTTGTGTATGGTGTTAGAGAACGTTCTAATTTCATTCTTTTACATTTAGCTGTCCAGTTTTCCCAGCCCTACTTATTGATGAGGCTGTCTTTTCTCCATTGTATACTCTTGTTTCCTTTGTCATAGATTAGTTGACCATAAGTGTGTGGGTTTAATCTCTGGATTTTCTGTCCTGTTCCATGGATCTATATTTCTATTTTTGTGCCAGTACCATACTCTTTTGATGATTGCAGATTTGTAGTACAGTCTGAAGTTCAGGGAACCTGATTCCTCCAGCTCCGTTTTTCTTTCTCAAGATTGCATTGGTTATTCAGAGTCTTTTGTGTTTCCATACAAATTGTAAAATTTTTTTCTACTTCTGTGAAAAATGCCATTGGTAATTTGATATATATTGCATTGAATCTGTAGATTTCTTTGGGTAGTATGGTCATTTTGGCAACATTGATTCTTCCAGTCCTAGAACATGGTATATCTTTCCATCTGTTCATGTCATCTTCAATTTCTTTCATCTGCATCTTTTAGTTTTTGGAGTGCAGTTGTTTTGCCTCCTTAGGTAGGCTTATTGCTAGGTATTTGATTCTTTCTGATGTGATTGTAAATGGGATTGTTTCCTTAATTTCTCTTTCTGATCTTTCATTTGTCAGTGTATAGAAATGCAACAGATTTCTGCATGTTAATTTTGTATCTTGCAACTTTACCAAATTCATTGATGAGCTCTAGTAGTTTTCTGGTGGTATCTTTAGGATTTTCTATATATAGTATCATGTCATCTACAGACAGTGACAATTTTACTTCTTCCTTTCCAATTTGGATTCCATTTATTTCTTTTTCTTCTCTGATTGCTGTGGCTAGGACTTCCAAAACTATGTTGAATAAAAGTGGCGAGAGTGGACGTCCTTGTCTTTTTCCTGACCTTAGAGGAAATGCTTTCAGCTTTTCACCATTGAGTATGATGTTAGCTGTGGGTTTGTCATGTATGGCCTTTTTTATGTTGAGGTAGATTCCCTCTGTGCCTGCTTTCTGGAGAGTTGGTATCATAAATGGATGGGTGTTGAAAGCTTTTTCTGAATCTATTGACATGATCATATGATTTTTATTCTTTAATTTGTTAATGTGGTGTATCATTCTGATTGATTTGTGTATACTGAAGAATCTTTACACCCTTGGGATAAATCCCACTTGATCATGGTGTATGACCTTTTTAATGTATTGTTGGATTCTGTTTGCTAGTATTTTGTTCAGGACTTTTGCGTCTGTGTTCATCAGTGATATTGGCCTGTAAATTTCTTTTTGTTGTTGTTGTATCTTTCTCTGGTTTTGGTTTCAGGGTGATGGTGAACTGAAACCAAACTGAAACCAAACTGAACTGAATGTGCTTGGGAGTGTTCCTTCATCTGCAAATTTTTGGAAAAGTTTCAGAGTGATAGGCATTAACTCTTCTCTAAATGTTTGATAGAATTTGCCTGTGAAGCCATCTGGTTCTGGACTTTTGTTTGTTGGGAGTTTTTTAATCACAGTTTCAATTTCAATACTTGTGATTGCTCTTCATATTTTCTATTTCTTCCTGGTTTAGTCTTGGGAGATTGTACCTAAGAATTTGTCCCTTTCTTCTAGGTTGTCCATTTTATTGCTGTAGAGTTGCTTGTGCAATAGTAGTCTCTTATGATCTTTTGTATTCTGTGGTGTCAGGCATAACTTGTTTTTTTTTCTTTTCATTTCTAACCTTATTGATTTGAGCCCTCTCCCTTTTTTCCTTAATGAATTTGGCCAAAAGTTTATCAATTTTGTTTATCTTTTCAAAGAACCAGCTTTTAGTTTCATAGACCTTTTCTATTGTTTTCTTCGTCTCTATTGCATTCATTTCTGCTCTGATCCTTATGATTTCTTTCCTTCTATTAACATTGGGTTTTGTTTCTTCTCCTTTCTCTAGTTGCTTTAGGCATAAGGTTAGGTTTTTTATTTGAGCTTTTTCTTGTTTCCTGAAGCAAGACTGTATTACAATAAACTTCCTTCTTAGAACTGCTTTTGCTGTGTCCCATAGGTTTTGGATCACCTTGTTTTCATTTTCATTTGTCTCTAGCTATTTTTTTATTCCATCTTTGATTTATTCAATGACCCATTGGTTGTTTAGTAGCATATTGTTTAGATTCCACATGCTTGTTTATTCCAGTTTTTTTTTTTCTTGTAGTAGATTTCAAATCTCATAGCATTGTGGTCCGAAAAGATGCTTGTTATGATTTCAATGTTCTTAAGTTTACCAAGGCATGCATTATGGCCTGCATGTGATCTATCTTAGAGAATGCTCCATGTGCACCTGAAAAGAATGTGTATTCTGCTGTTTTCAGTTGGAACACTCTGTAAATATTAATTAAGTCCATCTGGGTTAATGTGTCCTTTAAGGCCTGTGTTTCCTTATTGACTTTCTGTCTTGATGATCTGTCCATTGATGTAAGTGGGGTGTTCATGTCCCCCACAATTATTGTGTTACTGTTGATGTCCCTGGTCCATCACAGTGGACACCTGAACACCCTTCCTCTACGTGCTGCCCAATTGTGCACCATCCAACCCCAAGTCCTCTCTGGAACCTTCCCTGACCTTAGGTTTTCTTGTCCTCCTGAACCCAGGTCCCCTGTCCCCCACTTCTGGACTCTTCTTCCTTCCTTGGAGAACTCCCAAGATTTCCCATGGGCAGTGGCTGAAATCGATTTGATGACAGAGATACAAGAATAATCAAATACACAAGCAGAGTGGGAGGTTTTCACACCTCTCCCTCAACAAGTCATACAATGAGCACCACAGAGCACCTGTAAAGTGTAGAAGATCTTACTAGCAAACCATTTTAATCATATAGCTATATCCATATATCCCTCAATATCACATAACAACTGCAGAGGAAACATTAATTTCAGGCACATATAGTATAATTACAAAAATTAACCTTATTTATTTTGGCCACAAAGCAAATTACAACATATTTCAGAGGAATGAAATCACACAGAGCATGATTTTTGGTAATGCAATTGTGCTAGAAGAGTCCTGATGAAAAGCTAACTAGAATTTCCCATGTTTGGAAATTGAGAAGTACACTTACAAATAAAATATGAGCAAAGAAGAAAACCCGAAGGAAAGATGTTACAGTTGAACTGCATTACGTGGTCATGATGATATGGTAATAAAATAGGTTTCCTTCTGGCTTGTGAATTCCACTCTGTGTGACCATACAGATGGTATGGGTATGGTCTCAAAATCATCCCTAATTAATGTAGACATTTTAACACCTGAAACAGGGCTAGATACATCACCTGTTAGCATGGGCTTTAGCTTATGAACCTAAACAGGGGGGAAAAAATCCAGTCTGACTCTCATTATTGATTGCCAGGGACCTCCAGAAATTGAGAATTTCAGTGGAGAAAGTTCACCAGCTTCTCTTCCGGGGGATCTGAGGACAGCACCCAATCAGCTTGGCAGTACCAGGAGTGCTGGGTGGGGAGAGCCAAGCAGGTGGGCTGGGGCCCAGGGACCCAGGTAGTTAGACAAAGCCCACTGGTGATGGTCTCTTCTGGGCCCTGTCCTGAGGTGAACTTCCTAAAGGTGCTTTTATGTGTGATTGACACAGTGGTTTCCCAGCTCATTCAGGCCCATGACAGCTTTAAAGTCATTGCTTTAAACCCCATAGATTTTATTATTATGGAAACTTACTGTAAACAGGAAACGTTCTATTACTGCTATAATGGAAAATCAATGTCTTTTACCATAAATACAAAGAAATGATTAAAAAAAGAAACCAAGCAAAACAAAAACAAAAAACAGGGATAACTAAACAATAGTGTTGAAATCTGTTTAGATGCAGTTGCCTGCCTACAGAGTCCCACGTTTGGGCTGTGTGGTTTTAAAGAGACAGACTAGGCACAGAAGGGGTGGAAGTCAGACTAGCCGCGAAGTGAATGGGAGGCACACGCAGCCTGTAAGGGACTGGGGACTTCCATGAACGGTGCCAGGGTCACCCTGGTTACAGCTCAAGCAGGGATGAGGGAAAGAAGGAGAAGTGAACAGAGTTAAGGGGCCTGGAAAGGGTGAACCATTCGTGCAGCAGACGAAGCATCCCCAAAGCGGGTTCAGCCTCGCATCCAGGGGAGGAGCCCTCCGTGGCCCCTGAAGGCAGGGCCAGGAGCCTTGGGCTTGAGACCCAGCTGTGCTGCTTACCAGCGGTGTGACCCTGGGTGGGTTTCCTCCCTAAGATGGAAATGTCCAGTCCTGTGTCCAAAGACTGTCATGAGGACAAAGGGAGGCCATGTGCTGAGCGCCTGTGCCCATCAGCTTCACCATCTCCCAGGGGTGACTGTCCTCCCAGAACCGGCACCTTAGAAGCTGTGAAGGCTTTAAAGGCCCCTCCTGTTAGCAGCCTGTGCTAAGCACTGTACTCTGCAGGCATCTTCTTATGGCCCATACCATCTCTATCCCCATTGCACAGATGGAGAGTCAGGGAGAGGTGTTGTACCCAGGCTGAGAAAAGGGTCAGGGGGGACTTGGGTCTGGGTGGGAGTGGGGGGAATGTTGGGAGAGGAAGAAGCTGGAGCTGAGGCCTCCAGAGAGAGAAGAGGCCAGAGAGAATCTTTGCCTTTGCTCAGGGTCAGCCCTGCTCAGAAGATGAAGCAAACCAGGCGACCATGGTCACACCTCACTCCTCCACCTCGGGCTGATGGTCAGTCATTGCTGTGGTGATGACAATATTATCATACAATGGTCCTGATGATGTCTTTACTGTCACTGTTGTTATTGTGGGAGAGGGCACAGCTCACTCTGACACACAGCACGGGTCCTGGGGAGGCACACTTTTTTCCCTCGCTTGACCTTGGGATCTGCTAGGCCCCATGCAACACCCCCACGTTAAGTGCATGCTGTCATAGCCCAGTCCTTCCCCTGTGCCCTGTTCCCAGAGCCACCCTACCCTGGCCATTCTCTGGTGTCTCAGAGCATAAGCACAGCCCTCTGGGAGGCCCTCAATGGGACAGGTGCCTAGCACTGGGTTCAGAGCCAGGAAAACACCCGCTTCCATGACAGCCTAGGTGGGGTAGGTCATGCTAATCTCGAGGGTATGGCGGCTTGAAGCAGGATCTCAGTTCCCTGACCGGGAATCAAACCCAGGCTGTGGCGGTGAAAGTGCTGAATCCCAACCACTAGACCACGAGGGCCGGTGGGATTGAAACAGGACCTCAGTCCTTGTCTTCTTTGAAGAAAGAATTCAGCA